>NC_054700.1:17824020-18156520 GCF_016097555.1 Gigantopelta aegis | reverse complement strand
GGCCTGAGCTTGACAAGAACAGTTGAGTTTATGGTTTAACATTGACAGTTAACTCTTCTTACAAATCAACTGACCCGAGCTTGACAAGAACAGTTGAGTGTACGGTTTAACATTGACAGTTAACTCTTCTTACAGATCAACTGACCCGAGCTTGACAAGTTGAGCGTACGGTTTAACATTGACAGTTAACTCTTCTTACAAATCAACTGGCCCGAGCTTGACAAGTTGAGTGTACGGTTTAACATTGACAGTTAATTTTTCTTACAGATCAACTGGCCTGAGCTTGACAAGAACAGTTGAGTGTACGGTTTAACATTAACAGTTAACTCTTCTTACAGATCAACTGGCCTGAGCTTGACAAGAACAGTTGAGTGTATGGTTTAACATTGACAGTTAACTCTTCTTACAGATGAACTGGCCCGAGCTTGACAAGAACAGCTGAGTGTACGGTTTAACATTGACATTTAACTCTTCTTACAAATCAACTGACCCGAGCTTGACAAGAACAGTTGAGTGTACGGTTTAATATTGACATTTAGCTCTTCTTACAGATCCACTGACCCGAGCTTGACAAGAACAGTTGAGTGTACAGTTTAATATTGACATTTAACTCTTCTTACAAATCAACTGGCCCGAGCTTGACAAGAACAGTTGAGTGTACGGTTTAACATTGACAGTTAACTCTTCTTACAAATCAACTGACCCGAGCTTGACAAGAACAGTTGAGTGTACGGTTTAACATTGACAGTTAACTCTTCTTACAGATCAACTGACCCGAGCTTGACAAGTTGAGCGTACGGTTTAACATTGACAGTTAACTCTTCTTACAAATCAACTGGCCCGAGCTTGACAAGTTGAGTGTACGGTTTAACACTGACAGTTAACTCTTCTTACAGATCAACTGGCCTGAGCTTGACAAGAACAGTTGAGTGTATGGTTTAACATTGACAGTTAACTCTTCTTACAGATAACTGGCCTGAGCTTGACAAGTTGAGTGTACGGTTTAACATTGACAGTTAACTCTTCTTACAAATCAACTGGCCCGAGCTTGACAAGTTGAGTGTACGGTTTAACATTGACAGTTAATTTTTCTTACAGATCAACTGGCCTGAGCTTGACAAGAACAGTTGAGTGTACGGTTTAACATTAACAGTTAACTCTTCTTACAGATCAACTGGCCTGAGCTTGACAAGAACAGTTGAGTTTATGGTTTAACATTGACAGTTAACTCTTCTTACAAATCAACTGACCCGAGCTTGACAAGAACAGTTGACAGTTTAACATTGACAGTTAACTCTTCTTACAGATCAACTGACCCGAGCTTGACAAGTTGAGTGTACGGTTTAACATTGACAGTTAACTCTTCTTACAAATCAACTGACCCGAGCTTGACAAGAACAGTTGAGTGTACGGTTTAATATTGACATTTAGCTCTTCTTACAGATCCACTGACCCGAGCTTGACAAGAACAGTTGAGTGTACGGTTTAATATTGACATTTAACTCTTCTTACAAATCAACTGGCCCGAGCTTGACAAGAACAGTTGAGTGTACGGTTTAACATTGACAGTTAACTCTTCTTACAAATGAACTGGCCCAAGCTTGACAAGAACAGTTGAGTTTATGGTTTAACACTGACAGTTAACTCTTCTTACAGATCAACTGGCCTGAGCTTGACAAGAACAGTTGAGTGTATGGTTTAACATTGACAGTTAACTCTTCTTACAGATAACTGGCCTGAGCTTGACAAGTTGAGCGTACGGTTTAACATTGACAGTTAACTCTTCTTACAAATAAACTGGCCCGAGCTTGACAAGTTGAGTGTACGGTTTAACATTGACAGTTAATTTTTCTTACAGATCAACTGGCCTGAGCTTGACAAGAACAGTTGAGTGTACGGTTTAACATTAACAGTTAACTCTTCTTACAGATCAACTGGCCTGAGCTTGACAAGAACAGTTGAGTTTATGGTTTAACATTGACAGTTAACTCTTCTTACAAATCAACTGACCCGAGCTTGACAAGAACAGTTGAGTGTACGGTTTAACATTGACAGTTAACTCTTCTTACAGATCAACTGACCCGAGCTTGACAAGTTGAGCGTACGGTTTAACATTGACAGTTAACTCTTCTTACAAATCAACTGGCCCGAGCTTGACAAGTTGAGTGTACGGTTTAACATTGACAGTTAATTTTTCTTACAGATCAACTGGCCTGAGCTTGACAAGAACAGTTGAGTGTACGGTTTAACATTAACAGTTAACTCTTCTTACAGATCAACTGGCCTGAGCTTGACAAGAACAGTTGAGTGTATGGTTTAACATTGACAGTTAATTCTTCTTACAGATAACTGGCCTGAGCTTGACAAGAACAGTTGAGTGTACGGTTTAACATTGACAGTTAACTCTTCTTACAGATCAACTGGCCCAAGCTTGACAAGTTGAGTTTATGGTTTAACATTGACATTTAACTCTTCTTACAAATCAACTGACCCGAGCTTGACAAGAACAGTTGAGTGTACGGTTTAACACTGACAGTTAACTCTTCTTACAGATCAACTGACCCGAGCTTGACAAGAACAGTTGAGTGTACGGTTTAACACTGACAGTTAACTCTTCTTACAGATCAACTGACCCGAGCTTGACAAGAACAGTTGAGTGTACGGTTTAACATTGACATTTAACTCTTTTTACAGATGAACTGGCCCGAGCTTGACAAGAACAGTTGAGTGTACGGTTTAACATTGACAGTTAACTCTTCTTACAGATGAACTGGCCCGAGCTTGACAAGAACAGTTGAGTGTACGGTTTAACATTGACAGTTAACTCTTCTTACAGATGAACTGGCCCGAGCTTGACAAGAACAGTTGAGTGTACGGTTTAACATTGACAGTTAACTCTTCTTACAGATGAACTGGCCCGAGCTTGACAAGAACAGTTGAGTGTACGGTTTAACATTGACAGTTAACTCTTCTTACAGATCAACTGGCCCGAGCTTGACAAGAACAGTTGAGTGTATGGTTTAACATTGACAGTTAACTTTTCTTACAGATCAACTGGCCTGAGCTTGACAAGTTGAGTGTACGGTTTAACATTGACAGTTAACTCTTCTTACAGATGAACTGGCCCGAGCTTGACAAGAACAGTTGAGTGTACGGTTTAACATTGACAGTTAACTCTTCTTACAGATCAACTGGCCTGAGCTTGACAAGAACAGTTGAGTGTACGGTTTAACATTGACAGTTAACTCTTCTTACAGATCAACTGACCTGAGCTTGACAAGAACAGTTGAGTGTACGGTTTAACATTGACAGTTAACTCTTCTTACAGATCAACTGGCCTGAGCTTGACAAGAACAGTTGAGTGTATGGTTTAACATTGACAGTTAACTTTTCTTACAGATCAACTGGCCTGAGCTTGACAAGTTGAGTGTACGGTTTAACATTGACAGTTAACTCTTCTTACAGATGAACTGGCCCGAGCTTGACAAGAACAGTTGAGTGTACGGTTTAACATTGACAGTTAACTCTTCTTACAGATCAACTGGCCTGAGCTTGACAAGAACAGTTGAGTGTACGGTTTAACATTGACAGTTAACTCTTCTTACAGATCAACTGACCTGAGCTTGACAAGAACAGTTGAGTGTACGGTTTAACATTGACAGTTAACTCTTCTTACAGATCAACTGGCCTGAGCTTGACAAGAACAGTTGAGTGTATGGTTTAACATTGACAGTTAACTTTTCTTACAGATCAACTGGCCTGAGCTTGACAAGAACAGTGTGTTACGAGAAGCGAAAATGGTTTACAAATTTGACTACCTCCCAGCTGGGCTCTTCAATAGAGGACAGGTATACAACTGATTACATTCAGGATTCTAGTTTTGATTTTATTCTAAAATTCAAATATGTTATTATTAGAAGGAAGGAAATGTTTTATTTAACGACACACTCAACACATTTTATTTACAGTTATATGGAATAAGGACCACACAGATATTGAGAGAGGAAACCTGCTGTCTCCAGTTCATGGGCTACTCTTTTTTGATTAGCAGCAAGGGATCTTTTATATGCACCATCCCATAGACAGGATAGCACATACATGTACCACGGCCTTTGATGTACCAGTCATAGTGCACTGGTTGTAGCAAGAAATAGCCCAATGGACCCACTGACGGGGATCAATCCCAAACCGAGTGCGCATCAAGCGAGCACTTTACCACTGGGCTACGTCTCGCCCTATGCTATTATTAAACCTGAACCTCAGCTGTTTTGGCTGTTTAATGGATGTTAATATGATAGTACTGGAAGATTTATATGCATGATTTCAAGAAATATTACATTAATTTAGTACCCAGCTTTACCGACAGCAGTAATTTTTATCCATCAACACAAAAGTGCCGTCAGTTTTTGCTCCCGATCTATAGTAATTTATATCTCACTGATGGGGATTTATATATCAATAACGGCAGTTGTCGTAAGTGTGCCATCATTGAGTTTGTGCCATGTTGCTGTTTTCATGTAGGTTCATCTGCAGGCCTTTCCCCAGGAATTTTTTAAGGCGCTTACATATATAGCATCATTATAACACAAAAATCAAGCCAAAAGAAGTGGGGTAGTGGGTTGAAAACAGTTAAGTGGGTTTTTTTGGTGGGGAGGGGTTAAAACTTTTTAAAAAAATAACCCATCAATTCCCCACCCCCAACAATTTCATAATTTGCGCCATGTTGTTGCTGTTGATTTCAGCGTCGTGTTAAATGCTTGTCACCTCACAGTTTAACATATACATATCTAGCATTATCTAACAAATATGATTATTGTAAACTAATTCAGTGTACGTTTAACTGCAATTTGTATAAATACTGCATGTTCATTTCCTGCGATCGCGATCTCAGTGCGTGCTCTTGACCATAGGTACAAAATTAACAAAGACAAAGGAAATAACGAAACTGCAGTTAGGTATTCATTGATGCAAACAACTATTGTTTTTTTACACATTTACATCAAGATTTACTTCCGTGTAATCGTATTGTTCATGTCCGCAACGATGTCTCTTGACACGTGGGTGTCAGCTGACTCTGAAGCGTGACGTATATTACGCCGAGAGCTTTCCTCAGTTCAGCCAACGAACGTTCTTCCTAACGTTCGCGAACTATTTGATTGGTGTCCGTCGTGTCCATTTGGTTTAACGTGAAGCGCACAAACCAGTGTAGCGAACGTTTTGTTTTCCCACGGTCTGGCTGAACTCAGCCCTTGGGATAGCCGACATGTCTTTCGGCCCTGAACTGGCATGTTTATTCAAATTGACATGCAGTGTCGGTTTGTTTTTATTACTTTGGTTCAAAGACTTTACAAAAAATTAAAATAATGGTGACATGTTTTACTCAAGAATTTCACCTTCAAAGATGTTTATTCAATTAATAGGTATTTTCTTTGATTTGTCTTGATGCGTAATTCCCAAGCATACAGACATTATTACAACAAGCAGTTATCTGGCGGATTAGTAGTAGCCGATCACCTGTACCACGTGACCAGCACAAGCCCGCCGACAATTAAAACGCAATCTAATTAAACTTATTATTTACAGACGAAATGTTACCTGGACATTGGGGACTATGCAGTGTTGTTAGTTTTAAATCACTGGCAGGATTCTGCAAGTAAGGTTTTGATTGGTGGACATGAGCTCCAACTGGCTGTCTTTAGATCCACATGTAATAGTGGAGCTAATTTTAATTAGATTGATTAAAACGGTGCGATCAATGGACCTCAAAGTGAACATCAAAAGAATTGCAGAGATACCAAATGGAAGTGTGATAATGTGTGGTGAATGACGTTACGGATCACAGCTCCATTGTTTTGTATACATGTTACAAATTAAGCCGACACGGTTCTGCAGTTAAGGCGCTTACCAGACATGAAGGCACTTACATGGCTGGCTAAGGGAGCACGGGCCGTGTCGGCTTATCGCTCTAGGGAAACCCCTGCATCTGCATGTTTTGTTTGTGTTAACGTGAACAGATTTAAAAATGTTTTACATATTGATGTTCACATATAGGTTCATCTGCATGTTTTGTTTGTGTTAAAGGCATATTGTCACAAACCACTGACCTATGAAATGGCCTGACAAAGTATCTATTGGATTTGTCCCTAAATGTACTTTATTCAACCATCTACGTAACCACCATATTCCACTTATTAATGATATTTTGTACAAATAATCGAATTATGGCAATGGCCCATAATTAAAAACACTAAAATTGCAGACATGGATTTCACTCCATCATGGTTCAGTTAAGGTGATGCGATAGCTAAATTTGGTTTCCAAAAATTAATGTAATTTTCATTTATTAACAATTTTTAGAGAAATAAGGTCCTTAAATCCGTGACAGTATTCCTTTAACTTCAACAGATTTTAAAATGTTTTACATATTGATGTTCCCATATAGGTTCGTCTGCATCAGTTCAGTGACAGCGCAATGATCTGGAAGCGAGGATCCTTCCTCAAGAAGAACAAGCACATCTGTCTGATTTACCAAACCAGGTATAGGACTCCGAAAATTACGAGCCCAATCATTTTGTTCATGTGTAGCCCACACAAATCTAATTTTGTGTAACTATTCTTTTTTTCAGTCATTCATTAACTGTTTATTTGAAACTACTTTTGTGAATGGCTATGAATTAATTCTCGTCATGCCACTATGTGAAGTAGGATGAGCTTAAATTAATAACAAAAACATAATTATTGTTCTTCAGAGCCACCATGTTAGAAATGTAGTTTTAATTTGGAAAGGAAATGGATGTTTATTCAATAATATGTGACCACATTTTAACCTGCAGGTATTATATGTTTTCTGTTTGATAATTTACTGCTAACACGGAAACCTGCAGCCACAAAAAGGATTACTGTTGCTTCTTTAGATGCATATTAGGGACTTGTTGCTTGCACTTTTCTGAAGACATACCTTTGATATACCATTTGTTGAGCAGTGGTTAAAATGGGGAAACCCAAAGAGTTCATTCATTTCATATATGTCAAATGAGTGCTGTATAACCAAGTGACATCCCACCCCATTTTAATTCAAAAACATAAAAGTAAATCTATTTAAATCGTAGAGGCCATCTTGAATTCAGAAACATGTATTAACTTGAGATAAATCATATCATAGGCCATCTTTTATTTTTTTATCGAAAGGGGATATTCAGCATATGCTTTAAGTTTATAAATGAAAACAAATATGAATAAAAATAACTCTTACAAAGTCAACACATTTGATGTACAATTTTAGGAGTATGGGTAACAACAAAAAAACAAACCCAGAATTAAGAATACTCTTTATGGGTGAAAATATTGCCAGTTGTGAACAAAATACATTTCTTGGAGGTTACTTGAAATGATTTACTATCAGATATCTTGTGTACTGATTATATGACCATTATATTTTTTAGAGAATCTGAACTGGTGGTGAAGGCGCAGGGCCCACGTCCAGAGAACATTGTGTTCTTGGTGCACGAGGTGTTTGAAAACCTCATCGCTGAATCGTTTCAAGGAGTGACCTACGATTATTACCTCCCCTGTCCGGACTGCATGAAGCTGGCAAGCATTTCATTTTCATTTCAGCTTATTTCCGTGCTTATATCCAATTAAGGTTCAAGCACGCTGTCCTGGGCACACAACTCAGCTATAAGGGCTGTCTGTCCAGGACAGTGGGTTAGTTGTTAGTGAGACAAAAGAGGGTGTAGTTGGCGTACTACTAACCACTGAGTCGTTAAAACTCACTCTAACATTGTTGTATACATTGTAGGTACTGGCCTCGGTGGCGTCGTGGTTAGGTCATCAGTCTACAGGCTGGTAGGTACTGGGTTCAGATCCCAGTCAAGACATGGGACTTTTAATCCAGATACCGACTCCAAACCCTGAGTGAGTGCTCCGCAAGGCTCAATGGGTAGGTGTAAACCACTTGTACTGACCAGTGATCCATATCTGGTTCAACAAAGGCCATGGTTTGTGCTATCCTGCCTATGGGAAGCGCAAATAAAAGAACCTGTGCTGCCTGTTGTGAAAGAGTAGCTTATGTGGTGACAGCGTGTTTCCTCTAAAAAAACAGTGTCAGAATGACCATATGTTTGACGTCCAATAACCGATGATAAGATAAAAAATCAATGTGCTCTAGTGGCTTTGTTAAATAAAACAAACTTTACTTTTAGTTTTTAATCCAGTTAACATTGTTGTAAAGCTTGTCTGATATTGTTTTCTAGATGCTGAAGGATCCACATATGTTTGCAGCATCCACAGTAAGGCGAGCCAAGGAACTGAAGGCCCCATTTCTACAGTGTCTAAAATATTTCCACACCATTTCTTTGGTAACATTACAAGGTACTTATTAATACTTTTTTTGTCTTATTACATAGTTTCATAGATTCAAATGTTAGGCATTCTTGTAAAAATGGTATGAACTGAAAACTCATACAATGTTCTTGTATGAAAAATGACATCATTGTGATATTCCTGTGTTAATTCTTCTGAAAATTGTATCATTTTTGAAGACACTTGCATAATAACATTGTAAACACATTTGTATCCAGTATTCATTGTTATTAAGTTAAAATAGCTACAGATCAGGTTTGAAATTCATGGCAATTTAGCCATGTTTCATAGTGATTTCCCAAGAAATTAGGCAAGGCATGGTAGACCAAACACTTTTGGGGCATTTTCACCATTTGTTTTACATTAAAAATACACAAAAAAAATTAATTAAAATAAACATTAATGTAATTTATGTGCTTGCTTTAATAAATGAATGGCAAAAGATATAAAAGAAAGAAAGAAATGTTTTATTTAACGTCGCACTCAACACATTTTATTTATGGTTATATGGCATCAGACATATGTCTAAGGACCACACAGAGTTTGAGAGGAAACCTGCTGTCGCCACTACATGGGTTACTCTTTCCGATTAGCAGCAAGGGATTTTTTATTTGCGCTTCCCACAGGCAGGATAGCACAAACCATGGCCTTTGTTGAACCAGTTATGGATCACTGGTCGGTGAAAGTAGTTTATACCAACCCATTGAGCCTTGCAGAGCACTCACTCAGGGTTTGGAGTCGGTATCCGGCTTAAAAATCCCATGCCTCGACCTGGATCCGAATCCAGTACCTACCAGCAGACCTGTCAACCTTTAGTCAAGAGAAAGCAGGAGGTGTGTGTTGAAAAAGCAGGAGATTTTGTCAAAAAACGGAAGATTTTTTAACTTCACACAATTTAACCCAAAATCGCATGGTTGTTGTAAACATTATTACAATAAGTTATATGAACACTACATAATGGCATATATACTTGTTAACCTTAGATCTTGGCTTTAAAAAAAAAAAAAAAAAAAAAAAAAAATTAATTTAAAAAATAAAAATATGTGTATATATACTCTTCAAAAGAAGAAACGCAAAACCACATTGTCGTAACATTTGGAGAATTGATTTAATTATTGAATGGTGAGTCCGATAATTACCAAATGTTGCAGGATTGTTCACAATTCACTCTAGTCCATTGTGAGTAAGTGATAGGACACACCACCAAGGTCAAGGTCATCTGGAGTCAATACCGGGTGTGGCCTCCGCGTGTGTTGACAACTGCCTGGCACCGCCTGCCCATTGAAGCAACCAGAGTACGGATGACGTCCCAGGGGATGGTGGCCCACTCGGCCTGCAAGGCTGCTGCCAGCTTGGGCAGGGTCTGGGGCTGTGGTTGTCGCTGTCGGAGGCGTCGGTCCAACTCGTCCCATAGATGCTCAATTGGGTTCAAATCCGGTGATATCGATGGCCAAGGAAGGACATTAATGTTGTTGTTCTGTAGGAAAGCCGTTGTGAGACGTGCTGTGTGAGGCCTGGCGTTGTCATGTTGGAACACTGCGTTGGCGTTGGCCATAACTGGAACGATGTGTGGCCGGAGGATCTGGTCAATGTAGCCCTTCATTCATTCAGGTTGCCCTGCACGTGGACCAGGTCAGTTCTGCCAGTGTGTGAGATGGCTGCCCACACCATGACACTACCCCCGCCGAATCTGTCCACTTCCTGCACGCAGTTTGCCACATAACGTTCACCACGACGCCTATACACGCGACATCTTCCATCATGACGTCGGAGCAGAAATCGGGACTCGTCACTGAACCACACCTGTCTCCATCGCAGTTGAGGCCATTGTCGATGAATCTGGCACCACTGCAGTCGGAGTCGACGGTGTTGTGGTGTTAAGATGACACCTCGAACTGGACGTCTGGCACGAATTCCTACCTCACGTAGGCGGTTCCGTACGGTCTGGTCGGATATCCTGCGCAAACCTGGTATTGCTGCGGCTGTGGAGGTGGCGTAGTCAATCGTTCCCGAAGGTGGCGTACCCGGATGTAGCGGTCCTGCCCGGGGGTAGTGACCCGTGGTCGACTGGATCTAGGGAGGTCACGTGTTGATCCATGTTGCTGGTAACGGTCCCACAGTCTGGAGATGGTGCTTGGGGACACATGGAATGCCCTGGCAACGGCCGTTCTGGATTCGCGTGCGTCTAGTCGGGCGATGGCATTGTTTCTCTGCGGTTCACTGAGACGTGGCATGTCCTGGATTGTCAACTGTCGGCCAGATACAGAGGCCAGGCAAGCGAACACCCTGCACTTTTATACTGTCGGTGTTCATGTTGCACGTGCAGACAACGCACGTGCAGTGGTGACATGGTTTGCACGTGGCTGCGTTTTTGCGAATATTCACATTTTGGAACTTTATTGTACAGTAGCTGCGTTTTATCGAATGTAACCGTGGGAATGTGTTTGGGACATGCAATGACCCTATATTCACAAAGCATGAACCGGTAGGAAACATAAAATCGGAGTTATAACCCATTTGTACCCTTTTGCGTTTCTTTTTTTGAAGAGTATATATTTCTTTTTAAAGTTTAAATATTATTATGATTTAAAAAAAAAATTTTTTTAAATCTCTTTTATCCAAAAATGTTAAGAACATTAACAAGAAATTAAAAAAATTAATTAGTACATTTACGGCATTACACTTACAGGTTATGTTACATCATCATTTGTGACTAGTGTACCCAAATTGAAGCACCCAAGACAAATTTATATAAATCTTATAAATTAATATTCAGTTTTTACTATAATGAGGAACAGTGGTGTGGTACTTATTTAAAATCATTATAATGATGCAATAAACATTGTATTTCCATTAATCAAGTAAAACCTCATTACGGACATTGTGTGAAATATACCGGATTTATACCCATTTCCGTGAATAACTTTATATCAAACACAACATTTATTAATTGTAAAAAAAACATCTATTGAAGTGTACATTTGTTACCAACATTTTAGTGCACAAACATACAAAATTAACTGACACAAGTATGTTTATATAGCTAATTGGTCTTTTCTTTGTCTTGCTGTGACATGTGATTTTAACATTGTGTGTATTGCTGTCAACTCTGGGCCAGAGTCTGGCACTTCCCTTATGTTATTTTGGCAAAAGGGGATCGATTTTTTTTTTATGCCTACGAAAATGTCATTCAACAGGAGAAATTGTCTCCTGCACAGGTTATCAGGAGATTTGATCAAATACCAGGGGACTCCTGCCGAATCCAGGAGGGTTGACAGGTCTGCCTACCAGCCTGTAGACTGATGGCATAACCACAATGCCACCGAGGCCGCTCCATGTTTCATAGAGTTACGGCCCTTAAATTTAGAGATAGGAAAATTCTCAGACCTGGTAAGGGACATGTATTTTAATTAGCAGTACTCTCAGAATGCTGGGGCAGGACATAGCTCAGTGGTAGTACAGCCCTCGCCTGATGCATGAATGATCTATGATCGATTCCCGTCAGTGGGCCCATTGAGCTATTTCTCGTTCTGGTGTAACGAAGGCCGTGGTATGTACTATCCTGTCTGTGGGATGGTGCATATAAAAGATCCCTTGCTGCTAATCGAAAAGAGTAGCCCATGAAGTAGCGACAACGGGTTTCCTCTCTCAATATCTGTGTGGTCCGTAACTATATGTCTGATGCCATATAACCTTAAATAAAATGTGTTGAGTGCGTCGTTAAATAAAACATTTCCTTCCTTCTCAGAATGCTTGTTTTCTTTATTTACAGTAATCATCTCTCTAGCTATGAATCCATTTTTGCCAATGTTATACCAAAATTTGTCAGGCCTGGTAAGTGACATGTATTGCTTTAGCAGGACTCTTGGCATACTAGTTATAGTTATGCTTTGAACAACTGGACCAGAATTCTAATAGATAGATGAACATTGCTGTGTTTAATTTTAGCCCAGATGCCGCCAAGCTCCAGCAGAGACTATGACCTCCATCTCGTGCAAGCCGTGCAGGGCTTGAAAGAACTACGCAAAGATCTGCTCACCGGTTAGTTACCTATCCCTTTAATCAGTACTACAGCTGTAGAGTACCACTGATACAATGTACCTGTATCACCAGAATTAAAACTAAATATTACGGGTTATTTTACTGTTCTACTTGATATGTTTTATCTAAAAAAGAAGTTAATAGCTCAGATTGTGATGGATTTAACTCAATATATAATATATACAGTCAAACTTTGATACCTCGATCTTGAAGGGGACAAGAAAATAGTTCATGTTTCTGAGAGTTCAAGTTTTCGAAATTAATGTATAAAAAGTTCATTGTATTGTATTACGTAGCGAGGCTCTCTGCCATGTATGACCACCGACAACCAACCACAGGATCAGTTCATTCCGCTTAGTCGGCGATCTATTATTCTGTAATTATCACCTTAATCCTCGACAGTTCGGACCATCCGAGATGGGTGCACTTCGTCTGATTGACAATTCATTTGTCTTTAAAATACTATCAACAATGACAGTTTGATCAGTCCACACGTGTCGAGTTTTAGAGATGCATAATCTTTTATGGCGGGACAAAAGAAGTAGGTCGAGAAAGCAATTTTATCGAGTATTTGAAGTTTGAGTTTTCGAAGGCCGTTATTACTAGTTTGTATAGCAATTCGACTGGGACCGTCACTTCAGGTCGAGAGATTGGAATTTTCGAGAGATCGAAGGTGGAGTTATCGAGTTTGACTATTTATTTTTCAGATATATTTATATTCTACTGCCAAAAAGAATAGTACAGCTGTGTCATCAGTTATTTAAAAGTTCCACTGATACCTGCAGCACCAGAATTATA
This sequence comes from Gigantopelta aegis, assembly GCF_016097555.1. Lineage (NCBI taxonomy): Eukaryota > Metazoa > Mollusca > Gastropoda > Neomphalida > Peltospiridae > Gigantopelta > Gigantopelta aegis. The sequence goes on along the minus strand of NC_054700.1, from coordinate 18,143,320 downwards.
ACTAAATATTTACGGTTATATTACTGTGCTACTTTATATGTTTCATCTAAAAAAAAGTTAATCGCTCAAGTGGTGATAGAGTTAACTGAATATATAATATATATTTATTTTTCAGATATATTCATATCCTACTGCCCGAAAGACATCCCTTCAGTTCAGAGTTCCAGTAAACTCACTCACCCTTTCAAGATTTGCAAAGACCTACAGGCAGCCAACTACAAATGGTAAGAATGGCTTTCATGCTTATAAAATGTTTACAGTCTATACATTTTGACTGTACTGGCATATGTGGTATATGTGGTGGTTAAACCACTGGACTTTGGTCTGGTAGGGATCTTTTATATGTACCATCACACAGACAGGATAGCTCATACCACAACCTTTGATATACCAGTCGTGGTGCACTGGCTGAAAGTCTTCAACAGTACTACCCCGCCCCATTGGGCTATTTCTCATTCCAGCCAGTGCTCCACAACTGGTGTAACAAAGGCTGTGGTATGTACTTAGAGGATTGAAACCACAGACTCTCAGTACGAGAGTCCAGTGCCCTACCAACTGAGCTAATAGGGAAATTCCCACTAGCTACTGCCAGTAGGAGCACTTTATACCAACACTACTACATACTATCTTGTCTGTGGGATGGTGTATATAAAAGATTCCTTGCTGCTAATCGAAAAGAGTAGCACATGAAGTGGCAACAGCGGGTTTCCTCTCTCTATATCTGTATGGTCCTTAACGATACACTGTATGTCTGATGCCATATAACCTTAAATAAAATGTGTTGAGTTTGTTGTTAAATAAAACATTTCCTCCTTCTTCAATAATTTCTCGCTCTAGCCAGTGCACCACGACTGGTATATCAAAGGCCGTGGTATGTACTACCCTGTCTGTGGAATGGTGCATATGAAAGATCCCTTGCTGCTAATCGAAAAGAGTAGCCCATGAAGTGGCGACAGCGGGTTTCCTCTCTCAATATCTGTGTGGTCCTTAACCATATATCCGACGCCATATAACCATAAATAAAAATGTGTTGAGTGCGTCGTTAAATAAAGCATTTCCTTCCTCTTCTTCGATAGTACTAATTTGGTGTGTTTTCTTTTTCTCAGCTGGTTTCAGAAAGACTCTGATAAATATTCAATGGATGAGCTGATACGGGCCCTCATGGACTCGTCCGTTGTGTTAGTCTTAATATCGGACGCCTTTGTGCAGGACGACGACTGCTGCAATCTCTTTAAGTATGCGTGCCTCACTCTGAAGAAGCCAATTCTGTTGGTTGTCATAGGAACGGGAATGCAGTGGAAACAGAGCAAGCTTGGAATTCTTCTAGCTGATGAGGTAAGAAAATACATTTGAAGTATGGTTATTAAAAAATGGGAATGGCAGGTGTGTGGCACAGATAGCCACAAGAGACAACCACCTGTTGCGGTTGGAGAGACAAGGACTGGGATGTGGAGGTGGATAGCAAAAGTTGAAACATAGGAGGAGTTGCCAGATCGGGAATAAATGAGATGGAATTCAAAGGAGAGAAGGAAAGGGGGCAGTGGAATAAAAAAATAAAAATGGTGGTGATGGGGTTTTTCTTCTTCTTTTTTTTACATTTTAATTTTACAAACAATAAATTTCTGTTTATTAAAGAAGGAAATGTTTACTTAATGACATAGATATCGTGCATAGACAGGGCTTGAACTGAACAACAGCATCAGCTGTAATGGCCATTAAAACTAAATTTGAAACAGAAAAACAGCCAATCAAACATTTGACCAATTGAAAGGCATAGTAGGGTTATTAGTATCCCATCAGTTAGCATATCCCATCAGTTAGCATATCCCATCAGTTAGCATATCCCATCAGTTAGCATGTTGCTTCTTGTATTGTAATTGGTGGGATGTGGCCCAGTGGTATAGCACTCGCCTGATTCACGGTCGATCTAGGATTGATCCCCATCGGTGGGCCAATTACACTATATTTCTTTCCAGCTAGTGCACCACGACAGGTTTATCAAAGGCTGTGGTATGTCCTGTCCTGTCTGTGGGTTGGTGGGATGTGGCCCAGTGGTATAGCACTCGCCTGATTCACGGTCGATCTAGGATTGATCCCCATCGGTGGGCCATAAAAGATCCCTTGCTACTAATTGAAAATTGTAGCAGGTTCTCTCTCTAAAATTACTTCGTCAAAATTACCAAATATTTTACATCCAATAGCTGATGGTTAATAAATCAGTGTGCCCTAGTGGTGTTGTTAAACACTTTAATTTCAACTCTGAGACACACATCGAAGTAGTATATGGTGGTATATATGTTTAGAATACCTTGAGCAGCTGATTATGGATTCTCCGAACTTCCATTGGTGTGCTCTAGTGCTGTCGTTAAACAAAGCAAACTTTAATTTTAACTCTGAAACACGTATTGAAGTAGTATATGGTGGTATGTATTTAGCATACTTTGAGCAACTGATATGGATTTTCCGAACTTCCAAGGATGTGCTCTAGTGGTATCATTAAACAAAACAAACTTTAACTTTAACTCTGAGACACGCATTGAAGTGGTATATTCTGGTATATATTTAGCATACCGTGAGCAGCTGATTATGAATTCTCCAAACTTCCACGGATTTGTTCTAGTGGTGTCAAACAAAACTCTTTACCTTTTTGTGTTGTAGGTGTTTGTGAACATGCTGTGTTGTATTCTAGGCATTTGTGAACATGCTGTGCTGTGTTGTAGGTGTTTGTGAACATGCTGTTGTGTTGTAGGTGTTTGTGAACATGCTGTGTTGTAGGTGTTTGTGAACATGCTGTGTTGTGTTGTAGGTGTCTGTGAACATGCTGTGTTGTGTTGTAGGTGTCTGTGAACATGATGTGGTGTGTTGTAGGTGTATGTGAACATGCTGTCTTGTGTTGTAGGTGTTTGTGAACATGCTGCAGCCCGAGAGAGATGAAAGCAAGCTGGTGTTAAACAAAACTCTTTACCTGTCGTGTGTTGTAGGTGTTTGTAAACATGCTGTACTGTGTTGTAGGTGTTTGTGAACATGCTGCGTTGTGTTGTAGGTGTTTGTGAACATGATATCTTGTGTTGTAGGTGTTTGTGAACATGATGTGGTGTGTTGTAGGTGTTTGTGAACATGCTGTCTTGTGTTGTAGGTGTTTGTGAACATGCTGTTGTGTTGTAGGTGTTTGTGAACATGCTGTGTTGTGTTGTAGGTGTTTGTGAACATGCTGTGTTATGCTATAGGTGTTTGTGAACATGCTGTCTTGTGTTGTAGGTGTTTGTGAACATGCTGCAGCCCGAGAGATACGACAGCAAGCTGAAGGAGCTGCTGGAGATGCTGAAGATCCGAATCAACAAGACAGAGGTGAAGGTCGAGGACAAACCGCCCTGCTTCATCAGCTACTGCTGGAAGAATTCAGCTGCAGCCATAGCTCTTGGGTCAAAGTATGTTTCTTTCATTTCAAACTTAACACTAGTATAGTAGTGTTGCTATAAAGTGCTCCTACTGGTAGTAACTAGTGGGAATTTTCCTATTAGGCCAGTTGTTAGAGTGCTGGACTCGAGAATTGCGAGTCCGTTGTTCGAATCTACTCAGTGCAGGTTGATGTTTCGGTTATATTTGTAGGGACTAGGTATGTTCTTAACACAGTTATTACCCAGTCAGGACCTGTAACTGTTCAACTGCCCATGGCCCACAGCTCTAGGGCATAGCTTTAACTTGAGGAGGATGTTAGTGTTAGTATAAGGTAGTAGTGTTAGCTCCTACTTTCACTGCCTGGTGGGAATTTCCCTGTTATCTCTGTTGGTAGAGTGCTGGGCTCCATTCCACAAAGTGATCTTAGCCATAAGATCAACTTAAGTGCATAGGGTAGCTTAAGGTAATCTTAGGGCTAAGGTCGCTTCGTGGAACTCTTATACGTAGCTCATAGAGGTTGATTGTTCTGTTAAGTGTATATTTAATGTGAAGCTTCAGTTTTTGTCAAGGTGTGTATTTCATAGGAAGCTTTAGTTTAAAGGCATATTGTCACAGACCACTGACCTATTTAATGGCCTAACAAAGTATTACCTGAACAAATATAATTTGATTTGTCCCTAAATGTACTTTTATTCAGCCTTCTTCGTAACCACCATACTCCATTTATTAATAATATTTTGTAAAAATAATTGAATTATGGCAATGGTCCATAATTCAAAAACTAAAATTGCCGAGAGGGTTGGCATGGATTTCACTCTATCATCGTTCAGTTAAGGTGATGCGATAGCTAGATTTGGTTTCCAACAATTAATAGTAGTTTTTATTTATTATCCATTTTTAGATAAATAAGGTCCTTAAATCCGTGACAGTATGCCTTTAATTCAAAGTATGTATTTCATTTGAAACTGCAGTTTAGTTCAAATTATTTAATATTCAAATGTATTATAGTAACATGTTCTCTCATTTTGTTATTAGGTCTTCTGAAGGATCGGTTGGTATTGGTGACCCACGGAAAATCAAACTCTTCTTGGAAGAGAAAGATGTCAAATGTTGGATTGATGTGGAAAGGATTGGACTGGTATGATTTTATTTACTTAAAAAAAATTATAAGTTTATAACATTAAAAAATGTTTTTTTTTAACTACATCTATAATAAGGGCTTCTAGAATTTATACAAAATCCACTAGCCATGGGATCAGTGATTTAAAATTTTTACTAGCCATGATTAAAAATTCACTAGCCCTACTTTACTAAATACAATTTTACTAATAGTAATATCGGGTGTGTTACCTAATTGTGAGTTGACATAAAAACATTAAGATGTGTGGGCGGGGGCAGGATACATACCTGTACATGTATATATATATTTACAAAAGACACTTAAATGCAGCATTTGACAACTTTTTATTTTCACTAGCCACCAAGCATGGCAATAGTAGTTATTTACTAGCCCAACATTGAATATTACTAGCCATGGGAGTGGGGCTACCATAATCTTGAAGTTCTGAATTTATTAAACAAATTTAAGTTTAAAACATTGTTACAGTAATATTTATGAAACGTATCTTATTTTGTTAGCTATTTTCTAAATATTCAAGCATAGGTCTATTTTTTATTTAGATACATTTTAACACATTTTATGAATATTAATTGTCTTTTTGTTTTGTATTTTTAAAAATTATGAACATAGATACTATGAATACTGGTATGTCTACTAGACTATACATTTTGATTCTTATTGATTTTTAACTACCCCTGTGATGAATATGACTACCTGAATTCCATTATTTTTTTATCTTTAAAAACCCCCACATAATTATTGTTATTCATCAATTTGATCATGTATTTTCAGCATGTCTAGTTTTATAACATAGCCAAAGGACTTCTCTGTGCTAAAGTGGTGACCACCTGTGTCTCAATATTGTTATTATTAATTTGTCTGCCTACTTTCAGCATGGCCTGTTTGATGACATTGCTGAAGGGCTGCTCAGTGCTAAAGTGGTGGTTGCCTGTTATTATTAATTTGTCTGCCTACTTTCAGCATGGCCTGTTTGATGACATTGCTGAAGGGCTGCTCAGTGCTAAAGTGGTGGTTGCCTGTTATTATTAATTTGTCTGCCTACTTTCAGCATGGCCTGTTTGATGACATTGCTGAAGGGCTGCTCAGTGCTAAAGTAGTGGTTGCCTGTTATTATTAATTTGTCTGCCTACTTTCAGCATGGCCTGTTTGATGACATTGCTGAGGGACTGCTCAATGCTAAAGTGGTGGTTGCCTGTGTCTCGGATGAGTATTCTGCCTCAGAATCGTGCTGTAGAGAATTCCGGTATGCTGCAAGCACACTCAAGTTGCCCATGATCCTTGCTGTGGTTGGAACAGGAAATAAATGGCGTGCCACAGAGGTATAGAAACATATTCAGAATAAATATTAATATATTACATAATAGGTTTGAAATTATACACAATTATACTGATATAGACATTGTTTTTGAGGATATGTAAGAAATAGAATAATACATTTGTGTCTGTTAGATACCATTTATATCACAACTCATTGTTTAAAAACATATTAAACTCACTTTCGCTCGTTAATACATTTTAAAACAACTCGTTGTGAGATAAATGGCATCTAACAGCCACTCATGTATTATGCTCTATTTATCAAACAATAAATCAGGGATGATTTGTAAGTATAAGCTTTCTATTCTGTAAAACACTTGTGATGACAATGAAAATAAAAATGAAAGTCTGATGAGAACAAATTTAAATATATTCCAATATTGTCTAAAAAGGATTTCTGTCACTATATTTCTGTCAAAATATTTTTTAAACTATGTAAACAGGAATATATATATATATATATATATATATATATGTTTTAAGCAAATTTTAACATCTTTTTTGACTAAAAGTTATTTACAGCCGTTGCACTTGTAGCTGACTTATGCGTCACAGACACATGAGTGTCAGGTTAACTATACGTCACAGTCTAATCGATTTCCATCGCGCTGGTTTTTTATTGGAAGTATGGCACTGGTGACCTGGTCATCACCTAGGAGCAGCCAGTCATATGTCTTGAAATTGTTAACACACGTACATGTGTTAACAAGTATGTGTAATCATAAATAACACATGGTGTTCTCACCAACAGATGTGTAAGAAATGTACGTCTTGAAAATAACAGTATGAATTCCAGAATATTACCTTTGATAAAATCATATTTTGTTTATGTAAAGTTGGTATGGGTTTGTTTTTTTGGGTTTTTTTTTTTTAATAAAACTACTCATAACAAAGAAGAAAACATAGTTTCAGACCTTCTAAGTTATAAACCATTTTACAGCCATTCAGACATGAAATGAATATTTTACAACGGATACAGCTGATATAATAATAACATTGGAGGAGGATACCTACTCGGGGAACATATTTTGTTCGGTATCTTATGTGTCGCAATTCACTACGCAAGTTTCAGGGATAGCTACACAATTTTAAAACATTAAACAATAGTTGCCAATCAATTTTCATTTGACTAGAAATATCGCTAGTCAAGATTTTAAAAATAAAATGTTTCCTGCTACTCAGAAAACTATCTTGCTTCAATTATAAAATAATCTCTGTCAGATTGGTGTGCTGTCTCTGAACTATCCACTGTTGAGCTTCCAAGAAAAGTTCGACACCCCGTCGGAGAAGCTGTACGACATGGTCAAGGCCGTACTCTCCTCCGTAGAGGTAAAAGACTCTGAGAAAACAAAGGAATTGAAGAATAAAGCTAACGAGGATCAGAAGAATCTCTCATTTCAGGTACACTGTTAAGCACTAGATTCACAGATGTTGTAACAGTTCTTTTGTTTATATGTGAGCAATTGCTGATGCTGATATATTGCTAACTACTGTTAATCAGTAGATTTTAAAATACAGTGAAACCCCTCTAAACCGGACACCCATGGGACCAAGTAAAATGTCCGGTTTTTAGAGGTCTCTGGTTTAGAGAGGTTAATTTCTGTACGGATTTGTAAAAAAGGACCGTGAAATATATCCGGTTTTGGAGAATGCCAGTTCACCGATTTTTCTCATTTCATCATCTTTCCACTACTGAACTAATACATGTAGAAAGAAAGATTTATTTTATTTATTGACACCCTAAACTCATTTTAATTACAGTTATATCATTAAGGACCACACAGATAATTAGAGAAGAAACCCGCTTGCTGCCACACCATGGGCTACTCTTTTTAGTTAGAAGAAAGGGATCTTTTATATGCATCATCCCACAGGCAGGACAGTACATACTTTGGCCTTTTTTAACACAAGTTGTGGAGTTGTGGCTGGAATGGAATATCCAAGTGGCTCCACTGATGGAGATTCATCCTAACCCCCCCTCCCCCCCCGAATTAATCGATAATGTACTAATCTGTATATACAGAATACTCCCCGAGTGTCTTGTGATATAATTTATCAGTATGAGTTGATAAAAGTATGAATTCTGAGGCTTGCCGAATAATATGCAAATAACCAATTTATGCTATAAACTGATATGCAATTAAGTGGATTAGACTATACTTTTATCAATGAGTGCTGATAAATTATGATATCACACGACATGTTTTATCATCCATTATCATTCTTTTCATCTGCGACAATTGTAAGCAATATCAGTAATGTGGGTTGAATGTCACTATATCTAGCAGCGGTAGACTCGTTAACTAACAGAATAACAATGGCGTGACGTCACTAATGATAGGTTTAGTTCTGAAACATACAGTGACATAACAAAAGAAGCGATATTTCCAAGAAATACATTGTCATGTTGGTATGGATGGACCAACATTAATAAGTGTTTATTGGTTTGTTTTCTCAGGAGCTTTATGAGCTGGCTCAGCGCAAGTTCCTTCGCCAAGTCATACACTATGCAGATGGTCAAGACACACCGTACCCATATCCCAGGCTTTTCCTTGTTGATCTCGTACAAGAAACTACAGGTTTTCTGTCATGTGATTCATTTTGTTAACCAGTACACTTACTTATCTAACATGCTTAATCTCTCTCTCTCTCTCTCTCTCTCTGTCTGTCTCTCTGTCTCTCTCTCTCTCTCTCTCTCTCTCTCTCTCTCTCTCTCTGTCTGTCTCTCTCTGTGTCTGTCTCTATTTCTCTCTGTGTGTGTCTGTCTGTTTCTCTCTCTTTCTCTGTCTGTTTCTCTCTCTTTCTCTGTCTGTTTCTCTCTCTTTCTCGGTCTGTCTGTCTGTCTGTCTGTCTGTCTCTCTCTCTCTCTCTCTCTCTCTCTCTCTCTCTCTCTCTCTCTCTCTCTCTCTCTCTCTCTCTCTCTCTCTCTCTCTCTCTCTCTCTCTCTCTCTCTCTCTCTGTGTCTCTGTCCTCTGTCTGTTTGTGTGTCTTGTCTGTCTGTCTGTCTGTCTCTCTCTCTGTCTTTTTCTTCACCTCTCAGTGTCTTTCTCAACCCCTATATCTATTTCTCTCTCTTTCTCGACCCACCGATGTCTGTCTTTGTCTCTTTCTTCCTCTCTCTCTCTCTTCCATTCCACTACCAACATAACTGCCTGATTGTTTAGTAAATTGTTATATAGATTTAGCTTGGTGAAATGTTTGACTTAATATATATTATGTAATTTCTAATTACAATATTTCAATGTAACAGATAATAACAATCATCATGTGTATTGTAACTATATTGTGAATAAATAATCTTTTTTTTTTAGAAGAAGATGAATCGATAAAAAAGTCAAAGACTACAGAATCCAAGATGGAGGAACAAGTGGAAACCAAGGCAACCTACAAGTTTTGTGTTCAGATTCTCTGTGAGCAGGATGAGGTAACTATTTCTGACATTATTTAACAGCAAAATTAGGTGGTGCTATAGCAGAAGGGTCAATAACTCCAAATTTTTGTGTTGATTTTTTGCATGGTTGTTATCAAGGGAGAGTACTTACTAAAAATATCATATAGCTTCTTATATTCTGACATAAAAATTGTATGGAAATGAATGCAAAAGTGAATGGAAGTGAAGTAAAGTTTGTTTTTATTTAACGACGCCACTAGAGCACATTTATTTTTTATCTTATCATCGGCTATTGGATGTTAAACATCTGATCATTTTGATACTGTTTTTTTTCTCGAGGAAACCCGCTGTCGCCACATAGGCTACTCTTTTACAACAGGCAGCAAGGAATCTTTTATTTGCGCTTCCCACAGGCAGGATAGCACAAACCATGGCCTTTGTTGAACCAGTTAAATGGATCACTGGTCGGTGCAAGTGGTTTACACCTACCCATTGAGCCTTGCGAAGCACTCACTCAGGGTTTAGAGTTGGTATCTGGATTAAAAATTCCATGCCTCGACTGGGATCCGAACCCAGTACCTACCAGCCTGTAGACTGATGGCCTAACCACGATGCCACTGAAGCCGGTTGAATGGAGTGTGCAACCTCAAGTCCAATGGCTTATCACTGTAACACCAAAGTTTGTTTTGGTAACGACATCACTAGAGCACATGTTGTGATTAATTAATCATCAGCTGTTGGGTGTTAAACATTTGGTAATTCTTAATTCTGACACTTAGTAATCAGAGGAAACCTGCTACATTTTACCATTAGCAGCCAGGGATCTATTATATGCACTTTCCCACAGACAGGAAAACACATGCATGCACTGACAAGTTGTGGTGCACTGGTTGGAACGAGATAAAACCCAATCAGTTGAATGGATCCACTGAGGTGGTTCGATCCTGCAATGCAAGCACCTCAGGTGAGCACTCAACTGACTGAGCTGAATCTCTCCCCCCCCTCCCCCCCCACTGTTACACCAAAGTTTGTTTTGTTTAACAACACCACTAGAGCATATTGATTTTGTATTAATCATCGGCTATTGGATGTCAAATATATGGTCATTTTGACACAGTCATAGAGAGGAAACCTGCTACAGTTTTCCATTAGTAGCAAGGGATCTTTTATATGCACCATCCCACAGACAGGATAGCACATAGCACATACCACGGCCTTTGATATACCAGTCGTGGTGCACTGGCTGGAACGAGAAATAGCCCAATGGGTCCACCGACGGGGATTGACCCTAGATCAATCGCGATCAAGTGAACGCTTTACCACTGGTCTACATCCCACCCCTGTGACACCAAGGCCAGTTACTTATGTTTATTTTTACAGTCAGATTTGTGTTTGATTCACAGGGCTGGCACTGCTGTTCAGAAGCCATTCCACTACCACTGGAACCTGGAAGTTCTCCCAAAGAGAAGTTTGCCCCGTATCTAACGAGAATCATGGGTATTGCCAAATACAGCAAGAAGCTGCTGCTACAATGCATGTCAACACAGGCTGGTCAGGAATATCTCAAGTGGCTAGATGAGGTAAAAATATACTTTGTCAGTGTTGTTCTTTCGGCAAGCAGAGAAATTTGTGTCAATCTTTTTCATTCTATTGATCATGCAGTTGTTATTGTTTTGTTTTTAGTAATTTTTATTGTTTGAATTTGCGATTTACTGATAAAAAAAATTTCAACTTTAAAATTTCACTTCTGACGCCAGTCGTCCTTCAAGATCTTTGGTGGTCATAAAACCTGCTGTAATACTGAACTACCGGTTGTAATGTTTGCCCAATTAAGTCACTATTATCATATAACCATTCCCCACAGCTAATATACCTTACAAATTTGGCAATTGTAAATTCTTATTAGAGTTCCCCTACTTTTTTTGAAGAGTATATTTTTGACATTTGCACTCTCTTACCATTATAACGTTTTGGTAGCTAAAATTTCTTTCTGGGGTTTAATTTTGTTTGTCGGTGACTTTAATTCTAGAATATTAAATGAGCATCTATTTTATGTCTAGTTTATGCAGACCTGTCAACCCTCCCGGATTCCGCGGGAGTCTCCCGGTATTTGATCAAATCTCCCACGGCCTGCGCGGGAGACAATTTCTCCTGTTAAATGACATTTTTGTAAGCATAAAAAAAAAAATCAATCCTGTTTTGCCAAAATAACATACGGGAAGTTGCTGCTAATGCAACAGGCTGTGTATTGCCATTCACGGCATTATCATTCAGTGTTGCTATATATATAACTATACAATTTAGTTCTAATAACGGCTCTGAATTGTAAAATGTCTTCCCACTAGATTACATACAGTGCTGTCCGGTGTATCAGCGCACCTAAGGCCATTTTCTATGTGAACACTGTGAAATACTTAATAAAATATGTCTCTCACCAATGAAGCAGTGCATAATCTGAGATACACTACAAATTGTTTTACCGTATATCGCTGTGTATTAGCCGACTTTTTTATACAAAAATTATCAAGTCAAAGGCTGGGGTCGGCTTATCTAAGGAGTCAACATTTTATTGGAAATGTAAAGTTAGAATAGTGACGTCACGGCTCGACTCGATCTATTGTCATTACTGTGCTCTGCATTTCCGCTTTCATAAAGGTTTAATATTGCATTTTAACACAAGCTATTACAAATAAAAGATATTAAAATTGTATATATATGTTCATCTTTAATAAATGTTGGTGTTTAAAAGTTATTTAGTAATATTTATCTGTTTAAACAACAATAAATAGTGACCGATCAAAACAATTTCGGAAAACTTCGCAGGTCACGTGTCATTACAAAACTGCTTACTAAACCGGTGAAACACGTTAATTGTTCCAGCTTCATTTGTTTGGTTTGTCGGCTTGGGATTAATCGACACGGGTGGTTGGGTATGGTAGGGTATAGCCGACTAGTAATGAAAAGACCGATTAGCACAATCAACAATGCAAACAGTCACTGTGTTTTTAACGTGTGGCTGCAATCAAGAATGTTTAGGTATATTTCGCTATTTTGGTACTTATATTTTACGAGAAATAAATTAACCGGACACCGTTTCTATAAATAGAAATCGGCTACTGCTTCCGGCTAAGTTTGCTGTGACAAATGACATTTGAAAGCAGATGTACTTTGTCATTTTGTAGACCACACAGACATCTGACTTGGTTAGTTTTATATAGGGGGGTCGGCTTATATACAAGGTCTATAATTTTAAAGCCGATTTGGAGGGTGAAACTAGGGGGTCGGCTAATGCATGGAGTCGGCTAATACACAGCGATATACGGTATGTCTGTAAATAAACATTTAAAAATGTTCCATAAATGTAGACACACACACCCCCCCCCACCCCCCCCCCCCCCCCCCCCCCCCCCCCCCCCCCCCCCTTGTATCCAAAACGATTTCCATGTCCGGTGATTCTGTGACCTTGCTATTTATAATCCACCTATGACCTCATTTTGATGCCCATAAACGCCACACTATTATCCCAGGATTATTTTAGTAGGCTACTTTTTTGTTTTGTCTTGTTAAAAAATATTACTATGAAAACGAACGATCACACATTACCCATCTCATGATCAGTTTCGGAATCGTTTTCTTGAGTGACACAGTACTGCAGATGCATACATGTTCATTACTATGCATGGCTAAAATGCCTACATGGATTTTTTTTCTTGGGTAGATTGTGCACACACGTGAATCTTATTTCGCTATTATTATTTTTTTATTTTTTTTATTATGATTTTTTTTGTTACAATGTGACAAAATTTTGTGAACTGGAATTACTGTCAATTAAAGTGTAAAACTTTTGTTTTGTTTGTATTTATCTGTGTTTTCCTTTTCAGTTTAAATAAAAATAAACAAAAAAAATAATTACTGTAATTTTAAAAATGCGGGAAAGGTGTTTTTAGACTGGTTTTAACATTCTTAATATCAATAAGGCTGGCCTACTTCACGTTTATATACACGAAAGCAGGTGAATGATTTATTTTGAAATTATATATAATTATTGATAATTCTATAAAAAAAACATTAATTGTACCCTTAACAATAAATATCTTGATACTTGATTGAACATTGAAAATGAAATTGAACTTTAATTCATTAAAAATACCGACAACATGACAACTTCCAAAGCATACTTGTGCAAAATACCAAGTGTGCCGTATCACCGGACGCGCCGATACACCGGACACGGTTGTAATGCAACTATGACGAATCTGAAGTGCCAGACTCTGGCCCAGAGTTGACAGCGATACACACGATGCACGTTAAAATCACATGTCACAGCAAGACAACAAAAAGACCAATTAGCTATATAAACATACTTGTGTCAGTTAATTTTGTATGTTTGCACAGTAAAATGTTGGTAACAAGGGTACACTTCAAGAGATTATTTTTGTACAATTAATAAATGTTGTGTTTGACATAAAGTTACTAAGGTTAACAAGTATATATGACATTATGTAGTGTTCATATAACTTATTGTAATATTTTTTTTTTTTTAAATCTTGCGATTTTGAGTTAAATTGTGTTAATTTAAAAAATCTCCTGCTTTTTTGCAAAATCTCCTGCTTTTTCAACACACACCTCCTGCTTTCTCTTGACTAAAGGTTGACAGGTCTGAGTTTATGTCATGAGTCAAACGTTTTTATGTTCTATCAGCTTTAATGAGCGATAAATACCTGTATAAAAGAAACAGATATGATAAAATTAATGTATGTGCTGTGTGAAATGAAATCAGTTTCAAATTGTTTTTATAAATAATATAGTATATTATGGTAAAAAGGTAACAGGAAAAGTAATGGAAACATTGTAATGGAAACATTTTTTATTTAGTGAAAGTGCATAATATACACCATTAAGTTAAAACAAGTGTTAGTTGTGGTTTTTTCATTAGTTTGTTTCATGTTATTTTTTTTCCATTATTTTTGTTCCTATTTTTTATTATTCCTACAATAAAATAATGTATTTCTCACTAGATTTAATACATTTTGCATAGTACATATATTATGGGGTTTTTTTATGCAGTTGTAATAATTTACCAGCATGCACTTATTTAAATTGGGGTTTTCTTACTTTTCTTTCAGAGTCCCCAGGTGGCAGCAGCATCAGATTTCCATCAGTCCTATCATAATCTTCGACAAGAAGTGATTATGGCAGACTCTGGCAGAGTCATGGGTAATTTAGCAAGGTACGGTGCATGTATATCTAACATTTCGACAAGAAGTGATTATGGCAGACTCTGGCAGAGTCATGGGGAATTTAGCAAGGTACGGTGCATGGATATCTAACATTTCTGATACTGTATCATAATCTTCGACAAGAAGTGATTATGGCAGACTCTGGCAGAGTCATGGGGAATTTAGCAAGGTACGGTGCATGTATATCTAACATTTCTGATACTGTATCATAATCTTCGACAAGAAGTGATTATGCCTGACTCTGGCAGAGTCATGGGGAATTTAGCAAGGTACGGTGCATGTATATCTAACATTTCTGATACTGTATCATAATCTTCGACAAGAAGTGATTATGGCAGACTCTGGCAGAGTCATGGGGAATTTAGCAAGGTACGGTGCATGTATATCTAACATTTCTGATACTGTATCATAATCTTCGACAAGAAGTGATTATGGCAGACTCTGGCAGAGTCATGGGGAATTTAGCAAGGTACGGTGCATGTATATCTAACATTTCTGATACTGTATCAAGGGCAGGGCAGGATGTAGCCCTGTGGTAAAGCTTGATGTGTGGCCAGTCTAGGATCGATCCCCGTCGGTGGGCCCATTCGGCTATTTCTCATTCAGCCAGTGCACCACGACTGGTATATCAAAGGCCATGGTATGTGCTATCCTATCTGTGGGATGGTGCATATAAAAGATCCCTTGCTCAGGGCTCGAACGTAAGAATTTATCACCCATGGCAATTAAAAAAACCAAATTGTCGTCGATGAAAGGGCCCACCGACAGCAATTTTGAGTATGCCGATGGCAATTTTTTTAAACATATTTTTGCAGCAAATAAACTTGAGTGAAAGGTTATTTTTCTGTATGTACATGTAGTCAAATTTCTTCAATTTATGTCAAACTTCAATAAACAAGAATTTATTATAAATGGAATCATGGACTACTAGCATAAGCTAACATTTAACAGAACCTGGTGTTTCTGAGACGAAGTTGCCCAAGTTTTCGATGAATATGACATGAAAATTGTTTTATGGATGACATTAAATTGTATAGTGTTCTCGCTGGGTGAAAATTAAAGGAGGGTGGTCATGCGGCCCCCACCCCACCATTTAAAAAAAAAGAGAAAAAAACAACTGAAAAGCAAAACAAAAAATAGGAATGTTTGGTTACCATATATTGTTGTGTGTTGGTCGACTTTGTGGAAATACCTATGCCTTATTTTGCCCCTCAGTATCTGGTATTGAAAAGTTGGTACGATGTATACAAGCTGTCTTATCTTTTGTGCACTGTTAGTTAAAACAGAGAGTTGGTTTGACATTCACAGGTATTTGTTTTGCTAATAAAGTAATTTTTTAAAGTGATTCCTTACTGTGGGATAACATTTTTCTGTTCTTTTTATTTCCATCTTCGAGTGAATCGATCACATTGATATTGCCAACTGATAAAAATAGTTTAGTTTTTGGAAAGGCAGTGTATATATTATTTGGCACCCAAGATAAATGATTTTAATAATGAACACTACCACTTCTGTTTTTATAAGCATATCTCCCCCCCCCCCCAATTGTTTTTTAAATGTTTCTAATATTTTATAAGGAATTGCTGAATGAAACAATGATAGTAAGTAAAAATCATCAGTTACGACTAATTAAATCTGCAATTGACGTTAAAATGTTTTCATTGCTAAAATAAAATGTAACTTTTATTGTGTATCAAACATACAAATGGATACTGGTATGGGACACAACAGAGGCTGTTAAAAAAATAGTGTTAAATTATGTTATTACATTACGGTAATTGCTGTAAGATACTGAAGTTTTTTGTCAGTTTCGCTGGGTGCTGTAATTTATAACAGGATGCCGAAAAATAAAGAGGAGCACAGAAAAACAAATGAGGCTGCCAGATGTGAAAAGGGGCGGCATATAAGACAAAAGCGAGGAGGCAAAATGCAGTGAGAATGTATATTATACAACAACACAGGATATGCTCGTGACTAAATATAATTCCATCGCGTGGTACTAACTAAACACCCATTAACTCCAACCAGGACCAAAACACCTGTGTTAAATACTGGCAAATAATGTTCATACACATTTATACATTTTGCCATCGGTGAGTAGCTCTACAGATGGCAGTAATTTTTATCCGGTGGCACAAAAGTGCCATTGGTGATGCCTCCAGTTACTGTCATTGCTGCCATTAAGTTCAAGCCCTGCTTGTTACCAATGGAAAAATGTAGTGGGTTTCCTCTCTAAGACTATATGTCAAAATTACCAAATGTTCGACATCCAAGAGCTGATGATTCATTAATCAATGAGCTCTAGTGGTGTTGTTAAACAAACAAAAAAATTAAAAAAATTGTATCAAGGGCTGACATACAAAACTGTATCCAAAATCATGTGGGGATTTTCAAAAACATGTTTTAATGTTCAAAATGTTTCATGTCTGAAATCAGAAATATATAAAATCAGGTTTGGGTAACATACAAAACACATTATAATTACTTACTTTTCTCTCTCAGTTTTTCCATATTATTTGGACGTATGAGATGAAGTCTTATAGATGCATGGGTGCATAACCTCTAGCATTTTTCAGGGACGATCTGTCCGATACATTATATTTTTAAGGAATTTTATTTAAGGTGGGTCAAGTACTTGTTAGTATGTAAGTGATTGGTTTTTCAAACTTATTGTATGCTACATGTACATACAGTGCCTATGCAGAAATCGGGGCATTTAAAAAACAATTATAAGGCATATTACAATTTGACCGGCCTCAATGGCGTAGTGGTTAGGCCATCAGTCTACAGGCTGGTAGGTACTGGGTTCGGACCCCAGTCGAGGCATGGGATTTTTAATCCAGATACAGACTCCAAACCCCGAGTGAGTGCTCCGCAAGGCTCAGTGGGTAGATGTAAACCACTTGCACCGACCAGTGATCCATAACTGGTTCAACAAAGGCCATGGTTTGTGCTATCCTGCCTGTTGGAAGTGCAAATAAAAGATCCCTTGCTGCCTGTTGTAAAAGAGTAGCCTATGTGGTGACAGTGGGTTTCCTCTAAAAAACAGTGTCAGAATGACCATATGTTTGATGTTCAATAGCCGATGATAAGATAAAAAATCAATGTGCTCTAGTGGCGTCGTTAAATAAAATAAACTTTACTTTTTTTTATTAGAATTTTAACATGTTTATAGGTGTCGCCTCCCGAATGGTAAAACGACGTGGCTGTGTGAGGAACATCGCAGCAGAATGCGTGTCACTGTCCTCAGCGATGAAGTGGTCGAGGCTAAACGCACAGCGACAGACAGCATGGCCATCGACTACATGACGCTGTCGATGCGTGACTCGGAGGCTATGGAGCTTTCCAAGAAATTTGCATATTTAAGACCCGAACACAAAGGTTGACATTTGTTTTTGAAAATTCTACATTTCTGTAATATTATAACAGCTAGTGACTACTATCAAAAACGACATACATGTATGTCCTAAGGAAATTAAAGTTGAATGTGCAGAATAATATTTCATTATTAAAGTGCAAAAATAATAATGCAAAAATTAAATACAGTTCTTTATAGAAACTTAATTTTGATATATAGTATTTTGTTTAGTTAAATAAACTTGACTATGCAGGTTTGTTCGGATTTTTTAAAATCAAATTTACGAAATTGTTAATACCGATAAGTGTTGGTGTTGAACTTAAACTCTGTACCATTAATAAATGTGGTTGTTGTTTTTTACATGGCAGCGGACGTTCCATAAAAAATAGTCTGCTGTTTGTAAAGACATTGCAAAATATAAAATTTTAATAAATAATGTTTTGTTTTGTAATTACATGGCTTTGCATGATATCAAGGCTTTTAGTTTATGGTAGCCCCACTCCCATGGCCAGTGGTATTCAGTGTTGGGCTAGTAAATAACTACTATTGCCATGCCAGACGGCTAGTGAAAAAACAATTGTCAAATGTTGCAGTCAAGTCTGTTTTGTAAATATGAATATCCTGACTCCACCTCCAACCCCCAAGTTAGTGTTTTTAAGCTCTATCTCCCTCTTTAGGTGACATATCTGATTATTACTATTATTTAGTCAAATTATATTAACTTCAAGTAAAGTAGGGCTAGTGAATTTTTAATTGTGTCTAGTAAATTTTTAAAATCACTGATCCCATGGCTAATGGATTTAAACAAAATTCTAGAAGCCCTGATGGTATATCATTATTAACAGTTTCATTGTTTGTCATTACATTGCATGATATTTGTTTGTACCATAATTAATTTCTTTAATATATTTTACCACAATAAATAATATTTTGTTTATAATAGTATTGCATTATACATTATCAACATAATTACATTTTTATTTTCAATTAAATCTGACCTCTATCCCAAATGGCCTTTCCCCCTATTTTGAATGGACTGGTCCTACATCCCAACAGACATGCTACCGGAACAGGAAGTAGGGGACTGCTTGGAATGCCTTTTGGTGAGAGGTCAGGTTAAAGGTTAAGTATATGCTATCCTGTCTGGGATAGTGCATGTAAAAGATCCTCTGCTACTAATGGAAAAGTGTAGCGGGTTTCCTCTTAAAGACTAAGTCAAAATTACCAAATGTTTGACATCTAATAGCCGATGATTAATACAGCAATGTGCTCTGGTGGTGACATTAAACAAAACAAACTTTAGGTTGAGTATTCATGAAAAGAGAAAACAAAAAACGATCCACATTTTCTACAGTTTCTGTAACATTATTTTTCAGTCTCGTCACCAACAAGCAGTCAGACAAGTGTTAACGACACGAAGAAGGAAGCCCAGTCTCCCACCATCTCAGACGGAGCTGTATCGGAAACTGACAAACCAACCATAGAGTCCACATCAAATAGTGCTGTGGAATCTCCAACAAGAAAACCAGTGATCCAACCTACACCCGCTCTGCGGCAACTGAGTCGCAGATCGAGCAGTAAAACAAGGAACAAAAGCAGAGCATGCAGTATTCAGTAGATGGCAACCAACGAACTGGATTATATTAAAAACTGAGTCGCATGCAGTATTCAGTAGATGGCAACCAACGAACTGGATTATATTAAAAACTGAGTCGCATGCAGTATTCAGTAGATGGCAACCAACAAACTGGATTATATTAAAAACTGAGTCGCATGCAGTATTCAGTAGATGGCAACCAACGAACTGGATTATATTAAAAACTGAGTCGCATGCAGTATTCAGTAGATGGCAACCAACGAACTGGATTATATTAAAAACTGAGTCACATGCAGTATTCAGTAGATGGCAACCAACGAACTGGATTATATTAAAAACTGAGTCGCATGCAGTATTCAGTAGATGGCAACCAACGAACTGGATTATATTAAAAACTGAGTCGCATGCAGTATTCAGTAGATGGCAACCAACGAACTGGATTATGTTAAAAACTGAGTCGCATGCAGTATTCAGTAGATGGCAACCAACGAACTGGATTATGTTAAAAACTGAGTCGCATGCAGTATTCAGTAGATGGCAACCAAGGAACTGGATTATGTTAAAAACTGAGTCGCATGCAGTATTCAGTAGATGGCAACCAACGAACTGGATTATGTTAAAAACTGAGTCGTATTCAGTAGATGGCAACCAACGATGTTAAAAACTGAGTCGCATGCAGTATTCAGTAGATGGCAACCAACAAACTGGATTATGTTAAAAACTGAGTCGCATGCAGTATTCAGTAGATGGCAACCAACGAACTGGATTATGTTAAAAACTGAGTCGCATGCAGTATTCAGTAGATGGCAACCAACGAACTGGATTCCAACGAACTGGATTATGTTAAAAACTGAGTCGCATGCAGTATTCAGTAGATGGCAACCAACGAACTGGATTATGTTAAAAACTGAGTCGCATGCAGTATTCAGTAGATGGCAACCAACGAACTGGATTATGTTAAAAACTGAGTCACATGCAGTATTCAGTAGATGGCAACCAACGAACTGGATTCCAACAAACTGGATTATGTTAAAAACTGAGTCGCATGCAGTATTCAGTAGATGGCAACCAACGAACTGGATTATGTTAAAAACTGAGTCGCATGCAGTATTCAGTAGATGGCAACCAACGAACTGGATTATATTAAAAACTGAGTCACATGCAGTATTCAGTAGATGGCAACCAACGAACTGGATTATGTTAAAAAAAACATTTAAGGATTGTCTGTTATTTCTTTTACATTTATCTGGGTATGAAAAAAAAAATAAAAAATCATCCGCAAACTATGTGAATTGGCAAAGCCATTCTCACATAAGTTTGCAGATAATTTTTTCTGTTCATACCCTGATAAACAATAACGCTCAATGAGACAACTTTGCCAATATAAAATGACGTCCTCAGATATGACGTTCCCTGACGACATATTTTTTACGTTCATTGAGTAATGAACAAACTCCCGTTGCTAGGTCTGGACCAATGGGATGACACTACAGTGAAAACTCTCTAAACCGGACCCTCAGTAAACTGGAATTCCCTCAAAACCGGATGTTTTACAGAGTCCCTTTTTAAGAACCAAGACAAAACTTAACCTCTCTAAACTGGATCCCTCTTAAAACCGGACATTTGTCTTAGTCCCAAGGTTGTCCGCTTTAGAGGGGTTTCACTGTATAGTGTAATGAATGTAACAGAAATTTAATTATTATGTATTGATCATGCATGTCTTGTTCATGCAGTTAGTTGCTATTTCATATGGATTCTGTGAATAACTTACAATCTGTCCCATCTTCATGCAAAGATGTTTTTGTAAATAACTTTAGTTTGGTTTGATGTGAGAAGAAAAGTGAAAGTATATTGCAAATAACAACAAAATACTATTTTTGTGTGCAGTTTAGAAAACAACCGGCTCACAAATAAATAACTTGTATAAAAAGCTATTATTTATGTATTACATAGTGTGAAAATTAAAAAAACATTCCCAGCGGAAATGACTGTAAGTGTTTTACATGAGATAGCAGTTTTGTTTGTCACTTTGAACTGCTGGTCCATATGAATTTCATTCATTCACTAAGACAACTAACATTTTTTAATACATATTATTTCACCATACAGCACAAAATGGATAATTTGTAATTGCTATTAGAAGTCTTTTATATTACTAGCTACACACGTATAGTTGCAGTTACTTGCTATTCTGTATGACTTGCATGATTTTGTTGTAACCAAACTATATGACATTGTATGAACAACCTGGTGTGCAAGGTAGTATTTTACTTGATTTGGTTACAGAAGTACATGTAGCTAAATTCAAACTGATTTCCATGATTTTTTTCTACCCAGCTAACTATAAAATGTAATTACTGAAGTCTTCTACATGTATATAGGCTGAATTCATGGTTCCAGGGGTCTAACTTAGGATTTTCAGGTGGTATGCAGAGTTTTTCAGCGATGGAATAAAATGTTATTGGCATACAGCATACACGCGCATTTTACATCATATATTTTAATTTTTAAAAAAAGTATTTGTAATCTCAGGTGGTATGCAGCTGCATACCTGCGTATATGGAAGCTTGTCCCCCTGTGGTTTAATAGTTGTTTTTTGTTTTTTAATGCACTAAACTATGAACATACAGGCTATTGATATTTATTGAAATATTTTATGTAATGTGTAATATTGTCACATGGGTAGCTCAGTGTTCTGTTGTTATTCCATAAGGATTGCATGCATGATATTCCTACATTATAATACGTACTACTTGATATGAATGTCAACGATATATAATTATGTTTTTTAAGGATTGTATGACTTTGTTATACAGCACATGATGAACTATTCTTTATGGATTACATTATACACCAAACCATGAATATACAATGTACTTGTAATTGATTTTTTTTGAAATTTTACTTGTACACAATTGTCCTATGTGCTATTATTTTTTTTTTATATATATATATATATATTTATTAAAAACTGATTCTTAGATTTCCTTGTACAGTTCACCATGAATGTAACTAGTAAATGTTAAATCGGTTCATATGACTTGTTTCTGTTCCGTGATTTAGCTAGTCAAAAATGTGACTATTCAATAGTTTTTCTGTCTAGCACAGACAATAATATTTCTGAATTCTTGTCCCAGATATATGTATGTCTACATGGACTGAGTAGTTGTAGTTGGTTGTTCTTCATAATGTACTACTTGATTTTACTATACAGCAAACAACAACATTTTAATCACAATGTTTAGACATTACAAGTTAGTGAAATGTTGCATGTAGTTGGACTATGCAAGTTTCAGTATATAGTACTGAAATTGATTTCTGCTAAAATGCATTAGATTATTTGGCTATACATGTATATGCAAAACAATTTCAAAATAGATAATTATAAACTATAGAAATTATTATTTTATGTTCCAAGCTTTAAAGACCTAAAACTAGATACTGTAATAACTGGTATCAACTTTGTTATTGTATTTCACACCCTAGCTGTTTTCACCAATTTAAAAAAAAAAAATGAAATTATGTAAATCACTGTACACAATTCTAAGTATTGCTGTAACATTTTGTTCACATCCACAGACAATCCTTAAAAACATATTGATAAAGACTTGTTTTAAAATCACATTTTATTAGACACAATCAGAAATTGAAATGAATCCGTTACAACTGATTTGTATTTTTGTCACTGTTACAAATTAGGAAGTAAACCTATTACTATGTCTTGTTAATTGTAGTTTATACTCAGTTGGATTTTAAACCTACTGAATTATTTACAATCCTCATCCAGATAGAAAAGGCTGATTTGAATTATTAATTTGGAGTACATCAGGGTAATACACACAGACATAAACATTGAACTATGCTGTGAAAAAAAACAATTGAGAATCCTTATTCTCAAGAGTTGACACATATGTTATAAATAATGATGTTACAATAATAAATAAATGACATTTGTTATATCATTTATACCATGTTCAGTATTTAAGGGTATTTTTGTGTTGTTTTGTGATGATATCCTTTTCAGTTATTGCAAGTCAAACATATCACCAGTAAGATACATTATTTTCTTATTTACTTAAAAATTTCAGATGGATATTGCAGATTGTTATATATGTATTTTAAGATATTGCACATAACATGATTTTTGTATTGATGTATTGTTGTGTACATATTTTGTTTATTTCAGGCTATTGCACAATTGTTTTTTTAAATATTTTCACAAACATTTTCTAATTTACACATAACATTTTGAGTGTTTGTTATAGACCATATCTCATTTTTGATATATATATATATATATATATATATATATATATATATATAATGTATTCACTTCTTTTTTCTTAGTTGTACACTTTGTCTTGGGCAACACTACATAAAACCTTCCCTTTCACTCAGTTATTTTATGTTTTGAGCGATTGGAAGAAAAAATATAAGTATTGTATAGGCAAAGATCCTGCATGCATTGAATACAGATACTCAATTATATTTTATGGCAACCAAAAGAGAAGGAAATATGCTATAATGTCTAAAACATGTTACCATGGCAACAAGAAATGTAATTCATCTGTGATATTATCTCAGGGGATATATATATATCAGTGTTCTGCAGTGCATTGTGATATCATAGCCGTCCAATGAATTTGTGTGATTTTTATTGACATACATGTATGTGACATGTTTATTAAAAACAAATTCCGTCTTCTTTGTGCTGGTATTACAAGTTAAAGTTATGCAGTTTCAGTATATAGTACTGTAACTAACTGATGCTAAAATGTATTAGATTATTTGGCTATATATGCAAAACAATTTCAAAATAGATAATTATAAACTATAGAAATTATTATTTTATGTTCCAAGCTTTAAAGACCTAAAACTAGATACTGTAATAACTGGTATCAACTTTGTTATTGTATTTCACACCCTAGCTGTTTTCACCAATTTAAAAAAAAAATGAAATTATGTAAATCACTGTACACAATTCTAAGTATTGCTATAACATTTTGTTCACATCCATAGATAATCCTTAAAAACAGATTGATAAAGACTTGTTTTAAAATCACATTTTTTTAGACACAATTAGAAATTGAAATTAATCTGTTGTAACATGTCTATATTTGTATTTTTGTCACTGTTACAAATTAGGAAGTAAACCTATTACTATGTCTTGTTAATTGTAATTTATACTCAGTTGGATTTTAAACCTACTGAATTATTTACAATCTCCTCATCCAGATAGAAAAGGCTGATTTGAATTATTAATTTGGAGACATCAGGGTAATACACACAGATATAAACATTGAACTAACTGTGCTGTGAAGAAGAAAACAACAATTGAGAATCTATATTCTCAAGAGTTGGACACATATGTTATAAATAATGATGTTACAATAATAAATAAATGACATTTGTTATATCATTTATACCATGTTCAATATTTAAGGGTATTTTTGTGTTGTTTTGTGATATCATCCTTTTCAGTTATTGCAAGTCAAACATATCACCAGTAAGATACATTATTTTCTTATTTACTTACAAAATTTCAGATGGATATTGCAGATTGTTATATATGTATTTTAAGATATTGCACATAACATGATTTTTGTATTGATGTATTGTTGTGTACATATTTTGTTTATTTCAGGCTATTGCACAATTTTTTTTTTTATATTTTCACAAACATTTTCTAATTTACACACAACATTTTGAGTGTTTGTTATAGACCGTATCTCATTTTTGATATATATATATATATATAATGTATTCTCTTCTTTTTTCTTAGTTGTACACTTTGTCTTGGGCAACACTACATAAAACCTTCCCTTTCACTCAGTTATTTTATGTTTTGAGCGATTGGAAGAAAAAATATAAGTATTGTATAGGCAAAGATCCTGCATGCATTGAATACAGATACTCAATTATATTTTATGGCAACCAAAAGAGAAGGAAATATGCTATAATGTCCAAAACATGTTACCATGGCAACAAGAAATGTAATTCATCTGTGATATTATCTCAGGGAATGAAACATATATATCAGTGTTCTGCAGTGCATTGTGATATCATAGCCGTCCAATGAATTTGTGTGATTTTTATTGACATATGTGACATGTTTATTAAAAACAAATTCCGTCTTCTTTGTGCTGGTATTACAAGTTAAATGTTTTACTTGTATATATTTTCTACCACAAATTGCCTTTTTTTTCTATTGGCTGTTGGGATATCTGGACCAGTCTATTGTACCATATGGGGAAAATGCCATTAATTTGAGGTCATGCTAAGTATTCATGAAAAGAGAAAACAATCAAACAAAGTTTTTTTTACAATGCACATTAAATATAAATTATACATATATATATATAATAATGTTTACCCTATAACTTACCCATGATATCCATGTCATAAACCTATGTGATAATTTTAGTAACCCGGTTAATAATGGTGTGCAAATTTGCAAGTTCTATAGGAAATGGGTCATTTGCTTACAAGCCAACAAGACCTGTGTACCTTTGCAGAGTTTCGACAAATACCGATTAACATAGACTCGGTTGATATTTTCCATATTAAAAAATACTCGTGACGAATCCTCTATATAATATATATATATCATTATACTATAATTAATGGACCGTTATACACTTGAATATGCATCTCCATTCAAGATGTTGTAAATCATAATCATTTACCTTAGGTTATTTTACCAAGATAATTCTGCTCATGTTTCTAGAGTGCATTTTATTTTGTGTGTCCATATTGTGGCAATCATTTTTATTTTAAAGCCAATTCTAAATAATGTATTGTTTTAAATTATTTATTATTATAGAAATAATATACAGTCATGTATATTATTCTACATTTTGTTACTTTTCCTTCTTGAAATAAACCTCTATGAAAATTTTGTTAGTATTCTTAAATCATATAGTGTGTCAACATGGTGATTTAAGTATGAAAGTATTCATTACTTCCGGTTTGACTATTCAGTTAGGTGCAATTTCTATTTGTCTGCAATCAGTATGCAGTAATCCACAATGCGTAAGCCGTAGCAATCAGGCCGAGACATAGCCCAGTGGTAAAGCACTCGCTTGATGTGTGGTCGGGTTGGGATCTATCCCCATCAGTGGGACCATTGGGCTATTTCTCGCTCCAGCCAGTGCACCACAACTGGTACATCAAAGGCCGTGGTATGTACCGTACTATCCTGTCTATGGGATGGTGCATATAAAAGAACCCTTGCTACCAATCGAAAAGTGTAGCCCATGAAGTGGCAACAGCGAATTTCCTCCCTCAAAATCTGTGTGGTCCTTAACCATATGTCCGACGCCATATAACTAAATAAAAATGTGTTGACTGCATCGTTAAATAAACCATTTCCTTCCGTAGCAGTCACTTTCTATGCAAATAGGTTGGGTAGATTCCATGCATACAGATTACAAACAAACAATTCGTGCCTTACTGGTAATGAAATTTTTACTTGCTTTCTGACATAGTTTATACAGATACTTGATGTACAGAGGAAAGACAAAAATTAATACTCTTGCCAAATGGCAACAGGTAATTTTTATTCACTTTACCCACACAATCAGGACAGCATATACCATAGCCTTTGATACACCATCAATAGAAATAGAAAAACATCTGATGTGTCCACGGTGGGAAACTGATCCTATAACATATTGCACTCAGGACAGCACATACCATAGCCTTTGATACACCATCAATAGAAATAGAAAAACATCTGATGTGTCCACGGTGGGAAACTGATCCTATAACATATTGCACTGTGGACAGCACATACCATAGCCTTTGATACACCATCAATAGAAGTAGAAAAACACCTGATGTGTCCACGGTGGGCAACTGATCCTACAACATATTGCACTCGGGAGTACTGTTCCCTTGGAAAAACATCTTACCCCCAATGGGGTAAAGTACAACCCAGACACTAGACCGTTACATAATTAGTAAATGGTATACATGTACCAGATCAGTGAGTAATAAGACACATAGACTGTCCTTCTGTTCGTCCTTTCAGTGTGTAATACCACCAAATCTTCTTCTGCGTTCAATCAAGATTTGGCCCCATTAGATCAATAATCCTGATGTGATGACAAAATGTGATGTCTTCCGGAGGTCGTCAAGAAGTCCCCAGAGTTTGATATTGAGGGGCATGTCTTGTGTCCAAACTTTCTAACGGTTCTCTTCCAGGTGTAGGCAGTTTTGTAGGATGTGTTCTGGCATTTGTTCTTCAGCACTACATTCACATTGGGCAGTATCTGCGAAACCCATCTTTTTCAGTATAACACCAAATCAAATCCCATAAATGACCATACTAACATATGGCTAAAACTCCTACAGATCCCACGGATGACAACTAACATATGGCTAAAACCCCTATAGATCCCATAGATGACAATAGTAACATGGCTAAAACTCCTGTAGATCCCATAGATGACAATAGTAACATGGCTAAAACTCCTGTAGATCCCATAGATGACAATAGTAACATATGTGGCTAAAACTCCTACAGATCCCACAGATGACAATAGTAACGTGGCTAAAACTATAGATCCCATAGATGACAATAGTGACATATGTGACTGAAACTCCTATAGATCCCATACATGACAATAGTAACATATGTGACTAAAACTCCTATAGATCCCATAGATGACCATATTAACATATGACTAAATCTCCTATAGATCCATAGATGACAATAGTAACATATGGTTAAAACTCCTACAGATCCCATAGATGACAATAGTAAAATATGTGGCTAAATCTCCTATAGATCCATAGAATACCATACTAACATATGGCTAAATCTCCTATAGATCCCATAGATGACAATAGCAACATATGGCTAAATCTCCTATAGATCCCATAGATGACCATACTAACATATGACTAAATCTCCTATAGATCCCATAGATGACAATAGTAACATGGTTAAAACTCCTACAGATCCCATAGATGACAACAGTAACATGTGGCTAAAACTTCTATAAGCAGTGTATCAATCAACAGGTACACCATGGATATAAATACCCCTCAACCTTAAAGTAAATAAGAAAACATTGGTCGTTAAGTTGTTCATTTCAGACATAACAGGTATAGTGTGTATGACTACCCTGGGGTGGGACGTAGCTCAGTGGTACAGCGTTCGCCTGATGCGCGATCGATCTAGGATCGATTCCTGTCAGTGGGCCCATTGGGCTATTTCTCGTTCCAGCCAGTGCTCCACAACTGGTGTAACAAAGGCCGTGGTATGTACCATCCTGTCTGTGGGATGGTGCATATAAAAGATCCCTTGCTGCTAATCGAAAAGAGTAGCCCATGAAGTGGCGACAGCAGGTTTCCTCTCTCAATATCTGTGTGGTCCTTAACCACATGTTTGATGTTATATAACCATAAATAAAATGTGTTGAGTGCGTCGTTAAATAAAACATTCCCTTCTCTCAGATACTGTCTTTCTTTATTTCTTTTTTCAATGACGCCACTAGAGCACATTAAATTAATAATCACTGGCTACTGGATGTCAAACATTTGATAGTCCGACACGACTGTCTTCAAAGGAGACACGTTATATTTTTCTGTTTGGCACAAGGCATCTTTTACCAGTTGATGTACTTTCCTACAGACAGGACAGCACATACTATGACCTTTGATTCTGATATGCCAGTCACATTTCATTTCAACTTATTTTCATGCTTATATCCAATTAAGGTTCAAGCACGCTGTCCTGGGCATACACCTCAGCTATCTGTGCTGTCTGTCCAGGACAGAGGGTTAGTTGTTAGTTGTTAGTGAGAGAGAAGAGGGTGTAGTGGTCTTACACCTATCCATTGAGTCGTTAAAACTTGCACTGGGTGAAAGCCGGTACCGGGTTTGCGAACCCAGTACCTACCAGCCTTATGTCCAATGGCTTAACCACGACGCCAGTGCCAGTCACAGAATAGGTCCACTGAGAAGGTTCGATCCTATATCCCTAGCACCTCGGACAAGTGCTCTACTGACGAGCTAAATCCTGCTCTCTCCATCCACTTAGTCAGATCAAGGAAAGGAAATGTTTTATTTAACGACGCACTCAACACATTTTATTTACGGTTATATGGCGCCGGGCATATGGTTAAGAACCACACACATATTGAGAGAGGAAACCCACTGTTGCCACTTCATGGGCTACTCTTTTCGATTAGTAGCAAGGGATCTTTTATATGCATCATTCCACAGACAGGATAACGGCCTTTGATATACCAGTTGTGGTGCACTGGCTGGAGCGAGAAATAGCCCAATGGGCCCACTGACAGGGATCGATCCCAGACTGACCGTGCATCAAGTGAATGCTGTACCATTGGGCTACATCTCACCCCCTTAGTCAGATCAAAGACTGTCAAATTCTCCACGATAAAATACAACATTTTTGTCTGTTTCATGCAATTTGATCTCGTACAGATATCCTGCTGGCACTTTGCTCTGCAAACTCTTCCATATGAAAACTGCAATATTTTCTGCTGTGCTGAAAAATAAAAAATAAAAAATGGGGAACAAATTAGCTTTTTAATTACATGTATTTACTCCAGTGGTCAATAATGAAGTTTTAAATGTTTTTATAATTTCTCACTAAATAAATCTCATCAAATTCGCCAGTAAAGAAGGAAGGAAGGAAATGTTTTATTTAATGACACACTCAACACATTGTATTTACAGTTATATGGCATCGGAAATATGGTTATGGACCACATGTAAATTGAGAGAGGAAACCCAGTCGGCACTTCATGGGCAACTCTTTTTGATTAGCAGCAAGGGATCTTTTATATGCACCATCCCACAGACAGGATAGTACATACCACAGCCTTTGATGTACCAGTCGTGGTGCACTGGCCTTCGTTACACCAGCTGTGGAGCAGTTGCTGGAATGAGAAATAGCCCAATGGGCCCACCGATGGGAACTGATCCTAGATCGATCGCGCATCAGGCGAGTGCTGTACCACTGAGCTAAGTCCCGCCCCTTGGTCAGTAAGGAGCCATTTTATTTGGATGTTTGTGTTGTTTGTAAGACTAAATAAAACATGATGTCCGTGAAAAAAGGGGAAAGGAAATATTTGTCAGTACATTAATAATATACTGTTGCTATTTTGTGTACCTATGACTATTTCAACATTTTCTCTTGACAGTGAGAGAGGAATAATGTTGCTACCATAAAGGCTATGTCTAACAAACAACAGCAAGGCATCTTTAATTTGCACTCTCCCCATATACAGGACAGCACATACCATAACATTTTAAAAACCAGTTGTAGACAGTTGGTTAAAAGCGGATTATTATCCAATGGGTTCAGTGAGGGGGATTGATCCTGAAATCTCCATGGTGGAAGCATTGTTTGCTAACCTTTGTCTCATTCCTGACATCGCATGCTGCATGGATGCTTTTATACACCTGTACAACATTCAGTGTTAATTAACACACACGTGGATGCACGCACGTATTCACACACAAACACACACTTTTTACACACACACACACACACACACTTTTACACATGTACACGCACATGCACACACATGCTTTTTGCATGTGTACACACAAGCGTTTTCACATGCATGCGCACACACACGCTTTTAACATATGCACACACACACACACACATGCTTTTTACACATGCACACACATGCTTTTTACACATACATGCACGCACACACACATGCATGCACAAACACACATGCTTTTTACACATGCTGTTTACACATGCACACACAAACACATCCACTTACACTCCCACCCATTATACTTACACATTATATTTATAATTACAGGTACATAAACATATAAGCAATATTAACAATTACCTGACATGTTCTTTAAAATAAGGGACATCGTTATCAATACTTTTGTGATCCAAAACTGTCATGATTGCCGCCTGGAAAAAACCAGCACAACAAGTGAAAAATACAACAAAAACTGTAAACTTTAAAAACAATGTGAATAGAGACAAAAAAAAGACAAAAAAAGAAAGAAGTCTTTTTACTATAAAACAGTCATTACACTTAGTCTACAAATGATCACAGTAACTTAAAAAAAATATTATTCCAATGTAGAATGTGGGGTTTTTCATATCATAATTAATAAAATTAAGCTATTTTCAAAACTTCACTTGTTCTGCAGGTTTACAATAAAAATCAGCCATCATATTAGGGTCTCCATGAGTATTCGAGCACGAGCCGAGTCTAGCAAGACTCGAGTCCGTTCACAGGACTCAAGTACCCACGCAAGGAAGAGTACTTTCATTTAATTATATTTTTACGTCATTTTGTAATATGCTTGCCGCCGGTTACATTATAGGGCTATCAGATATAATGGCAAAACTAAAGTCGAATATAATGGCATGATTTGGCATCCATGTTCCAGTCCAGTGGAAAATCGTACACCTCAATATGCTAAGGCGAGTGAAAAACTCACTCTCTAAAATAAATAAAATAGGCAGTGTAGCTCCTATTGGATTTTGACTGGTAGGCCCTACGTCTACAAAATTGTCTATTAAACCAGTATTTCCCCGATTTGTTCAACAGAGAAATATCAGTTTAACGACTGCATGGAAGCCACTGCAATGTTTTTAATTTTTTATTGTTTTAATAAAAGGACCTTCCTATCAGCTAAATGAGCTATGAAAACTGTTGATTTTTGTAAACAGTGGAAATAAATATACCGGTACCCATCTATTTTATTTGCACCATTTGTTGAGTGTAATGTGCGCTGCTTTTCACACTCGTCAGATTGAAGTTACGTGCACTGTACGAGCACAATCGCACCCGTGCACCTTAAAAAGCAAGGAAAGCGCTGGAAATAAGATGCATAATACTATAATTTTACTTTATTCCTTAGTCTCATTGTCATCTAATGAAAGTGTCGGGTACTCGGGTCCGGGTCGAGTTTGACACCTGAGTCCAATATTTTGGACTTGTGGATGACCTACCGTACATCATATATTCTATGAAAGACAGGGCTAACTCTGCCACTCGCCAAATTCACCAACTGCGAATTTTAAACACAACTGGCGAATTTTATTGTAATTTGGCGAAAGAAATGCATGTAATAAATCATATTTTGTTGAAAATATTTGTGGGTTTCAGCAATTTTTGGCATTTAATAGATAATTTGGCGAACTTTCCTACACAGCCAGAGTTAGCCCTGAAAGGGAAATTATGTAAAACTATAAAAATCATTATGACCCTATCAACTGCAAAACAAGGACCACATTCTTTACCTCCATGTACTGCTTGAGGTCTACCAAATTGATCACCATACCCGTCACAGGATCCACCTGAATGAAGGAAACGACAAGTCGTTTAATATCACCCCAGCACATTTTAAACACAGCTACTACATGTGTCAAACATTAGGGCACAATATTTCATGCAAACTGGCGTTCTGTTCATGTGTCAGTTGTACAATTTTTAAGTTCAAGTTTGTTTTGTTTAACAACAACACTAGAGCACATTGATTTATTAAATCATTGGCCATTGGATGTCAAACATTTATGAATTTATTTTGTGCAAGAATATATACATGTACCACGAGACCGTGTAGCAGTCAAATGGTATGTTCTTTCGCAAAATAAACGAGTGCAATAAACAGGAAGCGAAAACAACGTATGTGAAGTTCGTTATTTATTACATACCTTCTTTTATGTTTTATAAAAATAAGTTTTAATTTAACGTCATAACAACACTTTGTTAAATCTATGATCAAAACTCCTTTCATGGATTTACTTAACGTTAAGAATCATATTCTGCTGCAGCCGTGTGTAATGTTTCAAATATGATGTGACATAATTTGTAAATCATATATGACATCAGTAAATAAAAGGCGCTAACTGCAGTAAAAATAAAAAGGGAATTTCCCATTTAAAAGTTCCGGTTCAGATCGCACATATGTGCGATACAAAATAAATTTATCACACGATTTCAAAATGTCTTTATCACTATAGTAAGATTGAATAGGTAATGTAAATATAACATGTTTTAAATTTTTAAAAAAAAAGGCGCTAATATAAAAATAAAACCGACTTACTGGACCCCTGAGAATAACTTCCACTGTAAAATGAAATACAAATTAAAAAAATATATAATATAATAAAAAGGTCAGTTGATGTTAAATATTTAGAAAATGTTAACAAACTACTATATCTACTCTGTACATGTAAGTAAAATTAAATAGAACTGGAGTTAACCGTTGTTGCTGAACAACCATACATATAAATTATCCTATCATTTATCTTTAATTTATTAAAAAGAAATACAATTTAGAAAAGAATCTTATATGTCATAAAGTAAATCTCAAATAATAATTTTATTAAGTAACAGATATTCCCTTTAGTTGCTATTGCACAGGTTTACTATACTTAAAGGTAGGGTCAACTCAAACAAGAGCCTTATGTGTTGGAAAGATGCATACCCGGACTACCAACACATACTGACACTTTAACAAATGAAAAACGTGTAATTTTAGAGTTAATAAAAAAACATGATTATTCCTGCTAACTGGGGGGCAGCCATTTTGTTTAGTTTTTGTGACGTCCGGTGGTATAGCTTGGGGCGAAGTGATGTCAGCTCTGTCCATCTTCTCTATGTAGTGTAAACAAATGCTCTAATTTACAACAAGGCGCTTCGCTTTCATCAACCTGACTTGTAAAACAACATAAATGACTTGATAGTATAATAAACTATTGAACTAAATATATTTCAGGTTACATCAATAGAACGAAATGGAGTTATAGTATTTTTCTTTTTTTAAAAAGCCAAAGAAAAAATGCATACTATTAGGCCTATTGGTAGGGCACGTTCGAGCAAAAACTACCACTCATGATACCCAAGTGATACTTTTCTTTTCTTTGGGACGACATAATTGGTCAGTTTTGTGATTTTAGATGGGAAAGTCTACTTGATCAAGGGTTTTACAGAATTACTTACAGTAATAAAGCAGGGCGGTTGGTAATGTCCATTACGATTTGAGGTGTATCCGTGCTTTTATCACACAATACCCTGTGATCTTCATAAAAAAGGTATGTCTTTTTAGTGTGTCTAGACACAGTGTCTGGGAACCGTCTTAATATACACCTGCCAACCAGGAACCACGGAAAGAAAAGACCAATTAATCAAGAAAACACTCCGATTATTGTTTCAGTACGTGGGTTAATTTATGTATGAAACATAATACAGTTATTTCAACACTTTGACAATGGTGGTTTATTTTGTATTGAAAAATAATATATAATTGGTGCTGGCTTACTAGGATGGATATAATTACAGAACATTGCGATGCATCTGCAAAAATCAGGTATGTTTTGTTTCTTCAGTTCGAAGACTAATTCCTGACGTGACTCGTTAGGTATTACGTAACCACCAGCTCGCCAGAGGGCGTATTCACTGGGATGGTACAAAATGGCTGCGCCCATTATATATAATAGCCGTCACATTGAACCGTTTTATTAATTAACTATATGATTATACTTGTTGAAATTAAGCAATAATGTGCATTATATATCATTGAATGTGCATAACAGACAAAATGCCTTAATTGTCTGCTCCTTTAAGTACATGTAGGTGTAGGATTGGTCTAAATGTTAAATAATAAAAAGGGAATATAAATTTTAACAAATTGTCTTATAGGTCAATCCCCAATCCCCAATCCCAATGTTCACTTGCTACGACCATTGTGCCTAGATACGTACCCTTGTAGTTGTGTCCATGGCCATTAGGATTATTGCATTTTCCAAACAGTTTTAAGTTTTCTTCATTTGACAAAGATAAACTGAAAAAAATAATAAATAACTACATAAACATCCAAGTGCATAAAATGTATTATGAGCCAGTACATTCAACATGATGACCACTAAACCTTGCAACATTGGCATAAATGTTTTTATTTAATTAACAATGAGTAATTTTAACAATAAAAAACCCTGTAATACAGGGGAATAGTTTACATTGCCTAATATCAAAGGTCAATACCAATTATAAAATAATAATTGAATTTTTTTTTTTTTTTAAATTAAAAGTGACTCAGTCTGTATAGATATTATGATCTAGGGTGAGATTAATGAAACTATTTATCTCTTTGGATTTTTTCCCTACAATGTAAAAACATATTATCATATTATACAACGTAATACTAATTTGGGCTTTAATTATCATAATCAGTTACTAGATCTACCGTAACACATAAAAATAAGACCTTTATTTCAGGCTGAAAGAAATGATGTGGAGAAAATTCACCATCTGTTTCATTATAAAATGGATAAAAAAAAAAATTAAAGTTATAATCATAAAACCTATGTAATCGGTGACAGGCGCTAAATGATTCTGTTCTGCTGATATACACTACAGGTCTGGACATCTTGAAATGAAACGCATTATCAAAAATGTTGACGTCTATTTTCGTTTCGATTTACATATCTAGTAGTGCATCTAACGTAAACTACGATTGGCTATACGTTGGTGTTAATAGCACCAATGAAAATTCAGCTAACATTATTGAAGCTAACCTTGCTAGACTGGTGTAAATTCATAAACTGGCATTCCTAAAACAAACATATTTAGCGGAACATTTAACGAATATCAATGGAGAATTTAATGTTAATTTTGTTGTAACGTGATGATTTTATTGTGTTAATAAAACAAGATATTGTTTATTTTTTATAGACTTTGGGTGCAACATGTCGTTGAAGGAAATAGTTACCCTGCAAATTGGCCACTATGCAAATTTTGTTGGCACACACTTCTGGAATATACAGGTACAGAAAATTATTGGCTGTCAAAGCCAAAACTGGGCAAAAGCCGAATAGGTGTAGGCGAGGCATATCTTAAAACAAATTAAAGTGCCTCTTTTTTTAACAATTTGTTTTTTTCAATTTTCTTTGAAGGGTAGGACTTTCCTTTGGCACTGTCGCGTATAAAGAAAATTATAAATACTTATCATAAATAGGGTTAGTGACAGTGCCAAAGGAAAGTCCTTCCGCAAAGACATGTTTTTAAACAAAATTTAATTAAAGACCAAGACAAAACTGAACAGAAAACCCCCACACACCTTCGGTGTATGTAATTTTTGGGAAAGACATTAAAAGGACAAATGTCTATTTACACATCATAACATTATTATTTTACATGCTTCATATGAATGTCTGATGTTCAATGTTGTTACACTAACTTGCCTTCTTTTTCCTTGAATATATGATACTCTGTTTGTTCAAAAATACTCCATAACAAATATGTTTTCATGTTGACCAACAATCAAGATGTCACAGTTTTATTTTAAATCCCTTAAATTAAAATGGTATGGTTTCTGTGTTAGTTAGGGCAGTTTTTGATCCACAGTTTTAATACCAACATGGGGATCATATTTAATAAAGATTCAAATGTGATTGAGCTACCCAAGGTACTTCAAAATTTATTTTCATTGTTTAGTGTATTTTTCTCCATGTAAACTTGCACAATGTACATAATAGCATATATGATACAGGTGTAGAATTTATATATTTGTTTAAGGGCCTCTGCTACAATATGTGTTGCAAATAAATAGAACCCAAGTAAATTAAATGAAACTTCATTAATATGAATTCAGACTGATAGCACTGTTTTTGAAAGTTTATAAATCTAAAAGGTTTTATGAATAATATAACCTCACCTCCATTTAGCTTTCATTCGAATTTGGTTCTATGCCAATATAGAAATGGCCAAAGAAAAATGTTGAGATGGTCTACTGTTGTGGTTCTTTTACATATATTTATTTCCCAGTGCCAAAGTGTAAGCTCTTGTGTTTTTTGTTTTTAGGGATTGTTCATTTAACTTTGTTGGCTGCTTTGACTCTGTTGTTTTGGGTCATTTTTATGTTTGTTTAGGGCTCTTTTAACTAAATTATTTTCAGGAGCATTTTGACCT
Source organism: Gigantopelta aegis (assembly GCF_016097555.1). Taxonomy (NCBI): domain Eukaryota; kingdom Metazoa; phylum Mollusca; class Gastropoda; order Neomphalida; family Peltospiridae; genus Gigantopelta; species Gigantopelta aegis. The sequence goes on along the minus strand of NC_054700.1, from coordinate 18,105,941 downwards.
GGAACTGTTTTGACGTCTATTTATTTATATTTACTGGTAGTGTTATGTTTTAATTAAAAAAATTTAAACCAAAATCTTATTTTGTATAATTTATTATTATTTAATTTTTTTTAGGAATCCTCTTTTACATATGGTGGTCAAGGTGACGCTGACACTAAAGAAGTAAATCATGATGTTTTGTTCAGAGAAGGGCAAACCTTACAGGTAACATATTTTTAAAATAATTTTTATAATGTAACTATATTTAGTGTCTTTAAGCTTTATATTATATGTAAAACTATAAATAATATTTTGTTTTAAAAATAATTTTAATAAATTTTCCGGCATTCAGTAGAGGCACTGCATGGCTCTAAAAAAAATATTATCATCAGCAGGTGGTGAAAACATCGTAACATTTGTATCGAATTTGCAGCACTGTTTTACCTCAGGTTTTTGTTTCACTTTTCTTTTTTTTGAGGGAGGTTGGTTTCATTTTGAAGACGGCATGATTTTATTTTTAGATAATAATTGCAGTTATATTAAGTGACGTTTTTTGTATGACTTTCTTTCATTTTATATATCAAAGGCTGTGATATGAGTTGTCCTGTGTTTGTGAGAATACATATAAAAGATTCCTTGTTGCGAATAAAAAAATGCTGCAGGTATTCTTTGAAAACTACATGCCAGAAAGATCAAATGTTAGACATCCAATAGCTGATTATTAATTAAAAATTAAAGTTTGACACCACTAGAGCACATTGATTTATTAATCAACGACTATTGGATGTCAAACATTTGTTAATTTTAACATATAATGTAGTCTTACAGAGGAAACCTGCTACATTTTTTCATTAGTAGGACCATCCTACAAAAAGGATGCTATGGCCTTTGATATAGCTGTCAACATGCACTGGCTGGAACGAGAAATAGCCCACTGATGGAAGTTGATCCTAGACAGCGCATCAGGTGAGCGCTTTACCACTGGACTTCGTTCCACCTCTGATGATTAATTAATGATAATGGTGTCGTTTTGAAACAAAAGTCTGTTTATTTTATTTGATTAAAACAGGGTGAAGTGACGTACACCCCGAGGATGGTGTGTGTTGAGTTGAAGGGGAGTCTGAACACACTGCGTCAGGAAGGAAGTCTGTATGACACCGGGAAGGAAAACGAAGTTAACTGGTATTTAAATATAATGTGCTTTGTTTTGTACTTAATGGCCTTGGTGGAGTAGTGGTTAAACTACTGGACTTAAGACTGGTACATGCTGGGTTCACATCCCTGAACCGGCTCCAACCTATGGTAGATCTATATGTAAAGGATCAGTGGGATTGTGTAAGACTATTACACCAACATCTGTCTCACTAACCAAAAACCACTAAGCATTAAACAACTGTGGACTGGGCAAAAGCCTATATACCTGTATGAGATGTGTGCCAAGGACAGTGTGCTTGAACCTTGATTGGATATAAGCTAGAAAGACAGCTTTATACTTCGATTTATTCAGGAAGCGGGGGCGAGACATAGCCCAGTGGTAAAGCACTCGCTTGATGCACGGTCGGTTTGGGATCGATACCCGTCAGTGGGCCCATTAGGCTATTTCACGTTCCAGCCAGTGCACCATGACTGGTACATCAAAGGCTGTGGTATGTGCTGTCCTGTCTTTGGTATGGTGCATATAAAAGATCCCTTGCTGCTAATCGAAAAGAGTAGCCCATGAACTGGCAACAGCTGGTTTCCTCCCTCAATATCTGTGTGGTCCGACGCCATATAATCGTAAATAAAACATGTGTTGAGTGCATCGTTAAATAAACCATTTCCTTCCTTCCTTTATTCAGGAAGCCCTCACAATTGATCACAAATGAAGGGTAGCCAAAATGAGGGCTTTTTATTCACAAAATGTTCATTTTCAATGACATGACCCAAGTCGGGCTTTTTTCAGGTATATCTCTTTTAAGGTTCTGAAATCTTGGGAAAATAGTGGTAATAATTAGTTTATACTTCGTAGAAATATGGTTGGAAACTATTTTTCCAGCTATATAACAATTATCTTATGTTATTACATACTTACTATTAGTCAATTGTTAGAACTAGCAGTACATGTATTTGCTTTGAGATGGGTGTTATTGTGTATACTTTTATTTTTTTATAATCCCGATATTTATACTGCAGGTCAGGGGACGTAACTCTTCATAAAGCTCCACGTGTCTCTAAGAATAAGTTTCTTGATAACCTCGACAAGATGGAGGCTGAGCAGACGCAGCAGGAATACATGGAAACTGGGGAGGAGGAAGAAACCAGTGCTGAAGCAAAAACATCTGAAGGTAAAAAAAATATCCAGAATAATTTTATTTCTTTTCCACATCACATGTCCTCAAACAAGTGCACTCTCCCCCCCCCCCCCCCCCACGTCTAGTAGTTTGGTCCGAACATCCCAAAAGCATATGGGATGGCCTAAATTCTTTTACTGCATTCTCCCTCCAGTTCCGATTACATGACTGTAACTTCCTTCTTTTTTCCTTCGCTGTTTGGTTTGGACGTCTTTTTCTTTGGCTCTGATTTATTCAGAGCCATTTATCGGGTTTTTTTCTTATCCTTTTTGCTTGTATTATGTGGGGAATTCTTCCATTGTCACTGAACAAGACCCGAGATGGTGCATGTAAAAGATCCCTTGCTACTAATGGAAAACTTTAGCGGGTTTCCTCTCTAAGACTATATGTCAAAATTACCAAATATTTGACATCCAGTAGCCAGTGATTAATAAATCAATGTGCTCTAGTGGTGTCATTAAACAAAACAAACTTTTGGACAAGACACCCCTCCCTACCATGTTTAACATGGACAATAAAATTGAAGTTGTCAGCATAAATAATGATCACTTGAAAGCACTTTATATAGCTAAAAGAAAAATAATGTTTAATGATAGCTCAGGATATTTTAACTCTGGTTATTTGATGTCTAATATATGGTTATTTTGACACATCTAGATCAAGAGTAAAAACCTGCTGCTGCCAGCTAGGGTACTTTTTAACAAATGGTGCAAGTGATCTTTTAATATGTTCTTTTTTCATAGACAGGTCAGTACATACTGTAACAGGTCCACAGAGGGTGAGTACTCTACCACTGAGCTATATCCTTCTCCTTTATGCATGTAATACAAAAACAGGGGGCAGGAAATAGCCCAGTAGTAAGGCGCTTGATTTATGCGCGGTCAGTGAGATGGATCCCCGTCGGTGGGCCTATTGGGCTGGCTATTTCTCGTTCTAGCCAGAGCACCACAGTTTGTATATCAAAGGCCATGGTATATACTATCCTGTCTGTGGGATGGTGCATATAAAAGATCCCTTGCTGCTAATCGAAAAGGGTAGCCCATGAAGTGGCGACAGTGGGTTTCCTCTCTCAATATCTGTATGGTCCTTAACCATAATATGTCTGATGCTGTATAACCATCAATAAAATGTGTTGAGTACATCGTTAAATGAAACATTTCTACAAAAACAGGGCTAGCTCTGCCACTGTAATGACTGATGTTTTTTGTTTTTTTTAAATAATGGTGAGTTTCTGCAATTTTTAAAGTTTAATAGATAATTTGGTGAAATCTTCTGCACACCCAGAGCTAGCCTGGAAAAAACAGAAAAAAGAAGCTGATCATTAAATAGTTGGGAATCCCAAATCATGATTTTTATCTTCTTATGTTTAACATTTCAGTTAATGTGTTTGAACCCAGGACTTATAACTTGGACTCGACAGTATCAGTTTGGTCAGATTTTCTGAGGATATATCTTCATCCCAAGACCGTGTGTATGCTTCAGGATTACAGTCATAAAAAGTTAGTTCATGTTATATACTGAACATGAAAATATATATATATACATTTGAGTTGTGGTTAGTTCGTATTTAGAATTGGGTTTACTTGCTTACAAATGCTCAATTCTAAAACATGATAAACAGTGTATCAACCTGCAATTCTTCAGCATCTCAATATGTATTAATTCCTTCTTTAAAAATGAAATTTAATAATAGAGTTTCTTTTGAATTGTTTGTGCCTTTTTTGTTTGGTTTTAGATATTTATGCAAATATACATGATTTAAAGCAAGATTAAGAAACCACTGAATGAGAAATTATTTTATTGAGCCAGGTTTATATGCAGCCACTAAACATTAATTCTTAACTTATAGACTGTTTAATTGACCAATTCCATCTTACTAGTTCAAGGTGTTAGACATTTCATAAATCCTGTCATAGTAATTCCAGCTGAAACGTCATGTTATTGAAGCATTTGTTTAAAATATACGGTTTTCACGACTTTTTTCTGTTGGTACCGTATATTCTGGCCTATTACACGCACTGGTGTATAAACCGCACCTTGCAATTCACAGTAAAGAAGTAGCGGCTTATATGCCGAAAAATATGGTAATCATTTGTTAAAGTCAACAACACTTTGATATAATTTATTTATTCTTCAACTTCCAGTGAAGCTCAGCCCTTTGATGTGTACAGTATGGGAGTCCAGTCTTGCCAGAATGCTGATTTCTTTGATGATTTTGAAGATCGGCTGAGGTTCTTTGTCGAAGATTGTGACCAGATGCAGGTATTTGTGTAAAACACTGCAGCTGAACATATCACATTACTCAATGACATGTAATAACTCATTAAAACTGTAAAATAATTACTGGTCAAATAGACGAATTGCCAAAACAATGAACTTTAATTCATCTTGTTGTAATTGTTTCAATAAATTTGCCATCAGTTGTATCTCATATACAGTTGAATCGTGTTGGCTCGAACCCTGTCAGTGATTGAGAAAATGTTCGACCCATCGGGTAGTTTGACCTATCCATTGGTGTAACTCGGGACTTCGATTTTGGTTTCAGTGTTGCGGTGCATTCAACACTTCCAAGTTCGACCCAACAAGATTCTACTGTAGTTTGAAATACACATAAATTGTGCAGTTCCTTCTATGCCTTTGATGATCCAATTGCTGTAATAATGCCTAATTTTATGCAGTGATGCCAGTTTCTAAATTATTTTTAAGGTAACATTCAGATTTATAGCAACATCAGGGGACAATATTTCAAAATCTTAAGTAACCGGAAGTTGGTTCATGTGAGTTTTACTTAGGTTACGTGAATATAGTTCTTATAACCGATTAGTTAGGTGTTCCTAATCCTAAAACACTGGAACTACGGTTCTGTGTTACGTTGATGGTTCAGATGTATTTAAAAACATAAACTGATTTTCACTTTTATTACCAATATATGGGACTTTTAATGTTAAAATGTAATTCTTCACCACATGACCAATTGGCGGTTTTCAAGATTTTAAAGTTGCACAAGCAAGACGCGAACAGAACGGTTCTCGTGAAATATTGTGCCCTGCACATCATCCTGTTAGAATCAGTAACTTTGTATAAAAGCAGAATGTTTATAATTATAATAGTAAAGAACACTACAGTTATTTTATATGTTTGTTTTTTTATTTAACAAATGTCATTGTGATATACTCATGATGGTACAGCACAATTACATATTATACAGCTTATACATGTAGCATTATTATGTTAAATGAACACTGCAGTTACTGTGTATCTGGTTATATTGCAGGGGTTCCACATCTCCGTGGACTGGTACAATGGGTTCGGTGGGACCGCTGCCAAGATCCTCCAGTTTCTAGATGACGAATATCAAAACAAAACAAGACTCACATTTGGTTTATCTCCTGCAGTTTTGCCAGACTCTGTAAGTAAAAGTTTTAGGCAAGTTAACAATTTAGTTTTGGTTCATGACACCACTAAAGCAAATTTATTTATTACTCATCGGCTATGGGCTGTCAAACAGTTGGTAATTTTGACTGATGGTGTTTCCAAGGGATCTTTTATATGCACTTTCCCAAAGACAGGACAGCACATACCACAGCATTTGATGTATAATGTACCGTAAAGGGATGTGTTAGGTGCAGGAGTCGAGGGTCAATCATTCTCAGTGGACTTGTCATGTTATTTTACTATCCAAACCAGTGCCCCACAACATGAAAGGCTATGGTATGTGCTGTCCTGTCGGTCTGTGGGAAACTGCATATAAAAAAAAGTCTCATGAAGTTGTTCGGTAGTAGCATCCTATGTGGTCCATATGTCATAGTTTCTCTGTTATCATAGTTGCCATGTTGTCATAGTTGCCCTGTTGTCATAGTTACCCTGTTGTCATAGTTGCCCTGTTGTCATAGTTGCCCTGTTGTCATAGTTGCCCTCCTGTTGTTTTACTTGCAGACCCCCCTGGATCGCGTGAATCGGATTCTCAACTGCTGCCTGAGTCTGGAGAAGTGTAGCAGTCACAGCTCTCTGTTCCTTCCACTTTCGCTGTCCGACGGCCTGTGGAAGTCTATGGGTAAACCACGGGATTTCCCATATCTAACTTACAAGGTATTCAACTTAAAAATATACATCCACATTTAGAAAAAGTAAAATAAAATACAGGTTACGGAGAGACTGACTGAACGAATGAATGTTTAACAACACCCCAGGACAAAAATACACATCGACTATTGAATGTCAGAAAAGGGTTACCGACAAGGTCGTAAAGCTGTTGACGTAATAAAATCACGGATTTACATCACTTGATATGTATATATGTTTAATCTTCAGTTAACACTCACTCCCAAAAGCCATTTTACAGACATTTTAAACTGTTATCAATAGCTGAAGATTTGATGATTATGTAGCTGTTGAATTAAATATTCTTGATGATAAATTAAATTATATATTAAACTCATGGTAAAAAGTGCCTGTGCACCGAATATTATAGTCTGTAAATGGTTAGAATTTGACCAAGATGATAGCATCAACATAATTGTTACAAATAACCAAAAATAATTTCTTAAAAACAATGAGATTTTTTTCCTGCTTTTCCGTTCAACATTATACCATACACATTCTGTGAGTATTTATACATATATATTCAAGAGAGTACAGTCAGACCTTGTTACAACGACCATGTTCGTCCCTGGGTCACTTTGTCATTATATCGAAGTTGCTGGTGTATCGAATTGTTATGAGTTATCTCCATTGCCAAAGTAACAAAACAAAAAATACTAATTAATATTAACTGATGACTGAATAGCATTTAAATAATGAATGCATTGCAATTATTATTAAAAACAACAAATACACATACATACATTAAATATATTTTTAAAAAAACATCATTATATATATTAAACAAGGCGCATTCACTGTCAGTCTCCGATTGGTACCTGTTTTCGTTTACAAAATATCATAAAAATAGAAGATTTTATTGAAGTTAATCCTTTAATTGGTTAACTAAAGGCTTGTTTGCAAAAGCAATGCATATCTACAGATTTCGCAGACATCGGTAGCTCGGACAGCATGTAACACAGTCGGCTCACTACGAGATCAAGGATTCCAAGTAGCTGTGTGTGTACTGCCAATGTGCTACGGTATCTGTGATTATGTAATTTTGTAAAGAGGTGTTTTCAGACTTCGGATGCACATTTGTTCCTAATTTGCTCTGTCGGTGTCGAAAGGTGTGATTTCCATTGTAATGAACAAAATAACACTGATGTACGTTTGTACAATTTGTGATCAGATGGTTTAAATGTCGTAGTAACGACGGACAGTCCCACTGACTGTATATGACATTGTATATTATTAAAGTATACACAACAGGGATTAAAAATATCTGATAAATTTGTAATGAAACAAAACCTTATGGAGCCATGGGTTTTTTTTTCAGGCTGATTTAGACTACCATACAAGTGGAATTCTGGCTGCCACACTGGACACAATGTCACTTCCATACAGAAAAGAAACCTGTTCATCACATATAGCAGATCTAACTGGTGCTTTCAATAACTTGGGCAGGAAGGTGTGTGAACAGTTTGTGCCTATGGGTGATTTATTAGTCCCCTACCAGCTGTCTGTCTGTCCGGCTGTCTGGCTGTCTGTCCGTCTGTCCCACTGTCTGTCTGTCTGTCTGTCCCACATATATTTTCCAGACTTTTTTTCCAGAAGACCTTGAGATAACAACCTGCAAATTTGTGTATAGCTTTATCATGTACTGTTACAGATCAAGTTTGACTTTCATAGCAATTTACCTATTTTTGACAGAGTTATGACCCTTGAACTTAGGCAATGTGAAAATTGGTTTTCCAGACTTCTTTGTTAGAAAGCCTTGAGATATTGAACTGAAATTTGGTATATAGCTTTATCATGTACTGATACAGATGAATTTAACTTTCATACCAATTTACCTATTTTTGACAGAGTTATGGCCCTTGAACTTAGGAGATATGAAAATTTGTTTTCCGAACTTTTGTTTTGCAATATCTGAATATACTGAGGTGAAATTTTGTATATAGCTTTATCATGTACTGTTACTGGTCTAGTTAAACTTTCATGGTGATTTATCCACTTTTCACAGATGTTTGGCCCTTGAATTTAGGAGATACAGAATATTGTTAGGGTCAGGTAGGGGACGTGTATTGCTTTAACAGTACTCTCAAAATACTTGTTTCTATCGGTCATTTGTCTGCTACAACTGGTATTCTGCGTTTTAAACAGACTCGTGCCGACAGTTGCAAGATGTAACACCAAGAATTATAAAACCATCGAAGAATGGCATGAAAAATAGATTATAAAAATTGATATGAACAGTCAAATATACATAGGTCTTTCCAAGAACAGCGGGGCAGGACGTAGCCCAGTGGTACAGTGCTCGCTCGCTGTGTGGTCAGTTTAGGATCGATCCCCGTCGGTGGGCCCATTGGGGTATTTCTCATTCCAGCCAGTGCACCACGACTGGTATATAAAAGGCCGTGGTATGTACTACCCTATCTGTGGGATGGTGCATATAAAAGATCCCTTGCTGCTAATCGAAAAGAGTAGCCCATGAAGTGGCGACGGCGGGTTTCCTCTCTCAATATATGTGTGGTCCTTAACCATATGTCTGATGCCATATAACCGTAAATAAAATGTGTTAAGTGTGTGTCATTAAATAAAAGATTTCTTTCTTTCCAAGAACAGCAAGCGTTTTATATACCCAGGGCTCAATGTGTGAATTTTGTTTTAGTCGTAATGTGAACCTAACATTTAAATTTTAGATCAAAGTTAATTACTTTAGGTACAGTCGTGAATATAAATAAGCACACAGCATTTTATAAAACATTAGCATGAAAAGGTAATTGTCATAAGCATCACATGGATGTATTATTTGGTTACTTAAGTAAATAACAATAAACAATATATTATTTATGATTCCTTACAAATAATAGTAAAATGAAATTTGGTTGCAATTTTTATTGGCTTGTAACTCAAGGTGTAAGTTTTGGATTTCACAATGAAAATTAATAAATTTGATCGTTATGCAATATTGTTCCTTTAATTATTCATTTTAAAAGAAATTATAAAATGTAAATTAATATATTATACAGTATATTATGTTCCCCTCATGGCAACAAGTTCCTTATATCTGGTATATCAAAAGCTGTGGTATGTGCTCTCCTGTCTGCTGGAAAACATACAAAAGTTCGCTTGCTGCTAATGGAAAAAACATAGATTTCCTCTGTAACCAACATTTTCAGAATGACCAAATGTTTGACATCTCACGGTTAGTTACCGGCCTCGGTGGCGTCGTGGTTAGGCCATCGGTCTACAGGCTGGTAGGTACTGGGTTCGGATCCCAGTCGAGGCATGGGATTTTTAATCCAGATACCAACTCCAAACCCTGAGTGAGTGCTCTGCAAGGCTCAGTGGGTAGGTGTAAACCACTTGCACCAACCAATGATCCATAACTGGTTAACAAAGGCCATGGTTTGTGCTATCCTGCCTGTGGGAAGCGCAAATAAAAGATCCCTTGCTGCTAATCGGAAAGAGTAGCCCATGTAGTGGTGACAGCGGGTTTCTTCTCAAAATCTGTGTGGTCCTTAACCATATGTCTGACGTCATATAACCGTAAATAAAATGTGTTGAGTGCGTCGTTAAATAAAACATTTCTTTCTTCTTCCTTCTCACAGTTAGTTAATCAATGTGCTCTAATGGTGTCAAATAGTGTCAAAATAACCTGTTGTTAAACATCAAATAGCTGTAATTTAAAATTGCATTGAACAAATATTTCATAGTTGTCAACATATTGCATAAGTGGTTTATTATTTTCCTCTTTATTTACAAGTTTTTTCCACTTGATTTGTAGTAATTCTCTTCTTTGTTTCTCAGATAGTTGCTGTGAGTACAAGTTTACCATTTCCCCTCGCACATGACGGCACATTCATGGATAGTCTGCTCCGTCACAAGGGAAACGTTCCGTGGTATTCAGTGACGCCTCACGTTTGTGCCTCGACAAACTCTTTCCTGCAATCCTGTGTGGTGCGCGGAATTCCGTATGACAAGATTAATAGGTTAGGTAGACAAAGTCTTTCAATCAGGGGCGAAAAGTAGCCCAGTGGTAAAGCGCTCGCTTGATGCACGGTCGGTTTGAGATCGCCCCCCCCACCGTATGCAATTAACTAATGTTTGTCTTTATAAAGCTATTCAAATATGCGACATAATTTGCATTGATTTAATGCTAAATGGTTCTGTGCTAATAACCGATTTATGCTATAAACCGATATGCAATAAAGTCGATTCGACTATTTTCAAAACATGTATTGACAAAATTATCAACAAAAAATGACTTGTTTAGTGGAAGCCATATATCTTTTCAACATATATTAGAGAATACTTCATTAAACTTGCAGGTTAAATAGAGAATAATATATAAGTTACTGTTAGAAACCCTTTATCTTACGAGTTGTAAAATGTATCTTAACGAATTAAAGCGAGTTTGATAAATGGTATCTAACAGACACGAATGTATTATTCTATTTTTTACATATTTTCAAAAACCAAGTTTTAAGCAAATTTTAACATCTTTTTTGACTAAAAGTTATTAACAGCCCTTTCACTTACTTGTCACTGACAAATGATTGTCAGGGCCTTGTTCCACAAAGCGATTTTAGCGTTAAGATCACCTTAAGAAGATAATATAATTATTCACTTACGGTGGTCTTAGCGCCAATATTGCTTCGTGGAACGGGACCCAGGTTAACTATACATCACAGTGTAATCGATTTTGATCATGCTGTTTTTTCATTGGATGTATGGCATTGGTGACCTGGTCATAACCTAGGAGCAGCCAGTCATATGTCTTGAAGTATGTGTTATAAAAAATGATGAATGATGTTCTCACCAACGGGTGTGTAAGAAATTTGTTTTATGACAGTTTTGTTTTTTTGCAGGAAAATTCCAAATCCTTTAGTATCTGGCTCGTTATCTCAGAGTATGAATTTGAATGAAATTTTGGAAACATATTTGTCAGAAACTCACCCACACTGTTACAGGTAAGAGATTTATGTTCATTAGCATACGAGACGGGTGGGGCAGGAGTAAAACCTCAAATTCGGGCAAAAATCATAGAGATATTCGGGGGAAATGTGCTAACCTGAGACCGTTTCACTATGTATTTCCCTCATTCTACCCTCAAAATTAGTTGTAATGCAAGTAAAAATGTGCAACCCTGTTTGGCAGTTATGCTAATATGAATAAATGTGGTTATCCAGATTCAGGCATTTTTGTTTAATTCGGGCAAAAACCGGCCCCTACAAAAATGAGAGCCCGTATGCCAATGTATAGGTTGAGTAATTCAATCAGGGTTTGTACACTTTGTTACCACCCAAATTCCAAAGGCATTTCACATTACCTTTGCTAAGATTATGAAAGATTCTTCTATGATCTAGCAATATTACAATGGCTTAAAGGGACATTCCTGAGTTTTCTGTACTTTTTAAGATGTTATCGACTAACAAAGACTTTAACGATTGTAATTTCATATCAAATATATTTTTCTACATAAAATATTAGTGGCTGTATGTTAAATGTGTTTCTGATCATTCTAATATTTGTACTAGGTTAAATTTCATTTTATTTCCAAAAATAAAAAAAATTCATACATAAGAAATTATTTGAAGACAAAATCCAGTTTGGGCTTCTTACAAATAGTAAGACGACCAGAAACACATTGAATATACAGACACTGATATTCTAAACCAGAAAATATATTTAATATATAAGTTTAATCGTAGAAATATTTTATTAATCGGAAACATCTTATAATGCAGGAAACTCAGGAATGTCCCTTTAATGAGAGCTTTTATTTTCAATGGGAAAAGATTGACTATTTAACTCTTTTGGTTTTCCATAACTATTTAACATTTTTCATGATCTAACACAAAATTTCATGATACATACCACGTCTGAAAAATGACATTCAAATGCCACAACTTCTCTGAGACCTATTTCATGAACCGATCTTAGCGCTAAAATCACCTTAATTCCATAACTATCATATGCACTTAAGTTGATCTTAGTGCTAAAATCGCTTTGTGAAACGGGGCCCAGGATGTCCACGACCCAACGGAACCATACATGTAAAAGAAATAACATAAACAATAGTTGTCTTATTTTAGTAATATAAAAATTAAATGTGAAATGCATTTATTTTCTTATTTTCATGATTAAAAGACCGCTAATTTTTTTTAAATATATTTTTTAATGTTTAGATTTTTTCAGTACAAGAACATTCTGGACAACCTGCAGTCTCTTAGTCAGTGTTAGATTTTTCAGCAGTTTTTCTTATTATTTTGCAATACATTTGTTTGTTTTTACAGCACAGTTAATGTTGTGCGAGATGCTTGTAAAACGAGCCTTCCTTTTCCAAACATCTTCGATAGAAGACTCAACAGCCAAGGGCAGATAACTCGAACAGAACGTCCAGCAGTACAGAGTAAGTGTTAAAATTAATGTCCCTGTAATCTTTAACATCTTTAGACGTATATATATCATATTGTCTTTTACTATATTAAAAATCATCGATAGATAAATACAAAAAATGTCTATAAACATTACGAGTTGTAAGACATCTGAAATTCATAAGCATATGAGACGGGGCAGTTACTGCCCCTCCCCCAGTACTTGAGCAAATCGTCAAATTCAGGGATAATGTAATCCATGTAAAAATGTGTAGTAATTCATTTGCAACCTTATCACTGGTGTAGGAAGCTGGGGGGGGGGGGGGGGGGGGGGGGCAAGGGGACACTTTGCGATGTTTTTTATACATTTATATATGTGTGTGTGTGTGTGTGTGTGCCCCTCCACTTTTTGGCAGCTGCATGCTAAAACTGTATACCATGGACCTAATTCACTAAACTCGTAACTTTGTGATCTCGAAGAACATAAACACTTACAAAGATGATGTGAATTAGTCCTTGCCATAACATGTAAATAATAACCTGTGGCCCTTTAAAATAGTAAATTACAAGTTTCTATTCTTACTAATTAACTATTTACACTCCCACTTTATTTGTGTCTCAGACTTAATGACTATAAAAAGAGAGAAAAAAAGAAAAATAACCCTATGCCCTATGGGCAACCTAGGGAGACACCACAGCATCGTAAAGGTCTAAAATTAACGAGCTACTCTCGATTCACTAATATCAAAACCTATATTAGCTCGGCCATTTACCTTTCGACCGACCATTCAAAATTGCGCCAAATTCCCTCAATCAAAATTGCGCACCCTTTTCTCTTTGGCATTTAACTGCCATTGCACCACCACCACCCCCACCCGCCTGCTACTGATTTGATCGGGCTGCTGGTGCTCCCTTGCACCTGCCAGTGCAGGCGGTCCCTCCTCTCCCCTCCCCCTACCTTTCCTGTCATGGACGGAGGAGCCGGCTCTTGTGCCCACGACAGGCGTGCGCTACAACAGCTTGTTCTGAATGTGCACGTAAAACCCTATGACATGACATGACATGAAAAATAACCGCACCACACTGTTTAACTGTCTTTTTGATGTATATATATATATATATATATATATATATATATATACAGTCAGACCTCGTTATAACGACAGTCGTTACTACAACATTTACACCATCTGACAACAAATTGTCGGGAACGAACGTAAACAAATGTTATTCTGTTCATTACACTGGAATTCACACTTTCCGACATCGACAGAGCAAATTACATGTAGTAACAAACGTGCATCTGACGTCTGAAAACACCTCTTTACAACAACATTACATAATCACAGATACCATAGCATGTTGACAGTACACACAGCCATTTGGCATCCTTGATCATGTTGCGAGCGACAATGTCACATGATGTCTGAGTTACCGATGTATGTATGTATGTATGTGTATATATATATATATATATATGTGAAAAATAAGACAAAGAGAATGATCTGACAAATGCTTTTGTTGGCTAAAACCGATCTGTAAAACATTAATTCTAAAGATTGGGTTTCTGTGGTTACCATTTGTTATATAAAACAGCAATCTCCATGAAAGCTCACTTAAATTATTGTGAATTTTTACAATGAGATGGAGAAGTGTTAATAATCTGGAAATGCCACCTCAAAGGCTCTTAAATTTGTTGTTGTTGTGTTGTAGACTACACTCCATACAAAACTGGTTTAAACAATATTTATCGCCCTACAAAACCATTAGCAGTCTGAGGATTGGCCAACAGGCATCAGCTTGTTTTAAGACCTCTCCAATACAAAAATCAACTGTTCCAAACTGTTATATTGTTTATATATAGCTAGTTGTAATTTTCTAGGAGTGGAGAATATTCCTATGGTTACGTCCATCCAGTCATCACCAGACATTGCTGCCATGGTTACCAGTCTGCACACATCTGCGTCAAGTCTGAACATAAGGCGACACCACAGATACCTTGAAGCTGGCTTGGACATTGATGAGTACAAGAACATTCTGGACAACCTGCAGTCTCTTAGTCAGTGTTACCAAACAGACTTTTACTGACCACAGTGTGTGTATAGACTGATGGGGAAAAAATTCATACAGAGTTGAAAATGAAATTGCGTAAAATAAATCTGAAAAAAACTTTGGATGGTCTTGAAAAATAAAGGGTTGATTGATTGTATTTCATCAAAGAACAAACAAAAAGGTTTGTTTTGTTTAACATCACCACTAGATCACATTGATTTATTAATCATCGGCTATTGGGATGTCAAACATTTCATAATTTTGACATATGAGCCATCACATGGGAAAACCTACAACTTAGCGAAAAAACCTAGTTTGTCTTATTTTTTGGTAAATAACAGGTAATAACCTTACAAAACTAAATCTCAGGTATTTGGGCTCTATCTTAATTATATCTTGTAAAAATAAGCATTAATGACGTCACGTTTTCAAAATCAAAGTAGACGGAGTCAAAATGAAATTTCAACGTTATTACCTTATTCTAGGTTACTTCCCACCCAATTTCAATGAAATCAATTGATTTGGAATTGGTACTTTGTTCATTTTATTTTTACCCAGTATTTTAAGTTATATATTCCGATTTGTTTTGTTTGTTTAAAGCGATATATTCCAATTTAAATTTTTTAAATTAATCTACAGATTCCATACATGAATGTAGGCTAATACTAATTAGTGAGAGATATGAAATTTAGAGAACTACAACATTTCGCACCAATGTTTTTCAATTTTCTGTTACATATTTTACATATACCCCACCCCACTTTAATCAGATTCCTGTATCCACTATGGAGTAATTTCATATTTTGTTGGTGTCGTACTGTCGAACAATATCGTTTCATTCTTCGATTGGTAGTGGGCATGTTGTAACCTGGTAGGCCTACTTGGGGCGGACAAAGGGTCGAATGGTTTTATATTTAGTTTTGTTTCTGTTGTGACAAGTGTTCTCGCTGCTCCATTTAAGCGGGGCGGCCGGCCCGCTATTGCATTTTGCCGCCCCGCTTTCGTGTTTTGCCGCCCCCTTTATTTTTCTCCATCCTTCTTTATTTTCCCGCATCCTACTATATTTTACAGAACCCAGCTCTGCTATTTCATATTGGACACTTTTTTTTTTCATACTGAAAAACAATATCGATCAGTCGGCACATTCGACATCAAAGAAAACAAGCTGCGGTGTAGAAAAACTTCAGTAGCTTACGATAGTTACTGTAACGTAATTTAACACTATTTTAAAAGCCTCGGTCAATCACTTTTTGTGTTCACTGACTTACGTTTGATATTTTGTTCTCAGCTGCAGATGTAGTTGGTTGTAACTGATGATTTTTAATCAGTCATTTGTTTATTCAGCAATTCTTTATAAAATATTAGAAACTTTTCATTTTGGGCACATCACCGCTTATAAAAATAATGGAAGTGGTAGTGTTCATCATTAAAAGTATTTTTCTTGGATGCCAAATTATATATACACCGCCTTTACAAAAACGAAACTGGCGATATCAGTGCGATCGGTTCATTCGATGTAGAAATAAAAAGAACACAGATATGATATCCCAATTTTGGGGATAACCTTTTTTTTTTTTTTTTAGATGTCTTGAAATCTTTATTAAAATAATATTAAAACAAGGGGTATGTCTTTTCGCAAAGTTGACCAATACCCAACGATAGGCCTACACGTAGCCCATGTACTCGGGCTAGCCTACTCAGTAACCATGTTTACCACCTTCTTATTTTTCCTTTTTCTCTTCTGGTTTCTTTTTTAGGGGGGTGGAGGGGGGGCTTCCACCCGCCTTTAATTTTTACCCAGCGAGAATATTATATAGGCCTACATTTCCTTCTGCTCTTTTTCCATTTCCCTCAACTTCAAAATATGGTCATAAATTTGATTTTCAGACGAAAACAATCCATTGCATCCTTTCTGTAACTTGTGCTAATTGGATCAGGTTCAGTGTCATTCTGCTCACTGGTGTTATCATCAGATAAGTGTTTGATTCTATGTTCAGTATTATTGTCAACATATACTGGACTGTATTTATCATATTCATCCAATACAGTTAAAGTTAAAGTTAGAGCACATTGATTTATTAATCATCGGCTATTGGACGTCAAACATTTGGTAATATTGACCTATAGTCTTACAGAGGAAACCCGCTACATTTTCTATTAGTAGCAATGGACGTTTTATATGCACCATCCCACAGACAGGATAGCACATACCACAGCCTTTGTTATGTCAATCGTTGTGCACTGGATGGGACGAGATATAGTCCAATGGCTCCACCGACGGGGGTCGATCCCAGACCTACTGCACATCAGGCGGACACTTTACCACTGGACTATGTCCCGCTTATCATCTAATACAGATACTGTTTCTTCCGTAACCACTGTTCTTAGTCTTGGTCTTCTATTTTGAATTCCAAAATGTGCCTCAAACAGTAGGCTCTTGTAAAATTAAAATATACATCGGTAAAGAAAGAAAACCAACTCCTATACAAATGATGTGAAGTGAGTAAAGTGAACAGATATTATAATAATTTAATAATTATCACACGCATGCACAAACACACACAGCAATAATAATAATAATAATAATAAAATTGGTTGAGGGAGAAACAACCTTTCGAGAATTGATCTACTATACTTCCGCATGTTAATCTCTAGGCCAGCTTATGCAATAACATCATGACGTATAATAAAGTTATATAAATGAAACGTTTCTGTTACTGTACTGCAATGTGTGTGCAGACGACAGTAAATTTGTTTACAAACAATGGTAAAATAAATAACTAAAAATGTAGTATTGTTACAGATAGATATAAATATATATATATATATTTTTTTTTTTTTTTTTTTTTTTTTTTTTTTTTTGGTTGGAAATGATTTAGTTTACAGTATTTAGATTATAAATAGAAATAGGACTAAAATAGTGGTGTTGATTGTAGTCCACAGAACAGGTAGGCCTAACCAAGTGGCAGTGTTCTAGCTAGGATTTTGATGGGGCAGGGCGCTAATTTAATTGTAGGGCATTTTTAACGCGATAATCTTATTTTTGAGGCAAGTGCTGGATATGATCAAATTTTTTACATTCATAAATATATATGTAGGAATATCTATGCTGGTTTTAATTTACAAAACATTTTTGGAGGGAGGGGGACAATCAATTTCTAAACCCAAATTTATTATTCTTAAATTTGGATGTTTGTTGAAACAGTACATTCATCACTGTATGCAATATTATTGTACTAATGTACTAAATATAGACACTATTAAAAAAATCTTGTTTCAGCCAATGCAACACGATTGGAATGTGCCATGGTATGTGCTATCCTGTCTGTGGGATGGTGTATATAAGCAATGAAACTAATGGAAAAAAGTTTCAAAATTACCAAATGTTTGACATCCAATAGCGAATTATTAATAAATCCATATGCTCTAGTGGTGTCGTTAAATAAATTCAAACTTTAACTATTAAAATGTTTTACAAAAGGTTGGATCACCTAAAAAATCATATTCTTTTTTTATTATATATAGTATTTATACCATTTAATATGCCCAAATGTAATTTAAAATAAATAAATGAAATAATAAAAAGAAATAAAGAAATAAAAGAACAAACAAATTAAAAAATTTACAAGGATATATTTGTAACAAGTTGCTCACTGCATTTAAAAACGGCTATTATTGCATGTCAAGGTCTAGATAGATTTCATTAAATAGCTTTTGTAGACATGTTTTTAACAAAACACAGTTATGCCTTCACAGACCAAATAACCAGTGTTGCTAGTTTACTCTGCCATATTATAAAGATGCAATCAATATGTCATTGATAAGGACTACTGACATCAGTTAAAGTTACATTCTCTGGTTATCATATTATAACACCATGTACAAATGTGAAATACAAGCTCAAATGCACTTTTAAAAAAGTCGTGTGTGTTCGCTATGAACGGATATCGTCAAACGTATACGCTCGATTCGTCGCCTGTGCCGCCATAGCTCGGCAAAGCACAAACGACAGCCTGTTGTCAGTTTCAGTTAACACGTGCGTTTGCCGATTTCAAATTGTAGGGTTAGTCTCAAAAAATTAAAAGAGAAATCTTGCGCTGTACGAAGAACGTTCGGTTGAGGATATGGTACTAGAGTCTAGTTAAAACCGGTTTGCTCTTGACAACGTATTATCGACAGTCGTACCTTCCTATTTCAGAATTGATATTTTATAAAGTGTTAGTAGAACTTTCAAAGTTTAGTTTGTATACTAGTAATACATTAATCATGTATATATTTTAAAAATAAAATATACTAAAGTAGACAAATGAACGTTTTCACTTCTAAATTTTACGTGTTAAAATCGACAAATTCAAATAAATATTATTTCGTTTAGAAAGGGTAAAGTTGGGGGGGTTTAACGACATCAAAGATAAAGCATATTGATTTAATAATCATACAACCGTAAATAAAACTGTTGGATGTCTAACATTTGGTAATTTTGACATTTAATCTTAGAGAGGAATCGGGTGCATGTGCAGGGGGAGGGTATTGGAGGTCGAAACCCGTACTTGCCCAAGCTTTAAAAAAAATTGAAATGTATTTTTTTTTTTTTGGGGGGGGGGGGGGGAGAGAGCATGGCCCCATATAAACTTTTCTCAACACAGTCTATAACCCCAACCCCGCTGAAATCCCTGCACACACGCCTTGGAAACCCGCTACATTTTTTTTTTAGCAAGGGATCGTTTATATGTACCATCCCACAGACAGGATATCACATACCATGGTCTTTTTGTATACCCGCCGATGGGGATTGATCCTAGACTGATCCGCGCATTTCCAAAAAACACCTTTTTAGGTCTAAGTAATGAATAAAAATAACATATAGTCTTGAAAAATGTTACGTAAATCGAACACAGTACCCTCTTCTTCTACCCCTAGAGCGTTTCGTAATTAGTAACACCCCCTTACATGTAACGCGTATGCCAACAGCTGGCCACTGTAAAAATTTCAAGGCAAATCCCCCACTCACCGACCCCTGGAAAGGCGGCGTACATACCTCTATGGATATAAATATGTTTTGGAGATATGAGACGACCCCTCAATCAAGACAGTTAAATTTGTTCAAAAATTGCGAAATCCCACGTGATCTCTTGTTGGGGAATTCTATACTTGTGATAAGCCAATGAAAACCGAAATCGGTACGAGCCCGTCAAAAGTGTTCCACTTTCAAAATCATGGCTTTGTTTTTGACCTGGATAAACCAGCGTAGTGAAACCAATGCGGAGTGCGGCGTCATATATGCACCAAACGTAATTGGATTTTCTGTTATATATGCTTAAATAATAAAAAATATTCCAGGGAATGTAGTTTTAAAACTATATGTATCTTGGTCTGGGTATTTGCAAAGGCAACAATTACTTTCAAACATTTACTTATCAAAATAGATTTCGCATTTGACGTTCTGTCGAAGTTTATCATGATGGTCTACTTTCAACTAGGTGTTTGCTAGGTGGTGTGTGGTTATGTGCGTGACGGTGTGAGGATTACTTCGCATTCAAGCTTTGTAAGACCGCTGCAGTCATATCGACTAACAATAGAAAAGAAAAAAACATATCACGTTACTGCTGTCGGCTTTCACAACTGTGGCCAAACAATGTATTGTCAAACGTTTTTTTAGTTGGGAATTTATAGTCGTAACAACACTGTACTCGCTTTGAGAGGAAAGCAAGATTTTGTATTTTTGTTTGACAATGAATTGGGGCAGGGCGGCGATAATCAGGGGCACGGCAGGGCGGAGTGCCCCTCTATTTATTGCTAGCTAGAACACTGAGTGGTAGACCCATGCAAACCGATACGATCCTAATTTGATGTTTGGTCTAACTTATGAATATTGTATTTAACTTCTGGAAAAGTTGTTGAACATTATGTTATGCATACCATATCGATATATTGGACTTCTCCCTATGCTTGTAAATATTTATCAAAGTACTGATGGTATCGCTAACGATCTCGACCTATGTTCTCAGGTACAAAATACAAAATAGTAACCAAACACTATTGTACATACAGATATGTTTACTTCAAACTGATCTACATGTAAAGAAGATGTCATCTTCTAAATTCTTCAAAACAAACAACGCAAACAGCATGTCAACTTTTACTTCCTCGTATACGTGTGACGTCAAACTTTGAGCCGCATTTACTTGGTTTCTGATATCGTGCTAAGTTGTAGGTTTTCGCGTGTGACGGCTCATATAGAGAACATCTGCTACATTTTTTAATAGTAGCAAGGGATCTTTTATATGGATGATCCCACAACCTTTAATATACCCTGTACCAGTCATGGTGCATTGGATAGAACAAAAAATAGCCAAGTCAAGAACAGTTTTTCACATAGTGCAAACATTTCTGAACTTCAATAAAGTCCAACAGAAAGACATAAATATTATATTTAATGATGCTTTCAACACATTTTACTACTGGTAACATGGTGTTGGAGACATAGCTGAAAACCATAGAGATAATTAGATAAGAAACCTACTGCAAACACTCTATGGGCTACTCTTTTTGATTAGAAGCAAGGGCTCTTTTACATGACTGGCTTGTACATACCACAAGAACTTTAGCTGGAACGAGTGGGGCCTCCAAATATATACTCCTCACAAAAAAACCTGTATGTTGACTTATTTTGACAATACCAATGATATATCATAATTATGCCTGTGCCAATATATCCCAAAATTTCAATAGGCCTACCATAAATTGAACAAGAACGGACATGTCTCCTTGCAATTGCAAAAAATAGATCATGTTGATAGTTAATATGAGGTCAGTGGTACAGCACTCGCCTGCTGCACGATCGATTTAGAATCGATCCTCGTCGGTGGGCCCAGTTCTCGTTCCAGCCAGTGCTCCACAACTGGTGTAACAAAGGCCGTGGTATGTACAATCTTGTATGTGGGATAGTGCATATAAAAGATCTCTTGCTGCTAATCGAAAAGAGTAGCCCATGAAGTTCTATATCTGTGTGGTCCATAACCGTATGTCTGACGCCATATAACCATAAATAAAATGTGTTGAGTGTGTCGTTAAATAAAACATTTCCTTCCTTCCTTCGTTAATATGATCCTCTTTCTTTTTTCTTTGGAGGTGGGTGTGGGGGAGGTTTGGTAGGTAGTATATTATTGAATGTAAACTCAGAGCTCACATTGTTAGTAGCTGGCCACTTTTATATATATATGAAGTATATATTGAATGACGTAAACATTGTCTCATAAGTGACCAACTATTCATGGGCATATCTGTATTTAAGTTTTTATTATTTATTTTAATGACTGTATAAAAATCACATAAAGTAGCTTAGACCAAACAAAATCAATTTCTGGACTCTGGTCAGTCCATACGTTGATTTTTTATTTTGACCCTTGTGCGTCAACATTTTTTTTTTGTGGTGCGATATGACGTCGAGTTTTGTCGGGCTTTTCTTGCTAAGACATAACCGCATTTGGAGCCAAAATGTCATCGTGCATGAACTAGGACGTGTATTCTGATATCAATTTAAATATGCCCTTTATTTCAGTATCTAATATACTCACCTTTTCTGAGCAATCCATGCTTCTTGTTTTTTTTAAATAAAAGAAAGAAAATTGAAAAAACAAAAGCTTCATCAATTCTGGAACTTTCGTCTGACCAGAGACGGATATTTTGCCGTATAATATTGTTTTGGCGTAAACAGTTATTACTTCTGTGTTATCGTGACAAGTTATTTCCCGGCTTGTTAACAACTTTTAAAGCAAATATTTAAACAGCTCGAACCCAGGCAATAGCCAAAAAAAAAAAAAAAAAAAAAAGGCAAAATACTAGACCTTTTTTGTGCAAGATCCATGGGTAATTTGTTTAATTTTAAAGTTGAAAAGGAATGTCAGCATATTTGGTGTTTACCATAATGTTGTTGTTTCTACATAGTTTCATGCTTAAATCCGACTACGGTTCATGCATACTGCCCCCAGCACAAACCTCCGATAACTAGGCTGTAAATGACAGTGGGTTAGTATCAGTCTCAGTGGTGTCATGGTTTAACTATCAGACATAAGGCTGGTAGGTACTGGTCTCCCACCCACGGCGAGTTTTACCGACTCAGTGGATGTACACCCTCTTTTCTCTAACCAACAACTAACCCACTGTCCTGGACAGACAGCCATGTAGCCGATGTGTGTGCCTAGGACAGCGTGCTTGAACCTTAATTGGACTTCTAGCAGCAATAGAAGGAAGGACGTTTAATGACGCACTCGGTACATTTTATTTACAGTTATATGGCGTCGGACCACACAGATATGGAAAGGAAACCTGCTGTCGCCACCTCATGGGCTACTCTTCAATTGGCAGCAAGGGATCTTTTATATACACCATCCCACAAACAGGATAGTACATACCACAACCTTTGTTATACCAGTTGCAGAGCATTGGCTTCTAGCAGCAATGGACTTTTATTACCAGCTTCACACGTACAGAACAGTACATACCATATCATTTGATATAATGAACTATGGGGTACCGATGAGAATGTGGGGAGCCCAACAGGTGCACCAAAGATGACCCACCCACCTTTGATGAGCTCCAAGTTATATAGATTATATAATTATGCCAACTGCTGAAAGGGGCGAGTAATTACTTTTTTCTGCAGTCTTAAGCTTTTGTAACAATGGTTCTTTGAAATCATTCTGAGAAATTTTAAGCTGGACTTGGTTGTCAAATGAGCAAAACTGAGAATGCGAGCAGTTGATAGATAGCCTTGCATTTCAGTTGGAACACTAAAAATGCTAAAATAAATAGTTTAATCACACTGGCTCGAACCCCATCGGGAAGTTCTACCTAACCATTCGGTCAATAATGTGTAACTTGGGACTTTGTATTTGGTTGGAGCGTTGCGGTGTAATCGACCCCTCTAAGTTCAACCCAACGAGATTCTACTGTATTTTTGTTTAATATAAATGTCATGTTACAAGTATTTGCATCTAAAATTAATAATTATAAAGCTGAATCTTGTAATACATGTTTTGATATTTTTGTAATAAAAACTTTTAAAACAAGACAAGTTTGAACTTTTTCCCAATCTCATTGTAGTACATTTTATTTATAGGCTATATCAGATGATTCATTAAAAACAGAAATGGTATGCAACACGTCCTTGACAATTTGCACAAAACCATTTTGTTTATATTTTCAGTTTGACATATCATTTTTAAAATGATGCGTATATATGCATGTATGTATGTGTGCTTTATGTTAAGTAAATGTATATTTGAAAGAAAGAAATGTTTTATTTAACGATGCACTCAACACATTTTATTTATGGTTATATGGCGTCAGACATATGGTTAAGGACCACACAGATTTTGGGAGGAAACCCGCTGTCGCCACTTTATGGGCTACTTTTTCCGATTAGCAGCAAGGGATCTTTTATTTGTGCTTCCCACAGGCAGAATAGCACAAACCATGGCCTTTGTTGAACCAGTTATGGATCACTGGTTTACACCTACCCATTGAGCCTTGCGGAGCACTCACTCAGGGTTTGGAGTCGGTATCTGGATTAAAAATCCCATGCCTCGGCTGGGATCCGAACCCAGTACCTACCAGCTTGTAGACAGGTGGCCTACCACGCCAGTATGTATATTTGATACCCTTGGACAAAGTCCCAAAAGGGTGGTATGCACAGACCAGTTGATGTAAACGTGGTCAACCAGCCTAAATCAATGTGTGTGTAGGGGGGGGGGGGGGGGGGGGGGGGGGGAGAAAAAGCATCCCCTTAAAAAGTTTGATTTGCACCCTCAATCTCAATCGGTCCCCACCGGTCTACTTGCTTCCACCGTGCTTGGAGAATGTAAATTTGTCCTCAACTATGTGAAGGTTTTGTTAATAAAGCAAGATATTGTTAGTTTTCATAGGAAATAGTTACTCTGCAATTTTGTTGGCACACACTACTGCAATATACATGTACAGAAAACTATAGTCGGACTATCAAAGCCAACTTTAGATTGTTAACCTAGTCACCTCTAGCTCTCCCCTTAGTATGTTGTAGGGCAGGGCTACAGAGGACCAAATGGCAGCCAGCTAGTCTAAAATGCATATTCCCCACCCAGTCCAATTATTCTAGTGGTCATATTAGTTGTCAACAACCACCAACGCTACGGCCATGTTTTCTCCAGCTCATTTTAGCACAGTAATCAGCATGCTGCCTCGTTATTAAACAAGCACCAACCCCCCCCCCCCCCCCCCCAAAATAAATTGCCTCAGAAAATGTATTAATTTATAAAATATGCCTTTATATATTTTGCAATTCATTTATCAAAGAAAGCACTGAAAACAGTGCCCCGAAAATTGTGAAAATGTCCCAAATGTTCCTGTCTACCATGCCTTGCCAAATTTCTAGGGAAAACACTACAATCAACAAGCTCATTACAGCAATATTGAAAAAAGACGACATCAAGCAGTTTCAATTGAAGTAACTTTACTAGTTTAAAAACACATGTATGAATTAAAAATTCAAATGTATAAATTCAAATGTTTGTATACAATCTTTCAAATGGAACTGTTCAGTAAAAACTGGGTATTAAAATCCTCCCCGAAGACGCAGCACAAGATGAAGCGTCGATTCCTTCTGAATGTTGTAGTCAGAAAGTGTGCGTCCATCTTCCAACTGTTTCCCTGCAAAGATCAATCTCTGCTGATCTGGTGGGATGCCTTCTTTATCCTGGATCTTGGCTTTCACATTCTCGATTGTGTCTGAAGGTTCCACCTCCAAAGTAATTGTCTTACCGGTCAAGGTTTTCACGAAGATTTGCATACCACCACGAAGTCGTAATACAAGATGAAGTGTAGATTCCTTCTGAATGTTGTAGTCAGAAAGTGTGCGTCCATCTTCCAACTGTTTCCCTGCAAAGATCAATCTCTGTTGGTCTGGGGGAATTCCTTCCTTGTCCTGGATCTTGGCTTTCACGTTCTCAATAGTGTCAGAGGGTTCGACCTCAAGGGTGATGGTCTTTCCAGTGAGGGTCTTCACAAAGATCTGCATGCCTCCACGCAGACGCAAGACAAGATGAAGGGTGGACTCTTTCTGAATGTTGTAATCTGAAAGAGTGCGTCCATCTTCCAACTGCTTACCAGCAAAGATCAATCTCTGTTGGTCTGGGGGGATTCCTTCCTTGTCCTGAATCTTGGCTTTCACATTATCAATAGTGTCCGAGGGTTCGACCTCAAGGGTGATGGTCTTTCCAGTGAGGGTCTTCACAAAGATCTGCATGCCTCCACGCAGACGCAAGACAAGATGAAGGGTGGACTCTTTCTGAATGTTGTAATCTGAAAGAGTGCGTCCATCTTCCAACTGCTTACCAGCAAAGATCAATCTCTGTTGGTCTGGGGGGATTCCTTCCTTATCCTGAATCTTGGCTTTCACATTATCAATAGTGTCCGAGGGTTCGACCTCAAGGGTGATGGTCTTTCCAGTGAGGGTCTTCACAAAGATCTGCATGCCTCCACGCAGACGCAAGACAAGATGAAGGGTGGACTCTTTCTGAATGTTGTAATCTGAAAGAGTGCGGCCATCTTCCAACTGCTTACCAGCAAAGATCAATCTCTGTTGGTCTGGGGGGATTCCTTCCTTATCCTGAATCTTGGCTTTCACATTATCAATAGTGTCTGAGGGTTCGACCTCAAGGGTGATGGTCTTTCCAGTGAGGGTCTTCACAAAGATTTGCATACCACCACGCAGACGCAAGACAAGATGAAGGGTGGACTCTTTCTGAATGTTGTAATCTGAAAGTGTGCGGCCATCTTCTA
Organism: Gigantopelta aegis; assembly: GCF_016097555.1. Classification (NCBI taxonomy): domain Eukaryota; kingdom Metazoa; phylum Mollusca; class Gastropoda; order Neomphalida; family Peltospiridae; genus Gigantopelta; species Gigantopelta aegis. The sequence goes on along the minus strand of NC_054700.1, from coordinate 18,079,297 downwards.
ACTGCTTACCAGCAAAGATCAATCTCTGTTGGTCTGGGGGGATTCCTTCCTTATCCTGGATCTTGGCTTTCACATTATCAATAGTGTCCGAGGGTTCGACCTCAAGTGTGATGGTCTTTCCAGTGAGGGTCTTCACAAAGATCTGCATGCCTCCACGCAGACGCAAGACAAGATGAAGGGTGGACTCTTTCTGAATGTTGTAATCTGAAAGTGTGCGGCCATCTTCCAACTGTTTCCCTGCAAAGATCAATCTCTGTTGGTCTGGGGGGATTCCTTCCTTATCCTGGATCTTGGCTTTCACATTATCAATAGTGTCCGAGGGTTCGACCTCGAGGGTGATGGTCTTTCCAGTGAGGGTCTTCACAAAGATCTGCATGCCTCCACGCAGACGCAAGACAAGATGAAGGGTGGACTCTTTCTGAATGTTGTAGTCAGAAAGTGTGCGTCCATCTTCCAACTGTTTCCCTGCAAAGATCAATCTCTGTTGGTCAGGGGGGATTCCTTCTTTATCCTGGATCTTGGCTTTCACATTATCAATAGTGTCAGAGGGTTCGACCTCAAGGGTGATGGTCTTCCCAGTAAGCGTCTTTACAAAGATCTGCATAGCTCTGCAAGTAATTAAAAAACAAAGGTAAGCATTGATATCCAAGTTAACAGAAAATTAATGTGAAATAAACACATGATCCAAACCAACAACTGATACCTCTAGTTCAAAAGAAACAATTTAAATACTCATTCAAAATTTAAGTACAATATTAAGTAATTTAACTATTTTTGCCGGAATGATAATACAAAATTTGATAGTACTTAAATATTAGCACCCCGCAAACAGATTAAAAAGCCTACATTGATGGGGGTGTATGTGTCAAATCATTTGCATTTTCATGCTTCAAATATTTAATAAAATTACTGTTTGAAAATTCCACATTTGCAGGGAACATATTGCCAAGTTTAATATCAGTGGCTATATTTGGCTAATAAGAGTGTTTTGTAGAACTAGCCTTTTTTCCCCTTTTCTTTTAAAAAGAAAATAAGTCTAATAGGTCTTCAAATATATGGGCTAAAATAAAGTCTGGAACAGTCAGCTCAGATTGTTTTTAAAATATGAATAGTAAAGTTGGTAAACAGTTGAAAGTAGTTACTATTTAGCCTTTTAAAATTCTTTAATGATCTCCGAAATTTGCAAAACTTAACAAAATGTTCCATGCTCTGGGTTAGGCACATCATTTTTTTAAATATTAGTTTATCATCCTGGTCACTTGAAAAATTTAAGTTCAAGCTTCTGAGAATTGAAAATGTGCAAGACCCATTTAATGGTTACGCAGAAATAAATCCAAGTAACCCATTTCCACTTACATTCGTAAGTAAATAAATAATGCTGTTAATTGTTGTAATATCTCGGTAACATGGATTATGTTTTATAACTTTGGTTTTAGTGCATGGAAACATTTTAAGATTTCAATAGGTACAGTAACTTTATTCTAAACTGATGAATATTATTTGCATATTTTTCTAAACAAACCATAAAGAATGCCCAATGAGCCCATCTGTTGTGTAAATTGACAAATTGATTAAAAATGATCTCAGTATGAAAAATGGACATTAAAAAGTTAATTATTTTCATTATCTGTTTTTGTTTTATCAACAGTTAAAATTTGGCAAGTGAATTTTTCACCATGGCCAGTGAATTTTCAAATCCACTGGCCCTATGGCAAGTGAATTTTAAAAATATTCTAGAACCCCCGTTATTGTAAGCAAACCATGAATATAGAGCAAGATTTTAATGTGAAATAAATATATGTAGGGACCGCGGACACTTTTTAAATATGACAAGAATGATATAGATTTTTTGCTATACTGAAGAAATACCTTTAAAAGAATTCAAAAAATTCAATTAGCCCTGACATCCAAAATAAAACATTTGTAATCAGGGTAGGCAACTCCGTTTTGCAAAAAAAAAAAACAAAAAAAAAAAAAAAAAAACGTTTGGCACTCAAAATGAGCGTCTTAGCTGAAACAGGTGGAGATAACTATTCCAGATGGCGCGACGATCGACAGGGTCCCAGAAACCTGGTTTGTCTCTGACTGGCTTCACGTTATAAGCGACCAACTGAGTGACTAAGTTTGTTTTAACAGTAAAGTAATATTTTAAATATCAGAATGTGTTTTGTTGCATTTTTCTTAACGTCTTATCTAATTGGGAAAAGTACATAAAAAAAATATTGTGTGGCAAAGTTGAGTTTTTATGCGGCAAAGTGTACCCATGCACACGTTTTTATAGTGTCAACACGAACGCATAGAGTATTATACAAAATATATATTTATTACTTTTACTGTTAATGTCTTTTCCACGATATCTAAGTATATAAAATACTAGACCGCCCTGTGTAGGAACGTCCTGTATAGAGCCGTCATCACTATATATATTTTTTTTTTAAATACTACACACGCATACATTATATCATCGACGTCCCAAACTGCGTTCACCTAACAAAAACATGAATATGATATTTACGGAAATATTAGTCTACATTTTTCAGCTACGATACGTGAAACAAAATAGATTTTAATCATTTAACGTAAAAAAAATCAACAATTTGGATGTAAAACAAATCCATTCTAGTAAACAAAAGTGAAACGCTCTAGAGTAAACAGGAAAAAGTGCTATGTTTCTAACTGCATTCAGGCGCATGCGTTTGCAAAAAGTATCGTAATGCGCATGTGCAATTCATAATTTTCCATTTTTAAGACAACTACATGAAAAAATATGTTTCTTAATTATGCAGAGTTGCCGAACACTTAATTTATTCAAATTTTTTAAAAGGAAAAATTCAATTTGTCAAGCGTTCTGGTCCGGTCCGCGTTTTATCAACACACATCGCTCACACTTGATCTAAATACTGATAGGCATTACGTCCATACCTGCGCATAGTTTGTAAAATATGATTTTTTAAATGAATTGGATTCTAAATTAACAAAATTAATGGTTTTAGGGGTTTGTAAAGTTTTGTATTTAGATACTTACTTTTCTCAACTTTATTGTTTAGAAAAAAATGTTCCTGAACTGAAGAAAAACCTCATAAATGAACGACATGCCGATGACAACAAATCGGATGTTGATTGTGCTAACCGTGCACGAGAAAACAAAGTGAACGGAATTTGAAGCATAACACAGTTAGGGACGTTGACGATACATATGCTATTGATTATTATCCACAATATACATATATTTTCTTTATTATTACCGACTTCCACCCTCATATCTCAGTACACATGTAGACAAACGTCAACTGGTAACCATTCACTGCAGTGTATACTATAGAACGTCCTGTGCAGAACCGTACTATGTAGGAGCGTCCCGTACAGTGCCGTCATCACTATATTTTTTTTTTAATAAGCACACGTTAAATATATATATATATAAATATTATTATTTGGCCAACACACACCATTAGTATTTAACCTTTAGACTACTGGATTAATTTTTAACAAAAACCATGTTGAGTGGGTACAAGTTTATAATTTTTACTCACATATATTCACAAGTATTATTTTCGTGTCTTTTTTTTGTAATTTTTATTATTTTAGATCGGCCTAATGGCGATTAAAATTAGGCAAAAAATCGAAAAAGTTGCATTTACTTACGGGCATTTGTGGCCAGCTGTCCAGTATTTATGTTCATTATTCCCAATAACAGTGGTTTTCTGACCAGAATTTTTTTTTAAACCCAAACTAAGATTCATATTGCAATATTTGGTAATTTTCGTTGTTGGTAAAACGATCAAATTTATTATCAAATTAGCTGTCACAATCAGCTATCGATCCCTGAAAATTACCGCGACGTGCCGCCATTGTTGTCAGGCAAAAATACTTGGCAAAAACCACTTTTTGAAATCAAAATTTCAAGGTATTTTCAATTGAAAAAATTAAAACAAAAGCCACCATTTTGAAAAAAAATCTTTTTTCTTTAATTATATTTCCGTTTCCGGCGAGTGTCGTGTGCAAAACAGCGGGAAATATGAATTGGAGAATGCACTGTATACAGTATATCGACTGACGTGACGTCGGGCGAGATATCTCGCCTGCAGTAGTCAGAAGGTTAAAAAAAAAAAAATTAAGTCTCCCCAATTGGGACATTGGTTGTATTTGGAGACCTAGCCACAGGCCGTTAGAAGCCCTGCGATGAGTTAGACCTATATAATCCTAAAACACTTGAACTATGGTGCTACATTGGTGGTTCAAATCTATTTAAAAACAAACAGAAAGAGTTCCTTATTTCCCCCCACTATTGGGGTATTGAATTACTCGATTACGAAATATAAACATTGTTGGTTTTATAGAACAAATTGTTTTAAAAGGTATTGTATGTAACTATCGCTAACCCTAACCTTAAACTAATTCTGACAAATATTTCTTTAAAATCATTATGGAGAAAATAAGGAACTCATGCCTAGAAATATGTGTGGGATTGATTAATTTGTAGTTATTACATATGTGAAAATAAATTACATTTTAGTTTCACCTTCAGATGAAAATTATCATTCATCAAATACATCATATTAAAAAACTACTGTTATTATAATATTTATTGGCTACAAATCCAAAAAAAGGACGAGTAAGGGCTAAACTTTGATAATCAAATTGATTTACCCCCATTCCCATTTAATAATTTAAAAAAAAAAAAAAAAATCAATTTAATCCATTTTACTAATCTGGAAAAAGTTGAGTACTTTAAGCAAACGTATGGAACTGGTCCAAGCAAATACAAGTATCTAATTAACAACTAAAACAACACGTCTGCTTAATTACGCAGATTGAGATTCCTCGTCGCCATCTTGGATCCATTTGTTAAACACTTGACCTTTTGTTTTGTTTCTTTGTTCCTAACAAATTAATGGTTATGTTAACATCTAAAAAGAGATTAACAATGAAAACTCAACACCAACACAAAATTCAAAACTCATTCAGTCGGTGAGACTCGATAAATTTGTCTAAACAAAAATGTCCAAAGTCAACTTCCAACAGACAGACATACATTTCAACATGGCGACAAAATCGGATAATCTGAATAAATTTGTGAAGCGAGTTGTCTTCTTAAAATTTATTTTACTAAATGTAACACTAATAGAACACAGATGTAGTACATAAGCTATTGTGCGAATAAAATGTTCGGTAAAACTTACATTTATGTCCTAGTATCTTAAATATTTCTATCACTTGTCTTCTAGAAAATAAGCAGCAACTGATCGTCAAGGCGGCAACGAGGGTATAAATAATAGAAGTCACATGATGTCGTAGGTCAATAGGGATTGGTCCAACACTCATGATAATCATTAATGTTCTCGAAGCTTACTTCGAACATAGCGTCATGCGTATGCTGTAAATAACATAATAAATGTTTAGCGGGCACAAGATTAACTGAACGATAACAATGTTCTTTCTGGTATCGTGTTATAGTTGTAAGACATAACATTTCGAAATGAAACAAGAATGTCTTGTGTAAATATAACGAAAACTGAACAGTTACTGAGTAACCTTTTAACTATTTATGACATAAATTGACCAGTTATTGGCGTAACTACGGTTTGGTCAAAACTAAATATAACTTTTTGTATGTCGTGACATTCAAGTCATGGTTTGCTTAGTCATACGATATTTAAATATATTTATGATAACGCAGTAGGCTGTTTATGATAAAAAAGGAAACCAAAAACGAAAGTGCTGACAGCTTTTTAAATAAGGAAACCAACATTCAATAAAGCATTTCATATAAATATTCAGCACTGACGCAAGAGAAAATGTCCTCTAGTTGTGTCATTAATTTTTATTTAAAACCCCCCAACAAACTTTGGGGTGGTGGAGGACCATAGGACACTACCTGTCAGTGGGGAGCACGGTTAGGTTTGTTGTTGTTGGTTATTTTTTTATTATTATAACCCCCCCCCACACACACACACACACACACACACACACACACACAACAAATCAATCTAATTTAAAAACAAAGAAATAAATCCCTCCCACCCCCGCCCACTGGTGTAGCCAGCATTTTATATTGGGGAGGGGTCAAACCCACCAGACGGGAGAGGGGGGCAATCCACACTATGTATATATATATATGTATGTATGTATGCCTATGCAGTGGCGTGGGAAGGATCCAAAAACTTTAAAGGTATGAAGGGGGGGGGGGTGGAGGGGGAGGGGGCGCACAGTGTTATGTATGTATGTATCTATTATTTTATAAAATGTAATACAGGTTTTTTTTTAAAAAGGTTTGATTGGGGTGACTCATCATGGCCACACATATACATTCATTCATACACATATACATACACACACACACATACATACATACATACATACATACATATACATCTCTCTCTCTCTCTCTCTCTCTCTCTCTCTCTCTCTCTCTCTCTCTCTCTCTCTCTCTCTCTCTCTCTCTCTCTCTCTCTCTCTCTCTCTCTCTCTCTCTCTCTCTCTCTCTCTCTCTCTATATATATATATATATATAAACCATCGCTGCTGCTGCTTCCTACGCCAGTGACATGTATGTATGTATTATTTTATAAAATGTAATACAGGTGGGTTTTTTTTAAAAGGTTTGCTTGGGGTTGGGTCATGCCCCCCCCCCCCCCCCCCCCGGCTACACCAGAACCCCCGCCGCGGTTTTTATTTTAGGCTAGTCACTCGCGTTGCTGGGATAGGCCTATCGCTCACTTCATGAAGGTATATTATATCCCCGATGTTCTGCCTGCCATACATTGTACTTTATCGATCTATTCGGACTGGCAAGTTCTAGGGAGTGGCCCAAGATAGGCCCAGGGGTAAGGAAGGAAGGAAGGAAGGACATGTTTTATTTAACGACGCACTCAACACATTTTATTTACGGCGTCGGGCATATGGATTATGGTTAAAGACCACACAAATATTGAGGAAGGAAATCCGCTGTCGCCACTTCATGGGCTATTCTTTTCGACTCAGGTTTCAAGTGTTTTGGAGCATAGCCAAGTTTTTTCGTGTTGGAACGCAGAGAGTAAGTAGCAGACAGTTGAGTCGAAAGAAAGAAGTGTTTTATTTAACGACGCACTCAACACATTTTATTTACGGTTATATGGCGTCAGACATATGGTTCAGGACCACACAGATTTTGAGAGGAAACCCGCTGTCGCCACTACATGGGCTACTCTTCTGACTGGCAGCAAGGGATCTTTTATTTGCGCTTCCCACAGGCAGGATAGCACAAACCATGGTCTTTGTTGAACCAGTTATGGATCACTGGTTGGTGCAAGTGGTTTACACCTACCCATTGAGCCTTGCGGAACACTCACTCAGGGTTTGGAGTCGGTATCTGGATTAAAAATCCCATGCCTCGACTGGGATCCGAACCCAGTACCTACCAGCCTGTAGACCGATGGCCTGCCACGACGCCACCGAGGCCGGTCACAGTTGAGTCGAAGACTGGAAGAGACATTCGATTTTGCCGAAAGGAAAGGGACATTATCGCGGTTCGTTTTTATTATTGACTAGTGTGAACTAGGTATACGCTAGCCCGAGTACTCTGACGGTAAGACAGCTAGACGGACATTTGGTCACTGCCCGTCTTATCATATAATTTCAGTTAAACATTGCAGTGTTTCTCCATTTCATTTCCAGTAAATTTGCACCAGGAACATCAGTTTCAAGTAATTTAATAACAATGATGCCAGGCATTGTCACGAGTGTACACTCATGTCACCTTAGTCTGCGCGGCACAAAAGTCTGCCCTAGTTAATGACTAGTCCGAGTACTCTGACTGTAAGAGAGCTAGACAGACATTTGGACAGTTATGCGCTCTCATTACAGTCAGAGACCAACCTATGTATTTTTTTGGCAATTCCTGACAACCAAAAAGTTGGCAAAGATTCCCGCTCTAATACCACATCAATCCTATGTTTGACGTCAAATACCTTTACATCGATCATTTTCGAGTTAACTGATAAAAAAAAATCCACATATTAATCACTAATACACATACTACAGAAAGAAATCCGACAGCACCCACATTCAGCTACGCTTCGTGACACTCAGTCGCCATAATTACAAAGCTCGGCGATCTATTTCGAGACGTAGGTCGATCTCTGTCGGTTGGCCCATTGGGCTATTTCTCGTTCCAGTCAGTGCACCACGACTAGTATATCAAAGGCTGTGGTATGTGCTATCCTGTCTGTGGGATGGTGCATATAAAAGATCACTTGCTACTAATGGAAAAAAATGTAGCGGGTTTCCTCTCTAAGACTATGTCAAAATTACCAAATGTTTGACATCCAATAGCCTATGATTAATAAATTAATGTGATCTAGTGGTGTCGTTAAAAAATCTTTAACTTCAAGTTTACTTGTAATCCATGTAAAAATGCCTAGTCATTCATTTGCAACTCTATATAGCTGTTTGGTAGCAATGCTAATATAAATAAATGTTATGCAGATTCAGTCACTTTCGTTTAATTCGGCCATTTTCGTTTAATTCAGGCAAAAGCCAGCCTGGCCCCCTACAAAAAATGGGCGGTCTATACGCCTATGCGCATTATCATATGGTATTGTTCATCCGTGAATATCTTATTAGGTCGCATAGGATCACCAAACCTTGTAAGCAAGTACAACATGGGATGGCAGTCCGTGGCAGATCCGGAATAAATGATTTATGGCCGGGGGGTGGGGGGTCGGGGGGGGGGGGGGGGGCAATGACTTGTAGTCGAAGGCCACAAACGTTCCAGAAGGGATTCCTCAACTAAAATAAAAATGTAACTGTCGCAAAATGTCTGGCGACGGGTACTGGCAGTGTGTCGCATAACATAACATAACAAAAGATAAGTAGGTCAACACACCTATGTTTGTTTGTAAAGGCTGTGTAAATACTCTTTAGACAAAACTGTACTGATAAACCCTACCGCTTCCGTTGTTTTCATAAACGGTTATATTCCCAACAAAATTTTAAAAAAGAAGAAGAAAGAAAACGTTTATTATCAATCGCAGAATAAACAAATGACAGTAAGTAAAAATCATCAGTTATTACCAATTAACTCTGTGACTGAGGGCAAAATATCAGATGACAGTCAGTGGTCATAAAACATTTTATCACCATTTTGATCGAATGTGGGAAAGAAAGTCATCAAATGACAAAACGGCCTCCCTTTCTCTTACAAAGTCTATATAAAACAATGAAAAAGAAAGAAGTGTTTTATTTAACGACGCACTCAACACATTTTATTTACGGTTATATGGCGTCAGACATATGGTTCAGGACCACACAGATTTTGAGAGGAAACCCGCTGTCGCCACTACATGGGCTACTCTTCCGATAGGCAGCAAGGGATCTTTTATTTGCGCTTCCCACAGGCAGGATAGCACAAACCATGGCCTTTGTTGAACCAGTTATGGATCACTGGTCGGTGCAAGTGGTTTACACCTACCCATTGAGCCTTGCGGAGCACTCACTCGGGGTTTGGAGTCGGTATCTGGATTAAAAATCCCATGCCTCAACTGAGATCCGAACCCAGTACCTACCAGCCTGTAGACCGATGGCCTGCCACGACGCCACCGAGGCCGGTATATAAAACAATGAATGAATGAAGGGATGTATGAATGAATGAATGAATGAATGAATTAATTAATTAATGTTTAACGACACCCCAGCATAAAATACACATCGGCTATTGGGTGTCACAAAAGGTGAGTATATGAAAATATTATTTATATAATTATGTAAAACCACAATTTAAGGATACGGGGGGTGGGGGTGGGGGTGGGGGTGGATGGAGTATAATACAATACATAAATCACGATAAACTGTATTTTAAAATTTTGTATAAAAAGCAATGTGTTATTGAAAACTTTAAAATTAATTCTGGGTGGAATTTAAAAGATCCAAAACATTTCTGTTGCCAAATATATCATTTCTCTTCGGCTTCAGATGATCACACTCCACCAAATGGTGGCGCACAGTCAGTGTACACTGACAATGTTCACACTGAGGAGGAGGGTCCTTCTGTAAAATAAATGGATGCATCAAATACAAATCGAAAATGACCCCAAAGAATCTGAATTATATAATTATGTAAAACCACAGTATAAGGAGATTGTGTGTGTGTGTGTGTGTGTGTGTGTGTGTGTGTGTGTGTGTGTGTGTGTGTGTGTGTTATAATAAATACATAAATCAAGGTAAAGTATATTCTAAAATTTTGTATAGAAATCAAAGTGTTTTAAAAACTTTAAAATTAATTCTGGGTAGAATTTAAAAGATCCAAATCATTTCTGTTGCCAAATATAATTCCACCACTCAATCTGTTAAATTCCTTAGGGGCCATCCATAATTTTTAACATTTTCACAAGTGTACAAAGAGTACACTTTTGACCACCCCTCCCCCTCCTAAAAGTGTACATCCCCAAATGAAAAATGTTGATCGACATTTTTCATTTTCAAAAAAAGTGTACGTTGGCCCCTTAACCTCTCCCCCCGCCTACGCTCGTGAAAATGTTGAAAATTATGGACGGCCCCTTAATATTCCTGTTGAACCCTCTATTCCAAATCCCTTCCGTTGCTTCATATGCCAGAGGTTTGGCCATGGTCAGAACACACACATGTTAAAAACTTACATGTGTTCGTTGTGGTCTTTTTGACCATGATAGCAAGACATGTAGAAACGATGTACTTTGTCTCAACTGCAAGGGAAACTACTGTGCATACTCGCGAGTGTCCACGATGGAAGTGGAAAAAAGAGTCAACGGTACAAAATAAACTATCCTCCATGGATGCCAGAAAGTTGGTGGACACAACAACACCAACAGTGGTTGACAAATCATATGCAGCTGCAGTTGCTGACAAAGTCGCCACTAAAAGTGTTGCAGACCTAACCTGGCATTGTGATAAAGCCAAATACAAGAAACTGTTGGACATTGAGAAGGCTAAAAGAAGAAAGAAATGTTTTATTTAACGACGCACTCAACACATTTTATTTACGGTTATATGGCGTTAGACATATGGTTAAGGACCACACAGATTTTGAGAAGAAACCCGCTGTCGCCACTACATGGGCTACTCTTTCCGAGGGATCTTTTATTTGCGCTTCCCACAGGCAGGATAGTACAAACCATGGCCTTTGTTGAACCAGTTATGGATCACTGGTCGGTGCAAGTGGTTTACACCTACCCATTGAGCATCGCGGAGCACTCACTCAGGGTTTGGAATCGGTATCTGGATTAAAAATCCCATGCCTCGACTGGGATTCGAACCCAGTACCTACCAGCCTGTAGACCGATGGCCTAACCACTACGCCACCGAGACCGGTATTGAGAAGGCTAAAAAACCACAGGTGTAGAAAACAGTACAAAAAGAAAACGTTACTCCCCAGCACAAGGGAATGGAAACCCAAGTGTCATTAGATGTTGAAAATCCACCAAATATGTCGATCACTAGTCTCCCTAAGACAGGCAATAATACAAAAAAAAATCTACAGAAGCACTTTCAGGTCGGTTGAAACCGATCGAACTACTTTCGGTCCCAATCAGCAATATGTATGAAACTTTGGCTGATATCGGTGGTAACGATATGAAGACTTCATTTCCAGATCATTGCCGATCACAAAGACCACCAGCAAAGCCAAAGATAAAACCATACTTCCTCCCGATGGAAAATAAAGTTAGCCAGTGGAACTGTTGTGGGCTTAGGCCCAATTTTGATAAATTAAGTCTTCTAATTCAAAAGTATAAACCTCTTGCAGTGTGTCTTCAGGAAATCTTCCTGAAGGGTGTATACTACCAAATCAAATCCCATAGACGACAATAGTAACATATGTGGCTGAAACTCCTACCTGCAACGTATCAACCGACATAAACGCCACGGATATAAATACTACCACCCCTTACACATAAAGTGAATCAGAAAAAAATGGGGGTCAAGCTGCTCGTTTCTGAGATAACGGGTAGCGTCTATGACTACCCTAGTTTCGCACAAAATTCGAGTACTTTTTTTTACAGGTACCCCATACATGTTTCAAGCACAAGGCTACTTGACACATTGGTACTAGATGAAATAAAATTGCACATTTTTTTTACCCAGATGAAACTATTTATTTTACAACCAACACACTCACATTTATAACCAATCACAGGACTTGTGGTGTTCACTTCTCTATCAAAAGTTGGGTGCACCTCGAACTTTGACCCAGCCGGAAGTTATTTGGTTTAGTACTACCTGAAGGATACTGACAGTATTAACATCAGAGGATTTAATCTCTACCATAAAATACCCGGTATGTCAAGAAACAGAAAATATAGCCTTTTTAGTCTGGAGGCAGAGTCCACATTTTTAGGATTTCATTTTACCCGAGAAAGTCAAAGCACCTGACATGGTTATTCCATGTAGGATGATGTGCTGTATCATATTCCAGTGGAAGTCAGCTTTGAAAAGTGTGTGGGAGTCACCAGAGGTCACTAAAGGTCTAGGGGTACACATTCTAAGAAAACGTTTAAAATTTTAATTTTCTTCATAAATATATTTTCATAGGACTACCTTTTATGTGGGATTACTTATAAACACAAATAACACATTGAATTAGCCAAACTGTTACTTTAAATATTCGATTTGTATAGTATTCAATACAAAATCTCAACTTTAACGTTATTTTTCTCAGTTGGCTGAATTCTTTTATCCTATCATACATGTTTCTCGCATAAGCACATTTAATACAATGTATGTTAAAACAAAAACAAGTTTATAACATTGTGGAGAATGTTACACACATTTTGAGATATTTTAAGTAAGTTTAGGAGGTGCAAAGTGACTTGAATGTCTGTCGAAATGGTAAAAAAATACACTATCTCCTAAAATTTAAAAATAGCTGTTATTTTAAAGATAGCCGCTGAAGGAAGCAGACCGGCCTCGGTGGCGTCGTGGTTAGGCCATCGGTCAACAGGTTGGTAGGTACTGAGTTCGGATCCCAGTCGAGGCATGGGATTTTTAATCCAGATACCGACTCCAAACCCCGAGTGAGTGCTCCGCAAGGCTCAATGGGTAGGTGTAAACCACTTGCACCGACCAGTGATCCATAAGTGGTTCAACAAAGGCCATGGTTTGTGCTATCCTGCCTGTGGGAAGCGCAAATAAAAGATCCCTTGCTGCTAATCGGAAAGAGTAGCCCATGTAGTGGCGACAGCGGGTTTTCTCTCAAAATCTGTGTTGTCCTTAACCATATGACTGACACCATATAACCGTAAATAAAATGTGTTGAGTGCGTCGTTAAATAAAACATTTCTTTCTGAAGGAAGCATCGTGGATACTGCCCTGCGTCGAGACGAGTGGGAAACCCACTGAATCTTCTTCGTGATGGGGATTGGGTTTTGTAAATCTGGCGCCGATTACATCTACCCTTTGTAAACACTGCCTGTCGCTATTACTGATTGGATGGTTTAGAGAGATCTTCGGACTGGTCCTTTCGAGGCACACGACTGCCCCGGTGATGGCCAAGAGGTCTAACTTGATCGCATAAAGGAAAAAAAAATTATAACAAGGTTTCTGTTGGTGAAGCTGCGGAAGGACCATTACCGAGACTTCAGCACACACTGATTGTTAGCTCACGCTGCCCTATGTAGTCGCTGTTCGTCGGTCGAGTAAGAGTGCCGATCTCTTTTCCAAATTCTTTCTGCAGGGTACCTGACTCGTCGTAGGGCCTCAGGAGGAGTTTTATTTTTTTGCCGCTGTTTCCCGTTATAGCGATGGCCGTGCTAACCATAATATAACCATCTGCATATACCACGGTGGCTAGCGGATAGTCTAACGAACTACCGGTCACGAACCTCCACCGTTTCGAAAAAGGAGAAGGGACATTATGGCGAGAGCCATCCCACACTGTTGGCCCTAGACTGTTTGGGCTGGACCACTACCAGGGTTACAGTGTCCGGTCTTCTGTGTCAACATTACGTTTCACCACGAAAAATTAAAATGAATAAAATGAAATACGCAAAAGAATTACAACACTAGGCGGTGGATCACTCGTCTCTGGAGTCAATGATGAGCAAATCCAGCTGTGTGAATTAATGTAAATTGCAGGACACATCGAGCATCCATACAGTGAACACACATTACAACCTCGGGTCACTCCCAGGGCCACGTCTAATTGAGAGTCCGCTGAACAGTAAGATCGGATCGAGAGATCGCCGACACAGTTGGCTCATCCAAGGTTTAACCTTCCCTTGGTGGCCTGAAGTGCACACAGCATGCACGTCCAATGCCTGGTGGCCACAAATGCAGATCGCCCACTCTCTCTTGCCTGAGGGGAAAAATCACATTGAGAAAGCGTTGTCACTCCGTCGGCACATTGCAAGCCACGATGGTGGAAGCGTAAGACCAGTGGCGTATCCAGAAAATCCATTGGGGGGGGGGGGGGGCAATGACTTGAGGGGAGATTTGGAGGGGGATTGTAAAAACAATAAAAATTAAAATATAATAAAATTATAACTGTCGCAAAATTTAGGGGGTCCGGGTCCCTGTACCCCCCCCCCCCCCGCCCCTAGATCCGCCTCCGAAGACTCATCGAGAAGCAGCATCAGCCATGCCCATCCTCAAGACCTTTCACGGGGAAATGATGCTCGTTGAAAATCTGACCTCTGTTTAGAACAAGACCACCTGCTGAACTTACATATTACTAAGCGGGGAAAACAACCTAACAAGGATTTTCTCAGTAACGATAAGTGAAGCGAGAAGACCTCAGCACCGAATCTTGCAGACTTGTGCTGCCAGGACCCGTGGTGTTAGGGATGCCAACCGTCAACTGGTCAAAACTCGCTCTCTTGGGAGTCATTATCAACCCCGAACCCCCCCCTGAAATCGCTTTTTTAATAATTTAATATATCTGACATTGATATTTGACATTATTATATTTACTCAACATAGAAATATATGCCCAATATCTCTGCAATCTATTTTGGAATCCCCCTTTTCAAAATCCTATGTACGCCCATGTCTCCCATGGTGGGTGAGTGTTAGGCCTTTATAAGGCGCAGGACTCATCAGCTCCAAGTATCCTAAGAATCAGATTGTTCGGGAATACAGCCCAGTGGGTGGTAAACTTCAACTAAGGCTAAATACTGACATGAGCAGAAGAGTACCATGAGTGAAAGTTGAACATAACTTATTATTCAAAGTAATAAAAAAAATAATATGGCAGCCATCTTTAAAATGTCTATTCTTTAATTTTAGAATTTAGTATATTTTCAATAATGCTTAATATAGTAGTAAACTATATAAATTTGCATGTCTATATCCTTTCAAAGTGCAGGCACATGTTTAATATGTTGAACTATATCTGCATATCAAATATTGTGCTATTTTAATTTAATAAACACAAAAGTTAAACTTTGAGCCAGAACTAACTTAAAATCTCTCAAAATGTGTGTAAGATTCTCTACAATATTGTAAACTTGTTTCTGATTTTATTTAAATGTATTAAATTTGCTCATGTGGTATACATGTATGACTGGACCGAAACGTATACCAAACTGAGAAAATTGACGTATGACTGTTGAGATAATATTTATGAAGAAAATTAAAATTTATTGTTTTCTTCGTATTTGTAGCCTACCCCATGACCTTTAATGACCTCTGGTGACCTCACACACTTTTCAAAGCTAACATCCACTGAAGTATGAAGCACATCATCCAATATGGAATAACCATGATTATGACTGCTTTTATGTCTGGTAGAACAAAATCCTATTTTAAACAGCCTTTTTGGATTAAAACAAATGAGTCGAATTGACAAAATTGACAAAGGTAATATTTTGTGTTGAATACTTTGCAAATCAAAATTTTGAAACAATAGTTTTGCTAATTCAGTGTGTTATTTGTGTGTCTATAAGTAATCCAACATATATGTGAAGATAATATTTATAAAGAAAATTAAAATTTAATTATTATTTTAATTTGTACCCTTGACCTTTAATGACCTCTGGTGACCTCTACACACTTTTCTGAGTTGACCTCCACTGGAATATGATGCAGGATATCATCCTACATGGAATAACCATGGTGGTTGCTTTGAATACTGTGCAAATACAAATTGTAAAGCAATAGTTTGGCTAATTTAGTGTGGTATTTGAGTTTATAAAAGCAATCTCACATAAAAGGTAGGGTTATCAAGATAATATTAATAAAAAAAAGTAAAATTTAATTTTAGCTTCAGATTTGTGCCCCCATAACCTTTAATGACCTCTGGTGACCCCCCATTTTTTAAAGTTGACCTCCACTGGGATATGATGCAACACATCATCATACATGGAATAACCATGGTGGTCGCTTTGACTCTCTCGGGTAGAACGATATCGTTTTCTAAGCCACGTTTTGGATTCTGTCTCTAGACTATTTGTAGTCCATCACTGTCTTGATTGTTCCTGATAAGTTTGTCCAGACCCTTGTGGCTGGACCACTTTCCAATTCTTTTGGAGAATGGTGGACTTCCGTCACTTGAAAGGGCTCGGAGATGGAAGTTGACAAAGGCAAAGTGGGGTGAATTTCGGCAACTATGCAGCACTCGACTGCAACAAACTGCCATGACTTGTACCGATAATCCCATGCCTTTGTTTACATCCATCTTGAAAGATATTGCAGAAAAACTATTACTAAGACTTCGGCGTTTCAATAAACCATGGTTCAATGAAACTTGCAAAGATGCCATCGAAGAGCCAGACAGGACCCTCGAGAGGTTCAAACGTGAAACTACCGGGAATAACTTGAATATTTACCGCATTGCTCTGGTAAAGGCTCATAATGCTATCAGACAGAGCAAGCAATCATCTTGGAGAAATTGTCTCCAAGCTGAGTTCTCAAACATCCGTGAAATCTGTCTGGAATAGGATACATAAAATCAAGGGAAAAGAATCCAAAAGAGTTTGCCATTTGTCTGTCAATGTGTGACATTGCCAATGCATTGGCAGACAATTTTTCTCACAACTCGTTTTCTCTTTTCGGTACAAATCCTTTCATATCTGTCAGAAATAAAGCTGAAAAGCAACCTATTAACTTTTCATCTGAAAATGCTGAAGTATACAACATGCACTTCTCTTTGGATGAATTGCAGAACGCTCTACGTAGAACCCATCATACTTCAGCTGGACCAGATGAAATACAAAAACTTACCCGAATCATACTTAAAGGCATATTGTCACAGACCACTGACCTATTTAATGGTCTAACAAAGTATTACCTGAACAAAAATAACTTGATTTGTCCCTAAATGTACTTTATTCAACCATCTTCATAACCACCATACTCCATTTATTAATGACATTTTGTAAAAATAATTGAATTATGGCAATGGTCCATAATTCAAAAACTAAAATTACCGAGAGGGTTGACATGGATTTCACTCCATCATGGTTCAGTTAAGGTGATGCAATAGCTTGATTTGGTTTCTAACAATTAATGTAATTTTTAGTTATTATCCATTTTTAGAGAAATAAGGTTTTTAAATCCGTCACAGTATGCCTTTAATGGTTCTATTAAATAATGATTTATCTTTACCAAATTTTGGATTTCTGGTGACTTTCCTTCTGATTGGAGAAAAGCCATTGTGATTTTTATTCCAACGTAAAATTTACGGGACAGAGTCACCCCCAACCTTAGATCCGCCGTTAAGATTCTTCGTCGGGTTCTCCAATGTAAAAAATTAAAAAATTAAATAAAAATATAACTGTCGCAAAATTTAGGGGGTTCGCAAGGGCGTAGCGTGAGCTGGACCTGGGGTGGGGTGGGGGAAGGGGGGAGGGGGGGGGTTCGAATATGAACCAAGTGGACCTTTTCTATTTTGTTTTTGCACCACCAGAAACTCCATATGTATAAAACTGTATTTATTTCTGAAAGAGGACCATTGTCTTCAGCGGGACCCGCGGGCACAGATCCGCCACTTTTTTTCATACGGGATTCGGTTTGAAACATTTTTCAATTAAATTTTTTATGGTTGAGATTTTCTGTTTTCGTCATATTTAAATTTAACATGATTAAATACATTCATAGTGAAAAATAAATTGTCCAAGAATTTAGGCCTAGTATTATTTTAGTTGACTGTAGCCTATGCCTAATCCGTTGAAAGTCAAAATGACGTCATGGGCTAATAGCCTTACGTACGACGTTTTCCGAGTCAATGCCGACGTAATATTTGCTGTGTTTAGTAGAGCAAATAAAGTTTTGTTGACAATTCTTAGGAAAAGTTAAATATTTCCCTGCTTTATGCATCCAAGATCGGAAAAGCATAATCAGCTGTTCAAGGTATGGGAAACATATATAGGCCTATACTACATCGATACATAATATTATTATGTCTATAATCTGTCTCATCCTCCTACAAAAATGTCTTTTTTTAGTCCGGTTCCATTTTCAAGAAAAGCGCTTCTTTTCTTCTTTTTTTTATCGATGTACGAGCATTTCTTTAGGAGTATATCAAATATACTTTTTTTTAATCCTAATTTGGGGGTGCTGAATCCAATAAAATGTGTTTAGCATCTGAAAAATTTCGTTTATGACAAAATGACAAAAACAAAATAGTAGCATACGAAATAAGGATTGTGTTGAAAATACATTGTATTTAAGTATAATAGAGTGTCGCAGACCATGTTTTTATTTATTTTTGTGCAATCATTTTTTTTAGGATTGTATCTAGTTCATCAAGATATACTCGAATGGTGTCGAGTTTATCTTGATGAACTAGGATTGTATCCAACATACTTTTCTAAACAAATTTAAATAATAAATATGCTGAATCCAAAAAACGTGTTGAAGAATAATGCTTATGTAGTCAAAATAACGAAAACAAAAACACGCTTTTATACTTGGATACAATGTATTTTCGACAGAAAAATAATTTTGTAGACGCTCATATTCTGACCCCATTAAATGTAATTTTTTTACAGAGACAATATTTATTTGTATTCAGCAAACCTATATTAGAATAGAAAAAGAAAACATCTATTTTTTCAAACAATGTAAATACATACATACATGCATACATGCAAACAAACATACATACATTCTGATTAAAATAAATATTTGTATGACAACGGTGTATATTCTTATTGTTCTTATTAACTAGAATGCTGATTTCACATTTTGATGAATGGTTTCAATGTTTACAAGGGCGGTATCTCTTCTCCTATTGGTACATGTTGCCATGGTTTTATAGATACATATGTATGATGACATGAACTAGTCGATGGTGCACTGTCTATCATGCAGATGCTCAACAGTTGTTGCATGAAATCCTTTGTTAATGTTTGTGGTAATTTTATGGTCAAAAGGCCCATAGCACAAAATTCAATTCAGGTACAATCCTTGAGTTGAATAAGAAATTTCACGCAGACTATTTACAGCATATAAAGCCGGCCAGGAAGTGAATATTGTGCTGATCGTAAAGAATGACTTGCTACCAATACCAAAGCCCATAGTTTGAACAAACTCAAGATCCAGAGATACACCTGAGACATTACTTGGAAAGTCAGTCTTGATTGTTGACGGACAGGCATTGGTTCAAAGTCCAAAACACGAAGGGAACAAAATGTTATATTTCACTGCTACAAGTCTGTTAACCAAACTAAATGAACAAATTAGAGATATACAAACCCGTGAGAAGGATGCCAATGTCTCATACTGAACAGAAAGCAATGTTAAATTAACTAATTTCCTCTTTAAAACTTTGTTTTAAGACTGCATTGTTGTTGTTGTTGTTGATACGTTTTAACGTGCATATATGCCACGAAGGCTTCACGCACGCCTGTCATGGGCTTAGTCTGTGGCCTTTGCCAGTGACTGAGTCTAGGACAAGGGGGGGGGGGGGGTGAGTTTGAAGTGGACAGAATTTTGAATAAGTATTTAGTTACGTCCAGCGACTGCGCGGACCGACTAGTAGCCACCGAAAATGGGCCGTGTTCTGACTGGCTGAATTTCGGTTCCTTCGGGTCTAACTAGGAAAACCTATAACTACAGAGAATACCTGCACCTAACATCATGTCCGGACTAGAAATTTAAACCCAAAAATAAGTTTGACTGCTCGGCCGAAAAGGTTTTAGGGTGATTTGAGCAATTGAACGGGCGCCAAAGTAAATTGCGTTGGACTATTTATAAAAAAATAAACATAAGAATTTTGAAGCTCGATCGAAAACGTTTAAAGTCCAACTAAGCCCAAAAAGGAGGATACCTGTCCTAGGTAAGGTTGGTCTACTTCGGGGAGCTTGGAGTGTCTCGGAGTGACGGCAGCTGTTTCCTAAGTTGTTGGAGATGTCTGACCACCAGGGAATAGTCGGGGCCGCAGACCGCTTTGAGCATCCTGTGGATCGATCTGTTGTCGAGTTCCCAAAACAGGATGCACTGCCTGTAGGTCTGGTCCCTTCTGTGCGTGACGACTATTCCCTTGGTTCCACCGAAGATCTTGGAGTGGAGCTCAAAACTGCTGCCGTCCTCCATTGGTTTCCAGCTGGTGTTAAGAAATCCTCCCCGAAGTAGGCGTGGTTCGAGCGTGTCCCCCTGCATGTACTGATGGAGGTGACGGCGAAGTCCACTGATGGCAATGGTCCATTCGTCGTCAGCAGGGGGAGCGGATTCCGGCAGCGGCTTTGTCTTGGCTGGCTGGGTGGTCGGTGATGTCGCCTTCATTTTCGCCGCCGGAACAACAAGTCCATGTGGCGACTCGACGGGAGCGGTCGTTATTGACCGCTGCACCGGAGTCGTCGTCTTTGGGGTGGAGGTAGAAGTCGGTGGTGGCACACTCGTCCGTTGGAACATCTGGATGTCCTGGGTGGTGCATTGAATGCAAAATGGGTGAGTGTGTGGGTGGGGTCACTGAGGAAGATGCCGTGTAGAATTGTAACACTGAGATAAATGTTGAACAATAAAGACCAACAACGAGGAATGAGATACCAGAAAAGTAGTTCATGAATGCATTATCTGACTAAATAGTGTTGTACATATTAGTAAGACACTGATGTCTTGCTGGTTTTTGCTTTTTCACATGTCAAATATCCATGGAACAATTAGACAAATTTTAGAAAACCATTCCTATCAATATAATATTGAATTTAGGAACACACCTCTAAGTTCCAGCTGCAGACTGTTGAGTTTGGTTGCTTAGCATGCTCCGAGATGCAAAACTATATTTTATATGACATGTTATAGTATTTCAAAGGAAATTAAACAACTCTAAACAAAAATGGTGGTTACTGAGAACAAATATGAATGTTTTTGACAATTTGTAAAGTGTATGACCTGACAGTCAAGAGCATAGACAAAGTACTAAATGTTCTACCTGGGAAACTAAAAGGTTCAAACCGTAGTGTTCTCAGACGAGCCTGTTTGTTTCATCTCATTGCCATAAAAAGCACGCTTACATGTACCACTCTAGACCTTCCATCACCTTCAGCAGTGAATGGACTCTTACGGATGATCATGAATAACCTAAGAATACCATCTGATTTGGCTTCTAGAGTTTGTAAAATTAGTAGGAAGACTCCTGATGCTATAAATCAAATAAACAGTAATGTATTTTTAAACAGTCTTCGTTTTTGGCGATACCTTCACCCCATTGCATTTATTTATGATATGGAGGCCATCTTGAATCATACCACACACGTTGGATTCATTTGTGTGGTATGTTGCGATATCTTGCATTTATGGTAACAAATAATGCCCTTCATAAGACTTGGATGTCGATTTTATAAATTTTATGACAAATGGCCGCCATTTTGTTTTCCGCCATCTTGTTTAAAAAAATATTTTGACCATAAAACTAAATTTTCAGATTTTCAACATAAATGTTTATAAATGAAATGTATCCACATATATGTTAATGCCAAAACAAATCCTATAAAGATCGTTGGGATACCAGTTACATACTTTTTATCAGGCAATTTGCCGCCATTTTGTTTTCGGCCATTTTGAACCACAAAACGTAATTTCTCAGATTTCTCTGTGTTGGACCAAATCCTGAAGAAAAAAAGAAGCCCGAGCATGTCTTATTTATGGGAAATGGGACATGATTATTTGTAAATATTTTCAGTTTGGTTTGACATAAGAAAAAATGTAAAGGGGGAAAAAAACCTACAAAAAACTAACTATTTTTGTGTACAATTTATAAAACAATCGGCTTAGAAATAAATAACTTATAGTAAATTCCATAGTATAAAAAAGGCGTTTCCTGTGGGAAGGAATATAAGAAATCTGTTGGATAAACGGCGTTTTCCTGTTTGACAGCCCAGAACAGGTAACACCAGTTGTTGGTCAATTCTGTTTTGAAATGCTCAACCATAGGCAAAAGTAACTTACCAGATCATCTACCACATCATCAATTTGAATTAACACATACATTTTATTCATTGTGATGTTCATGCAGGGCTTCTAGATTATGGTAGCCCCACTCCCGTAGCTAGTGATATTCAGCGTTGGGCTAGTAAGTAACTACTATTAACATGCCCGACGGCTAGTAATTTTTTTTGTCAAATGCTGCTTTTAAGTCTAATTTGTAAATATGAATATCCTGGCCCCACTCCTACCTCCCCAATCTTAAAGTGTTTTTAAACTCTATCTCCTTCTTTAGGTGACATATCTGATTATTACTATTAGTAAAATTGTATTTACTTTAAAGTAAAGTAAAGTAAAGTAAAGTAAAGTAAAGTAGGGCTATTGCATTTTTAATCGTGGCTAGTAAATTTTTAAAATTACTGATCCCATGGCTAGTGGATTTTATAAAAATTCTAGAAGTCCCGGCAGGCCCGTACGCAGGATTTTTAATGGGTGGGTGCGAATTGCTCATGATGGGACCAATCAACATAAAAATAACCCCTCAAATCAACAACGATTACGTAACATTATTTAAATTTAATAGAGAAAAGTGGACCTTCAGTAATTGGTGGTGGGGGTGGGTGCGTACACACCTGTCGCACCCCCCCCCCCCCCCCTGCGTACAGGCCTGCCTGTTTCATGTAATTAATGTATATTTATGTTATTGTTGTTATATTTATTGTTGTTCTGTATATAATTTTGTTTGTTTTTGTTTGTTGTTGTTGTTGTTTTTTTACACTAACTATATATGGGTGCGTGCTGGAGTGTCTTTAAACATTCATTCATTTCATTCATTCATTCATATATCTGATGTAACCATTATAAATACTATATTATGTTGTCCAATGTATGCCAGTTTTATATGATTCATATATGAAAGAAATTATTTGAAATATATCGGCGCACCTAAGCATTCAAAGATACTTTTCTCTGTGAACACTGTGAGACGTAGGCTGCGTTCAGCCAGACCGAGCAGAAAAACGTCCGCTAGACTGGATTATGCACTTCACGGTAATCCGAATGACCATGTCGGGAACCAATCAAATAGTTCGTAAATGTTAGCGAAAGGTTCGCTGGCTGAACTTGGGGGTAGTAAAATGTGTTTCTTGCCATATAAGCAGTGCATAGGCTAATCTAAAATATATAACACATTTTTTTTCTCTTTTTTTTTATGTCCTGTGGTAGTCCGAATCGAACGTAGCAATGTGTTATTGGGACCGCCTTGGATTATGTCTGTAGTATGTAACCATTTAAATAAATATAGCCCCCCTCCTCCTCAAGTGATGGATTCAGAAAATCCATTTGAGGAAGGTGGGGGTGGGGGGTTAGGGAAGAGACAATGACATGTGGCCGAAGACCACAACCGTTCCAGAAGGGATTCCTCTGATTCTCTAACGTAAAAAATGAAAAATGGAAATGAAAATATAACTCGCAAAATTTAGGGAGGGGGTGGCGGCCTTTAAGCCCCCCTTAGATCCGCCACTGCCTGATGATGATGATGAAAGGGGGCTTGAACGCCGAAGGCGCCGTCCATGTATAGACATTAGGTCATGGTAAGATGCAATACGCTGTTGTTCTATAAATAAGTACGCGTCAGTGGCTAGGTCAGATCAGGTCACGCTGTAGTAAGTACACGCTATCGGCTGAAAACCAGGTCACTGTTGTAGTGTATGCACTTTACTGTTTTAGCCAGCGAACTGGTTTAAACAATCTAATTAAAATTAGCTCCACTATTACATGTGGATCTAACCGCAGCCAGTTGGAGCTCATATCCACCAATCAAAACCTTACTTGCAGAATCATGCCAGTGATTTGAAAATAATTTGAAAACATTCCGAATTATCCTGAGGGTATACGACATGTTTCATGTGAATTACGATATTCTCCAAGATCTAGTAGATGGTTATAATCATAGACCACACAGGTCATTAAACCAACGATCCCCTTCAGACATAGATGAGGGAAATGAAGCTACTGTGTGGAAAGAACAGTACATTAATCATTTGAAAACAAAGTCAAAACCTAGCAAGAAACTATTTAAATTCAAACTGGGAGACCAAGTGAGAATGTCTCATTTGAGATACACCTTTCAACGAGATTATCAAGAAAAGTGGATTGAAGAAATATTTATCATTAAGAGGATATACTATAGAGATGGGTTTCCCATCTACCAGTTGGAAGATTATGCAGGCGATTCCATTCAAGGTAGTTTCTATGAAAATGAGTTACAACAAGTTTTAAAAACAAATGACAGCATTTGGAAGGTGGAGAAAGTGCTTAAGCAAAGAAAGAGGAGAGGACAAAAAGAGGTGTTTGTCAAGTGGATGAGCTATCCTAAAAAGTTCAACAGTTGGATACCAGAAACAGATATCCAACATATATAAATAGCACTAACTACTTCGTTCGAGTTCAGTTTGAAGTCAAGCATCATGGGGTTCACATCGTGTTCAGATTGTGAGAAAACGTTTTCGAGGTGGGATGCCATGCTGAGACATAGACAGACTAGTCATCCACCACCACCACCACCACCACCACCACTACCATCACTTGGATGCAAGTACAGCAGGTACCATATGAAGAACAGTTTTACTTTACTATACCTTCCAATGTCGTTTGTGTGGGCCCTAGTGACTGTGGGAAGACAGTGTGCGATTTTAAGGCGGGTCCGGGAGCCCGGCGCTCGCAAAAATCATGTCGGACTCTCTGGCTTGCCAAGAATACGGGCCCGCATGGCTCTTAAATATAATTTGTACAAATGAAATTGAATTTTCTAAATGACACATGCAACATATTTTAAAACCCATGAAAACGACAGTCTCAAATCGCGATATTTTCCGTTATTTCATGCAAATTCATGGTACTAGTTTTCGCTTTCCATGCGTGGAAATTTAGTAGTTTCGATAACCCATTCGTTGCTTTCCGGTCAGTAATAATCGTAAAAGTAATTCGGAATAAATCGGCCAATTTCGTTACAGAGATTTTTTTTTAAACAGACATGCTCCGAGAGGACATTAATTTTTCAAAAGTTTTGCTTTTACAGTTTTAAATTTTTGATCGGGTTAATTAATTAAAACATAATTTGACGGTTGTTATTATTTTAAATTGAGACTTAACGAATATCTGTGCAAGATTAGAGTTCTTTATTATAACTTGTGAACAGTGTTGGTATCTGACTCGATTTCGCTTGTCAGATACCAAAACTGTTCACTCATTTCATAAAAATGGTATGACAGACAAGCCCGTTTAGTATTCTATAAGATGATAAGATCGAATTTGCGCCTGCGGCACTTGCTTCGCCAGCCAGTCGATCTAATTTGCGCCTGCGGCACTTGCTTCGCCAGCCAGTCGATCTAATTTTTCTGCACATGCGCCTGCAGCATGATTAGTACATTTCCATTGAGGCCTAGTTTTATTAACAAAATAAAAACTAGAGCGAATCGAAACATGGGGCGAAACGACTCTGTTAGAGGTACGAATCGACCCTGTTCAAAACGACTCTGGTGAACTAGTAATACGAATTCAGGTCGTTTCGCCCTGAAACCATTTCGAACTCTGCGTTGTTTCGCCCTTAGTCCTATTCACCCAGGGTTGGCTCGCCCTAAATCTCATTCGTACCCGAGTCGTTTCACCCCACAAAATAAATATATTTATTATAGTTTTGAAGTCTTTTTTTCTTCTGTTTATTCATTATTCATTACTAAATATTAGGTAATTTTCTGTCTTTGGATATTAATGCTTTATCAGCTGTTTACTTTCTGTCAGCTGAAGCTAGGCGAAATCAACATACCGTACTCAGCGTTTTAACCTCAGCTGGGTATGTAGTATATTTAATAAGAAACCTCAGCACATCAGTAGTATGCAGTGTGACTGTTCATAAATTAATTATTAATGTGAATACATTGTCTGTATATTATCTAAGGCATGTACGTATTTCATGTATATGGCTTGAGTAAATGAACAAAATTATAATATTTTTTTTATCTGCAAATATAAACACGCAATGTGTGACATCTAAAAATCAATGGATATAGGACAAATCAATGAATAATTTTTTTTTTTTTTTAGAAACCATTGATTTCAATCTCCGTATCCTAACCGCACGCACCGGCCTCGGTGGCGTCGTGGTTAGGCCATCGGTCTACAGGCTGGTAGGTACTGGGTTCGGATCCCAGTCGAGGCATGGGATTTTTAATCCAGATACTGACTCCAAACCTTGAATGAGTGCTCCGCAAGGCTCAATGGGTAGGTGTAAACCACTTGCACCGACCAGTGATCCATAACTGGTTCAACAAAGGCCATGGTTTGTGCTATCCTGCCTGTGGGAAGCGCAAATAAAAGATCCCTTGCTGTTAATCGGAAAGAAGAGTAGCCCATGTAGTGGCGACAGCGGGTTTCCTCTCAAAATCTGTGTGGTCCTTAACCATATGTCTGACGCCATATAACCGTAAATAAAATGTGTTGAGTGCGTCATTAAATAAAACATTTCTTTCTTTCTTTTTCTTTCCTAACCGCACGCGTACGGCGCGACGCAGCGTCCGGTTAGGATACAGTGTTATTCGATTTTTCCCTCATGCCACCGGCACAGCTGGCCATGGGAATAAAATCGAACTAAACCATTGATTTCAATTGTTGCATCCTAAACGCACGCGTACGGCGCGACAGATTTACGTAGTCGAGCGCGCGACACAATACCGATAGGAATTATTTCTATTTTTGTCTCGCGACACGAGCGACATCTATATATTAAATAATCAAACAACTTTTACTTGGCGGTTTCAGCTGTTGATAACAATTTTAAAAAGAAGACTGTCGTTATGGTCGGTTAGGATACAGCTTAATGGAAAGGCAACCCAACTTCAAACTTTGGTTTCACTAGTACTGCACAGATATTTTTCCATTTACAGCATCATATTAAATTGTCTGAAATAAATTTGGAATATTGTGTCCAGTGTGGAATAATTGTTTTATTTTTTTATTTTGCCTTTAATTTAATGCATTATGATTAATATTCAATTACATAATTTACATATAATTGAATTTTTTTTAAAAACTTCATTTAATATTTGATGTTGATAATTTCAATGCCCATAACTGACACTTATTGATTACTGCAGTGTACTCGGTGTACAGGTAAATCTTTTTAATTTAAAATGTCCACAGATTTAATTATATAAGGTAGCATGATTCATGCATAATTACTATTAACCACCCAAGCCAGTGCTCCACGGCCGTTATATCAAAAGCCATGGTACTATGTGCTTTTCTGTCTGTGGGAAAGTGCATATAAAAGATCCCTTGCTACTAATGGAAAAATGTAGCAGGTTTCCTCGGACTACGTGTCACAATGACCAAATGTTTGATATCCAGTAGCTGATGATTAATAAATGTGCTCTAGTGGTGTCGTTAAACAAAAACAAACTTTAAATTACTGTTAAGGTATTTTATTTTAACAATACATGTATGCAAGTCTCCATTAAATTTTAATCTGACATTTGCCAATGGAAATTATCATTTGCATTAATTTTAAGATTATGGCGAGGTTTAACTCAGTCGATAGACTCGTAGGGTGTTCGTCTGGGGTGCTTTGGTTCTAGGATCGAACCTCCTCTGTGGACCCATTTTCGGATTGGTTTTTGCCATGCCCCAACCAGTGCCCCACGACTGGCATATCAAAGGGCATGGTATGTACTATCCTGTGTAATTAATAACTGTTTGCAAGTTTTATTAATCCTATTTCAGATCATTTCAACATTTAGTACATATAGAGTAACAGCCGAGTTTCATAAATACATCACATTTCAGAACGAGATTGCTAGTATACCATTTGCAAAAAAATCTAGTGTATATTATGACGCGCTGTAGGGCTCGCTGGATTGTTGGCGGGCTCTCAAGATTTGTAAACAGGGAGTCCTTATGGCACTTTAATTTTTGAAACCAAAATCGCACACTGGAAGACGATGTTTATGTACCATATACTTTGGAAAGGACTCATCAAGCCAGTACCTAACAACATAATATGGTGTTACAACGAGTGGCAACCCCTTTATGATGCTATTCGCGAGACCATGCCCGAAGTCCAGTTTGTGAGAGGTATTCCTTACAACCTTCAAGACGACAATTTCTTTGATGCACGCAACAACAATGTATTAGTTCTGGATGATCACATGGCCGAGGCCAAGGATGACAAACGTACCTCTCAACTGTTTACAAGAACGTCACATCACAAGAATGTCATTAATTTTCTACTGTTACAAAACCTGTTTCCAAGAGGCAATGAATCACGTGACATTGTTCTGAACTCTCATTACGAGACTCAGTTTAATTCGCCTGTAGATAGACAACAGGTGAACTTGTTTCCGAGGAGAATTTATCCCAACAATGCTGTCCGTTTTATGTCAATTTATGAGGCAGCTGTTCAAAGACCGTATGGAAATCTGACTATTGATTTACGACCTTCAAACTTCGAGAAGGAGAGATTGAAACCCAATGTTTTAGATACTAATGACAGTGTTTCTCAACAAGCTATAAAAGAACCATCAATTTAGGAATCACGTCAGTTGGATGTTATCGCCCAGCCAGAGAAGATCACACACGACAAGGAGGTTACTTCAAACGGTTGTAAGGAAATTGGTGATAGTGATTCTGTAGTCATTGATATTAACATGCCTTCGTGCGATGAGTGTGGTCTTATGTTTGAAAATAATCATGACCTCTAACGTCACGTCAGAACTTGGTGTTCCGAAAATGGGGGTGAACCTTTAAGAAAACGAGCAAAACTGGATGAAGAACCTAACAAAGGTGATGTAACCAGTGAAGAAGATAAAGAACGTGAGGTGAAAGGAATACAAAGTCTATGGAAACGTACAATGGAGATGTGTCAGGATGAGATTATGAATAAGAAAAAAGAATATGAAGAAAAAGAAAGTCAGAAAGTTGGATAGAAAGAAAGTTGGAAATGTTTTGGGAAGATACTTTATTGGTCGAATCAGTCTTATGGTTATATATTTGATCTATTTTGTTGATGGACCTCTCTTCAGACCCATTTTGCACAAAGCACAGACGGTGAATCCAGATACAGACCCCGAGATACTCTCAACTAAAATAAAAGTGTGGATGAAACCCATTGTAAAAGACATACTATCGCATGTGGATATTTCCGAGATTGAGGATTTAGATAGTGAGCAAGATGGAAAAAGTGATGATGATACAGACACTGAATAAATAGTTTTGTGTATGTTCATATGTAAGATACTGTCGGGAATTTCTCTCTACCCTTGATAAGCATCATAATATTAGCATGTTGAAGAAATAAAATTGTGATACTCAAGCAGTTCTCTTTTATATATTAATTTATTAAAGGTAAATAAAACAAACAAAAAAGGCATTGAAGAAGCTAAGTTTATTACACGATCAAACATTTTGTACAAAATATATTTTATTAAGAGTAGACAATATAAAAAACCCAGTTAACATGTATATACATGAAAAACATTATAAGGTATAAAGTGGTTCTTATATACAATACCAATAGTATGTACAGGAGGTTTCTAACCTAATTTTGAATTCTGTGCCGAGTACGGTAGTGTCCATGGGCTAGAGTATGAAATCCATCTTCAAGGACATAACGTTCGTCATCGTATGGAGATAAACTTATCTTGTTGGTGGCTACACTGTACAGCTGATGATTCACACTCTGAATATTATTCATGTTATGTCTCAGTTGGGAATGTTCAAACAGACATTTCTTATACAAGTTGTGCCTCAGAACCTTTTTGATCACAGTTTTGCTAACACCGTTAGCTGTTTTTTTCTCTTTCCCCTGAATACATTTTCGGTCTAAGACCTACAAACACTTCCGTGACAGATCCCGCGAGCTCGTCCTTCATTTTACCTAAAACTGACATTGAGAGTAGAGAATAGGGGATGAGAGGACATGTAGTTGTTTGTATCAAACAAACGCTGTATTAGTTGATTTAAACCAGTATCTGGCTAAAACAGTAAAGTGCATACACAACAACAGTAACCTGGGCCCGGTTGTTCGAAACCTGGGTTAGCGTTAACCCTGGGTTAAGTGCCTAACCCAGAGTTAAATTTAATCACCGATTGAAAAATGCGTTGTTCGAACGTTGGTTAGCGCTAACCATGAGTTAAATATACCCTAACCCTGGGTTAAAGTTAAAGCAGCTCTAACCTGTGGTTAAATGCCTAACCAGTGATTAAGAGTGGCGAATTTGATTCCATTTGTATGTTTAGATGCGTTTTAAATGTAAAATTGTGCTGAAATAGAGTATCGGCATAAATTACAGAGACGTCAAATTCCCGCGACAAAATTATTAATGACGTAGAATAGCAGGTTCATTGATTTTATTTTCAGATTGGGAGGGTATCGGGAAACACATCGATCTGTATTAACCGTCTCTTATCATTAAATTGTCCATTAAATAACAGTATGAAGAATTAAAACACATGATCCAAGTCATTCATCAAAGGTACCAGACGTTTCGTACCCAAGCCAGTTCGCCCCAAGTCAGTTCGCTCCCAGTTTTCCCAGGCGGGATCTAGCTTAGTCTGTTGAGCGCGAGCCTGAGGTAGTTGCGTCATAGGATCGAATAACCTCAGTAGACCCATTCTCCGATTTTTTAAATATATGTTTTGCTGTCTCAACTATTTCTGAGTTCGCCCCCATCCCCTCCCCCGTTAATATGTCCAATATTAAATAAAGATGATTTTGGTGAAAGTTGGAAATTATGCATGCCTCACGCCAGGTCCAAATAGAGCGAAGTCACTTCTCTCACAAATTTTGAGAGGGCGAATTTTTTTAACAAGAGGGAGCCTTGATTTATTTTTCATTTAAAGATAACAACAAAATACAGTAGAATCTCGTTTGCACGACCTCAGAAGGGTCGATCACACCGCAACGCTCGAACCAAAAACGAAGTCCCGAGTTTTTTGTCCGGTAAACCCGTATATTAACTGATGATGGGTCGAATACGTCTAGAGTCGACTATAAGGCTTCGCTCGAACTAAATTATCGGTCCCTTCTGTGTTGTGTTATTAGCTATATTTCCTTCGAACTGGTGATACATCAAATATCAAATGGAAAACCACCGAAAAGGACCAACAATTGCCACGCTTGCGCATTTGGTTATTACAACCTTTGGATTATAATAATTTAGGCGGAACGAGTTATAGATGGTTCGGAGAATCGCGACACTAGCCAAGCAATCCTTTCTCTGCCATACCTGTCATATTGTGTGTTCAGCCAGCGGCTGTCGGTAAAAATCTTTCAAGTATAGCTAGTGTCACGGTGCCTTTTCGATGAACCGTGATACCAATCAAACAATTGGCCTCGGCGGGAACGTTACCAGGGCGAGGTACTCAGCTATCATCACTGCGGCAAGGGCTTCTGCATCACACAATCGGAGTAATTTCTAATAAATCCTTTCACTCTGATATTTTGTTATATAACACATTGATAAAATGTTTAAGTTTGCAGTTACCAAAATAATATGGTAACAGGTCGTTTCGCCCTTATTACTATTTCACCCGAGTCGTACCTCTAACCGAGTCGTTTCGCCCCATGTTTCGATTCGCACTCATTTTTATTTTGTTAATAAAGTACATTTATTTATTGATTTGTCCTATATCCATTGATTTTTAGATGTCACACATTGCGTGTTTATATTTACAGATAAAAATAATATTATAATTTTGTTTATTTCCAGTATCATTTACTCAAGCCATATACATGAAATACGTACATGCCTTAGATAATATACAGACAATGTATTCACATTAATAATTAATTTATGAACAGTCACACTGCATACTACTATGTGCTGTGGTTTCTTATTAAATATACTACATACCCAGCTGAGGTTAAACGACTCGGTACGAATGAGATTTATGGCGAACCAACTCTGGGTGAATAGGATTAAGGGCGAAACAACGCAGAGTTCGAAATGGTTTTAGGGCGAAACGATCCGGATTCGAATAATACTAGTATGTATCTAATGCTTTCGAGACGTTTCGGCCCCGCTACACATTCGACCCCAGACGTTTCGGCCACGGTTATTGTTGTTTTATAAATCAAATTATTCAGTCACTTGTGTTTTGTTATTAAATTTTATCGTAAGTATTGTAATTTCTTTCTCTCGTTCTCTTTCTTTTTTTCTTTCTTTCTCTCTTTTTGTGATTATTATTATTATTTTTAATTGAACATAATATCCGAGTGTTAAAGAATAAATAAGAGCCAACCAACCAAAACTGTATTTAGCTTTGATAATCCAAAAATGAAAATGAACTGATTTTCTTGTTTGCGTAAATACAATTTAATAAATTGCAATAAATTGTTTTGCGTTTGTTCTACTTAATTATATTTCCATGTAGACCCTTCCCATAATAGGGGCGCTTTACATGTGGCTAGAATTGGAACCACTGATGTTTGACGTCAGTAGGGGTTACATATGTACAGAAATTAAGTACGATCACAAAGAATGTTTTCCATGCGGAGCACTCTCAGGGTTTGGAGTCGGTATCTGGATTAAAAATCCCATTCCTCGACTGGGATCCGAACCAAGTACCCACCAGCCTGGAGACCGATGGCTTAACCACTGCGCCACTGAGGCCGGTAGGTAAATTGAAAATAGCATCATTAAGACATGTTCTAGTTCAGTTCAGTTCAACTTTATTTTCGTGTTTATATCCCATTAAAGTTCAATCAAGCTATCCTGGGCACACATCTCAGTGTTCTAGCATTTAAAAGAAACAGCAAAAACACATGGATGCACAATTCCTAAACCTAGTCTGAGTTGTTTGTGATGGCATCGTGGGTTAGTTAAGTTCTGTCTTGTATCACTCTCTACCGCTTGAATCGTTAGTGAAACAATGTTAAAACGTAATATACAAACATGAAAGTCTAAACATACTAAACTTAAGTTTCACTTCCTTATTTTATCACCATATCATTTATCAGTGATATTCTACATGAACGCGATGACGTACATGTTTATGTGTGTATGTTTATGTGTGTATGTGTATGCGTGTCACGGTGTATAATATGCATGTAGGCCTGTTGTATGTATGCGCGCGCACGTATGTGTGTGTGTGTGCGCGCGCGCAATGAATGTTATTCGACAAATTAATGTTACAAATTTGTATTTTATTTATATTATTACCGGTGTTACTATACCAATTACAGCATATATCTGTATACACGAACACGTCCTGACACCTATCTAATTCAACTTTCTAACTTATGTTACGGAAATATCCGATGTTGACCGAATGGTTCGGTCGAACTACCCGATGGGTCGAACACTTTCTCGAGCACCGACGGGGTTCGAGCCAACGAGATTCAACTGTAACCCAATATTATTTTATAATTTCGACATCTTGATATGTTGAATTTATTCATCATGAGAAAGGGCGCAGGGCTTCTAGAAAATTACACGAATGAGTAACTATTTGACTGACGTAAAAATCAAAGCTTATAATCGGCCATTTAGCTATGGGTCACGAAAAGATACTCATCGTGATCAAGTAACAGTTTTAGAATTAACAGTGCAAAATTTATTTGTATTTCTATGCCTTTTCTTTACCAGTGAGATTAACGAATGGGGTCATTTGCGGTTATTAGTAATTAAGTATCAAGAAGATAAACGTCATCAGGAAATGCATGTAATGATTAATTTACAGTTAACTAGTAATTATCAGCACGGCAGTTTCGTCGGTGTATATCGAAGGGCTTTTGACTTAGTAGCACCTGTCGTGTCACGGCCGTAATGGGCAATCTCTCATTCCAGCTTATTAAAATCTGCATTACATATATACGTGTACTAATATATGAATATTATACATTTTATTTAAAGTAAGGACCAAAATATAATTTGATTTGTTTTTCTACGTGACATTAAACTTATTTTACCTAGTTGTATAATACACGTAGTGTGTTTCATGTTTGTTTATTCTTATTGTCGTTCAAGAACAGATACACCAAACCCCAAGTGGAGGCGAACAGAACTTTGTTTTGTTGGGCTAACTGGTCATGTGTTTGGGTCGAAATGGTATGGGGCGAACTAACTTGGGGGTGAAATATCAGACATTCCTAGCTCAAGGTCAGCCTTTTTTTTACACACAATATCAAACATTTCACTTGAGGTCCATTTTAATCAAACGGTATAATTTCCTAAATTATTGCAGCTGAAAGATTTTGAGCCTTTTAAAAATTGTACCGGCCTCGGTGGCGTCGTGGCAGGCCATTGGTCTACAGACTGGTAGGTACTGGGTTCGGATCCCAGTCTAGGCATGGGATTTTTAATCCAGATACCGACTCCAATCCCTGAGTGAGTGCTCCGCAAGGCTCAATGGGTAGGTGTAAACCACTTGCACCGACCAGTGATCCATGACTGGTTCAACAAAGGCCATGGTTTGTGCTATCCTGCCTGTGGGAAGCGCAAATAAAAGATCCCTTGCTGCTAATCGGAAGAGTAGCCCATGTAGTGGCGACAGCGGGTTTCCTCTCAAAATCTTTGTGGTCCTTAACCATATGTCTGACGCCATATAACCGTAAATAAAATGTGTTGAGTGCGTCGTTAAATAAAACATTACTTTAAAAAAAAAAAAAATATCTAGATTAGTTTATTATTATTATTGTAGGAACATGTAAAGTGATGTCATTCCAATACTGACGTCATTGAAATTAAAATTAAATCATAGCTTTCTAGGTAATCTTCAACCTCTGTCAAAACAATTGTCTGTTCCACATTGATCAGACAAGGATACTTAGTATATTTATATTTTTTCATAATGTATAGCAAAGCTTAAATGATGAAAGCTAAAAACTATACAAGCTGTTAAAATAACATATAAAATATTACAGTAATATGTGATTTATTTATTGTGTGCGAAACCAAAACGATGATGCCGCAATGTCCTGTCATCAACCCTAGTAATATAATGTGCCATGTTTTTGCAACTGCCTTCTCCCACTAGTTTTTGTCTTATTGTTTTCACTAATTGTCTCAATATTTTACGCATCATAATCTACAGTTATCTAACATTATCAGCAAATCGTATTGCTCACCTTTCCTGTTTATTGCTGTTCATTTTTGAAAATTACAGAAGCACTAGCAGTACGGACAGGCAAATTTAATGTTGACAACAGGAAGTACATTTACTTTACACTGATTGGTTAACTGCACTTAACCCTGAGTTATTGAAGACTAACCCTGAGTTAGTGAAAACTAACCCTGAGTTTGCTAACCCAGAGTTAAAAGTGTGTTTCAGCAACGGTTTTTTAACCAGTGATTAGCCAACCCTGGGTTAAGGAATTTAACTCATAGTTAGTGTTAATCAGTGATTAAGTTAACCCAGGCTTCGAACAACCGGGCCCTGGTTTTCAGCCGATAGCGTGTATTTACTACAGCGTGACCTGATCTGAACTAGCCACTGACGCGTACTTATTTATAGAACAACAGCGTATTGCACCTCACCATGACCTAATGCCTATAAATAGACGGCGCCTGGCGCCTTCGGCGTTCAAGCCCCCTTTCATCATCATCAGCTGCCCCCATCTCCCGATCCAAAACGATTATTCAGGGCAGTAAATATGGCCCAGTGACCCCGTTATTTATAGACAGCTGTTACGGCCCGTGACTTTACCTTTTCCCGACGTATTTTCCTTTTTAATTTTCTCTCAAGATTTTCAGTTTGAACATTAGTTGAAATGTCTGCATATTCTTTCAACAACAAACATTGTGATTAACATTCACAAATTCAACACTAATTAGTTA
This sequence comes from Gigantopelta aegis, assembly GCF_016097555.1. NCBI lineage: Eukaryota > Metazoa > Mollusca > Gastropoda > Neomphalida > Peltospiridae > Gigantopelta > Gigantopelta aegis. Next base: position 18,043,151 of record NC_054700.1, on the reverse strand, counting down.
TTCTGTTAATTTTAAATAAAAGAAAACAACCTGAACGAACTATTGCATTGCTGAAAGTAGTACAAAACTGTCGGTGTATAGGTGTGGGTAATATTTGGCATGCTTACACCAGAGAACTGTTCAAGCACGTCTGTCGTGGACACAACCTCTAGTTTCGCCAGAGAGTTCTGTCCATAACATGAGTACAAAACTAACGTGAATGCAGCTATGAACGTCGGTTTTCTGAGTCACGTGATATTGTAAACTGACTGGGGTGTGTTCTGTATTGTGATTGGTTAATTACATTCTTTTTCCGGAATCAAATGAAAATAACACCCGGAAAGCTAATGACGTCAGAAATGACATATGCGGGATCAAATAGACAATAACACCCGCAAATCTAAAAACTCCATATGGTTATCTCCTAATTGTTTATTTATTTATTTATTTATTTATTTATTTATAATTTATTTTTACAGGCATAGGTCTTTCCAAAATGTATATTAACCCCGGACTGACAGTCTTCATCTTTCTCATTGCTCTTAATTCTGTGAAAGGTAACTTGTTTTCTTTGTTTTGATGTTTATTTTGTTGTCTAAATATGTGCGTGTGCAAGGGGGTGAGTCTAGACTGGCGACTGAAAGTTTATAGAAGGTTGAGACATGGTCCCCCGGAAAATATATTGAGAAAAAATGTCTTTACCAGGTGTTTTTTTTACAAACGAAACCCTCCCCCTACACATGTGCCTGCTAAATCACGATTGTTAGATAGCTAGACTGACAGCTAAAAATATAGATAGTAGATAGATACAGATATATTTACATATGAACAGATACATAGTTTAAAGTGACAGACCCTAGTTTTTAAACACTGTGACATGTTTGTCAATATTAAAGCCATTTTTGATCATTTAAATTAGAAGTACTTACATTTTATTATTTAGAATATTAATTTTCGTACACCTGAAGTGGTTTTGGTCATCCAGGTTTTTGCAGTACTCCAAACTTCATTTTTCATAATTCTGAAAACGCACGTTCGTCTGAGAAGTAATGGTTATTGAGACGAGCACTAGTTATTTTTAGCCGGTATTTCCCCATTTAAACATTACAGACTTTAGCTTCTCTCTGTTATAACCGTATTCAAATGTGTTGCATGTTTGAAGATTAACTAAACTCAGTGTCCATTTTTACGGGCAGAAACTAGGGTCTGCGCCTTTAATGCCGTTGGCTCGAACCCTGTAGGTTCTCGAGAAAATGATCGACCTCGGGATTTCGTTTTCGATTCGAGCGTTGCAATGTATTTGACCCTTTCGAGTTACACTGTTTTTATTTAAATCTTTAATTTTTATATTGATGTTGATCATCACCTTATTTGTTTGCATTACCATAGTTTGACACCCAATAGCCGATGTATTTTTCGTGCTAGGGTGTCGTTAAACATTCATTCATTCATTCATTCATTCATTCATTCATTCAACCCAAAGTTAGATACGTTTTGAAACAACTCGTTGTTAAGATCAGTGACGGATCCAGAAAATTCATTTTAGGTGGGGGCCCAATGACATGTTGCCAAAGATCACAAACTTTCCCAAAGGGATTTCTCGGATTCTCCAACGTAAAAGAAAAAAAGAAAAAGAAAAAAGAAAGAAAAAGAAACTAAAAATATAACTGTCTGAAAATTATTATTATTATTATTATTATTTTATTTTTGGGGGGGAGGGGGAGGGGGGTTGCTCGGGCCCCTGGAATCCCCCTTTAGATCGCCACTGGAGATAAATGGCCACTGATGTAGTTGTTATATTATCTATTTAAAAAAATTAAAAAATAGATATTTGATATTGATATAAAGATGTTGATATTTTCCATATTAAAAACCTACTCGTGACGAATCCTCTCTATATATACTTCTATTTAAAGGTTACAAGTTCGTATTGGATTGGTCCACCCCTAAAGCAGTTTTAGGCGAACCATACACCTTCACTTGCTACGTCACACAGGCGGCAGGCCTGGAAGATTACGTGGTTTTCAGAAGAAAACCCTTTGAACTGAATATGCCTGGGGTAATCAAACAGAAGAAAAAGGGAGGGTGTACCACCGAGGATCAGATAGGCTACACGACGTCCTGTTTCGCCGGAACGGACACGGAGTCGTCGTCCACCAAGGTGTACAGGCTGACGATCGAGAAGGTTTCCGGGGACGATCTCACTGGATGGCTGTGCAGTCACAACAAGCCCGCAGACAATTACAAATGGAGTGGAACAGGCAGTGAAATACTGTACCTGCGGGCTAACAGTAAGTAATCAATCGAGGCCCACGCCATAGTGACGTCATAGCCAACGATGGTTTTACGATATCGCAGCGCTAAGATTGCTTCGAAGATATGGGCGCAGGCTGGAGAGTTTCGAAGCAATCTTAGCGCTACGATATATATATAACAACCCCAAACATCGTAAGCTATGATGTCACAACACACGTCATAGCAAGCGATGGTTTTACGATAGCTACAGATTTTCGAAGCAATCTTAGCGCTCCAATATAAGAAACCCCCAAACATCTTATTAAGCTATGACCTCACAACGACACACGCCATAGTGACGTCATAGCCTACGGTGGTTTTACGATATCGCAGCGCTAAGATAGCTTCGAAAATTCGTCAAAAAGTTTGTTTTGTTTAACGACACCACTAAAGAACATTGACTTATTAGACGTTCGACTATTGGATGTCAAATATTTGGTAATTTTTACATATAGTCTTACAGAGGAAACCCGCAACATTTCTCCATTAGTAGCAAGGGGTGTTTTATATGCACCATCCAACAGACCAGTTGAGGTTCACTGGCTGGAACGAGAAATAGACCAATGAGCCCACTGACGGGGATCGATCTCAGACTGACCGGCTCATCAGGTGAGCACTTTACCACTGGGCTACGTAGTGCTATATAGGAAAAGAACGTGCTATATAGGATATAGGGTCTTCTAACATTTTTCACTTTTTTTTAATGAAAAACCCTCATCCTAGCCCAGTGTACAAGTCATGAAGTATTGGTTGGGATTATACACACCCCTTTCACCACCCCCACCCCCCAAAAAAAAACCTATATAGAAACAAAAATACAATATAACCCCCCATCCTAGTCCAAGATTCAGTCCATAGCGGCCAGTCAGAGCCGATCTGTCCTAATAGCACGTGCTACCGTTCCCGCGCTTCAGGGGGTCCCGCGGTGATGTGTACATTTATTTTCCCCAGGTAATTTTTTTTCCCTCTTTCCCGAGGGTTGCACAATATATATCCTGGGAAGGGTTCCCCGCTGTTATTTGTGCTACAAGCTCCGCGGATCCTTAAACCAGCTCTGAGGCCATAGGCTCTACCGACTGACTAAAACCAGCTTGCAAAGGATGAGGTGAAACCATATATGAAAGAGTTCGGTCCGACCCCTCTACATCAAAGACTCTAAAGACTAACCCTAACCCTATTACTAAAACTAGCCTAACCATTGTCTGGCATTGAAAGAGGGTACGGGTCGAACTCATGCCGCATTTTGTTTTCCAATTTTTCGTTTAGATTTCTCATTCCGCCTGGTTGGATCTCAACGTTACGCAGTACTTGGCCGCCCGTACACGCTCACTTGCATCGTGAGCCGAGCGGACACCCTACGCTACTACGTGGTGTTCAGACGGAAGCCCTTTGAACACGAGACGCCCGGGGTACTCTTTCAGATGGAACGCGGCGGCTGCGTCGCGGTCCACGCCTACAGGGGGTACTCGCTAATCTGCGGCGCTGGAACCAGCGAACAGACCTCCACCACCAAGCGGTACAAGCTGATCATCGGAAAAGTAACCAGGGACGATGTCACGGACTGGAAGTGCCACCACAATTCGCTTTCCGACAATTTCAAGTGGGACGGGGAAGGTAGCAACACTTTCACAATGGAGAGCCACAGTAAGTGGTCGTTAACATTTTGGGGTGTTTTTGTTTTGTTTAACAACACCACTAGAGCACATTGATTTATTATAATCATAGGGGACGTGACAGTGGCAAACGAAAGTCATACATACCATCATGGGCTATTGGATGTCAAGCATTTGGTAATTTAGGCATGTAGTCTAAGAGTTAAAAGTTTGTTTTGTTTAACGATACCACTAGAGCACATTGATTTATTAATCATCGGCTATTGGATGTCAACCATTTCGTAATTTTGACATATAGTCTTAGGGAGGAAAACCACTACATTTTTCCATTAGTAGTAATGGATCTTTTATATGCACCATCCCACAGACAGGATAGTACATACCACGGCCTTTGATATACCAGTCGTGGTGTAGTGGCTGGAACGAAAAATAGCCCAAAGGGCCCACCGACGGTAAATGGTCGTGTGGTACTCCTCAGACCGTTTTTTAAATTTCGCTTAAAAGGAAACAAAGAGCCTTGGCCCCGTGCTTATAAACTTTAAAGTCTAGACTTTCATAAAGTCCAGACTTTAACGTCATGGCAACGCCATTCAAATAGCATTACGTTAAAGTCTGGACTTTATTCAAGTCTAGACTTTAAGTTTTATAAGCACGGGCCCTGGGACCTGATTTTTGAAGCTTTCTTAGCGTTACGATATCGTCAAACCATCATAGGCTATGACGTCGGTATTGCATGCGTATAAGTTGTAGTGACGTCATAACTTATGACGGTTTTACGATATCGTAAGAGCTAAGATAGCTTCGAAAATTTACCATCGTAGACTCACGTCATTACTGCATGGGTTGTAGTGACGTCATAACTTACGACGGGTTTACGATATCGTAACGCTAAGATAGGTTCGAAAATCGCAGATCAAAGACAATGTTGATGGAAAGACAGTCGCAGACAAGGTAGCACACCATCATTAATTATTCCTTGCAGTTAAATAGTTTCTGTCGGGATATATTCTGTTAAAAAGTTTTTAAAAGTTAGTTTCTTTTCTTTAACGACACCACTAGAGCTGTTGGATATCAAAGATTTGGTAATTTTGAAAGTCTTAGAAAGGAAACACACTACATGTTCCCATCAGTAGCAAGGAATATTTTATATGCACCATCCCACATACAGGATATCACATACCACAACCTTTGATGTACTAGTCGTGATGCACTGGCTGAAACGAGAAATAGCCCAATGGCCCTACTGATAGATATCAATCCCAGTTTGTGGGAATAAAAAACCTATCAATATCGAGAGGACCACGTGACTACTAGTTTTATCGTGTGACATCGCCTTAAAGGTCCAACTTCAATATTTGTTTTCTTTCTCACATTTATTTGTAATAAATAACTACAAATTAATCGATCACATGCATATTATTTCCATAATTAACTCAAGAATAATAGTTTTTAAGTCTTGTACTGGACGACAAGAGAGGTTTTTCCAAATAATTTGTGGCTAAATATAGCATGGTCACCATCTTTGTTCTTTTGTTAGCTGTCTGCAAAAAGTTATAAAAAACCCAGTTTGTTGAATGTGTACACGTAAAAGTTAAACAGTGGCTTCACAAGTTAATGTGTGTGTGACACACTCAAGATCCCCCTCCTAAAAATAACAATAAAAATATTCTACTAGTAATTGGAATTATTTGGTAATTTTTTTTATAGGTAAATAGCTGAAGATATAAACTTTGTTTCAAAACAAATCTAACTGTTAAGCTCACTGTCCTGGGCCCCTATTTTCGAAGCCATCGATTTAAATCGTAAAACCATCGAAGGTTGTGACGTCACTATAGCACACGCTTCGAAAATATGGGCCCTGGACAGACAGTCCAAGCAACTGAGCATGAGACAGCATGGCAACATGAGCGAACATTAATTGGATAAAAGCACGAAATCAAAATATTCTATAGAGGTAGGCGCGTGTTCAGGAATTTTAGTAGGGAGTGGGGGCTGGGGGGGGGGGGAGGGGGTGTCTAGACTTTGGCTGTTCGTAGTTTATGCGGGAAGGTCGAGTAATGCCCCCCCCACCCCCGGAAAATATTGAAAACAAAAAAGACAAGAAAATCAGCTGAAACAAGGAGGGGTTTTGACCCGCAAAACCTCCCCTCCCCCCCACCACGACGCACCTGAGACGGTAAGATATTGCGTTTTTAGGCCATCCAAAAATGAATATATGTATTCTTCCTTTAAAGCTTGTGACATTTTGAAATTTCATTCCTACGGGCCTGCATTTGATTAAACAAAGTGTCCAGTGTATAAAACACATGTTCCTCGACCCCTGCAATTAAGAACATGACCACGGCAAAAAAAACCCCAACCCATTCCATTGAAAAAAACATAACTTGAATATAGTCAAAGGCAAACATGTGCATGTGCCGTGGAGAATTAAAAACTCCACGGCATTGCCCGATTGCCGTGGACAATTGCAGGGGTTGTTCCTCCTCCTCCACCTTCTCTCTCTCTCTCTCTCTCTCTCTCTCTCTCTCTCTCTCTCTCTCTCTCTCTTTTTTTTTGTTTTGCTATAATTTATTAATATTATTTATTTCAACTAAAATCGTTTCTTTTCCCCACTTTTATTTGTAGTGTTATCCAAGCCAGCAAGATCCAGTGCGAAGTCCATTTTGCCTTTTGTTATGGCCATCATCCTGATTTGTTGCGAACTTGTTGCTGTTGTGGTTTTTAACTCATAATTGTGTGTGCTTCATCTTTAATAAAAACGAAAATGCAAAATATAATTTAAACAGAACTACATTTTAATAAACAGATACAATCAATCGTCACTTGTCCATATATCAGAGCGCGATTCAACAACATACTTAAAACGTGCGTGGCTATGCGGATACAATACAATGCAATATGGCTTATGTGGTCGTGTGGGTACGTGCATGCGTTGCGCGCGTGCATGTGTGTGTGTGTTCATGGGAGTCTGGCAGAAACATTCCATTCTTATTTCAACTGTCCGTGGCCCACAGCTCTGGGACGTAGCTTCACTTGAGGGCGGTGGGGGCGGGGGTGAGGGAGTATGTAGTAGTGTTGGTATAAAGTGCTCCTACTGGCAGTTGCTAGTCGACATTTCCCTATTAGCTCAGTTGGTAGAGCGCTGGATTCTCGTACTGAGTGTCTGTGGTTCGAATCCCCTGAGTGGATGTTGATATTTTACTGTTACACGTGCATGTGTGTGTATTCACGGGAGTCCGGCAGCAACATTCCATTCTTATTTCACATGGAACAGACTTTGATAATAACTGGCGACTCCGTTTACTTCTATATCCTCTATATGTTAACAATAATATATTATACAAGCTTCATCTGTGGCCCTCAGATATGTATGTTACCTGAAATAAAAAAAGAAGAAGAGTAAAACTGTATCGTAACCGGACTTGAGCGATTATTTTAGAAATCATTGATTTTAACCGCCGTATCCTAACCGCACGCGTGCGGCGCGAGCGATAATTATGTCGCATCGCACGCGTTCGGTTGGGAATGAATGAATGAATGAATGTTTAACGATACCCCAGCACGAAAAATACATCGGCTATTGGATGTCAAACTATGGTAAATGCAAACAAATAAAGAGATGATCAACATCAATACAAAAATTCAAGATTTAAGTAAAAACAGTGTAAACAACTGTGCAAAAATACAAATATCACAGATAGATACTGACTTTTACTCAAAATTTCAATTGTATCTCGAAGAAAACAAGGGGATTTGTGCTGTATTGGCCATTCTCAAAGAGAATGTTACATCCCTGCACCACGGTGGGGTTACAGCACGCGCAGGGGCGTTCGGTTAGGATACGGCAATTGCAATCAATGATTTCTAAAATAGTCGCTCGCGACCTGTTAGGATACAGCTTAACAATCAAAACTATATTAGAATATAGTCTTTCTCAGAAATAGGTTAGCACTGCGCTATATATATCTTTTGATTTCACATGCCAAAAATTACATGTTTAAAACAATTATCCATCTAAAAGACAACTTAAAAATACATATAGTTATTAAAGAAAATCTTGACCAGATTTATTTATTTTATAATATTTAAAATTAATTTAAAAAAAAGTTTTTTTCTACATTGCACATTCCCAACGCGTACATCTACTTATATTTATGCATAACACACAACCTTTGTTATATCAGTTATGAAACACTGGCTGGAACGAGAAATAACTAAATGGGCTCGCTGAATAGATCGTCGACCGATCGCGCATCATACGAGCGACATCTGGATGAAGACCGTGGTATGTGCTATCCTGTCTGTGGGAAAGTGCATGTAAAAGATCCCTTGCTGCATTAGGAAAAATTTAGCGGGTTTCTTCTGATGACTGTGTCAGAATTACAAAATGTTTGACATGAAATAGCTGATGAATAATTAATCAATATACTCTAGTTGTGTCGTTAAACATTTTTTTTTTTTTACATACGAGCGCTTTACCACTAGGTTATGGTCATATGGTTTTACGAGCACATTCAGAACAAGCTGTTGTAGAGCAGCCTGTCATGGGCGTAGGTGCAGACCTCGGCCGGCTCCTCTGTCCAGGGCAGGACAAGGGTTGGGGTGGGTTGGAGATCATATGGGACCGTTCGCGCTGGCAAGTGCAATAGATCACCAGCAGCCCGACCGAGATCGGCAGCGGGCGGGGGCTTTACCACTAGGCTACGTCCGTCTCTTCAACCCAAGTTAGACCGGCCTCGGTGGCGTCGTGGCAGGCCATCGGTCTACAGGCTGGTAGGTACTGGGTTCGGATCCCAGTCGAGGCATGGGATTTTTAATCGAGATACCGACTCCAAACCCTGAGTGAGTGCTCCGCAAGGCTCAATGGGTAGGTGTAAACCACTTGCACCGACCAGTGATCCATAACTGGTTCAACAAAGGCCATGGTTTGTGCTATCCTGCCTGTGGGAAGCGCAAATAAAAGATCCCTTGCTGCTAATCGGAAGAGTAGCCCATGCAGTGGCGACAGCGGGTTTCCTCTCAAAAATCTGTGTGGTCCTTAACCATATGTCTGACGCCATATAACCGTAAAATAAAATGTGTTGAGTGCGTCGTTAAATAAAACACTTCTTTCTTTTCTTTCAACCCAAGTTCTGGAGCAACTTGTGAAGTAAAGTGTTTGTAAAGCGCGTACATTTTATGCACGTGCGCGTTCCCGTACACACTTAGAAATGCAACCATCATATATATTCACCTGCGTGGAACACATTTCGGGATGGTCGTACTGCTCCACTGTTGATTAGCTTTGCACCTGGTGACCATTCGACCAATGAGCCTAAAGCCGGGATTACACATGTAGAGACATCGTTTGCGGAACGGGACTTTGTCAGACAGGCAGCTTATGGGACGAACTTGACCATGAGCCAGCTGGTGCAGGCCTTCGCATCGTTTAGCTTTGTTTTAAGAAAATGGAAAGGAAAAAAAAAGTTTAAAGTTTTTTCTTTAAGGACACCAGAAAACCACTCAAACCAATCTAGTAAAGTAAAAAACGCCCAAACTATATTTAATATGAACAAAAGACAATATTAACTACTGATGAATTAACGTACTGACCTTTTCAAGGTCATGAAAGTAACACGAATTTGTTGCTATCAACATATCCGCTGTAAGACATCCAATCAAATTAAAATGCCATCCCCTACCTTTAAAAGAACCACTATTGTATAACACCATTAAAACAACCAATATTTTATAACACCATTAAAATAATAAGTATTGTATAACATTATCAAAACCAGTATTTTTTAATACTATTAAAACAGCCAGTATTGTATAACAGCATTAAAGCAACCTGTATTGTACAACTCCATTAAAGTCACCAGTATTGTATAACACCATTAAAACAACCAGCATTGTATAACACCACAAAAGCAACCAGTAGTTTATAGTACCATTAAAAAACAGTATTGTGTAACCCAATTAAAATAACCAGTATTGTATATACACCATTAAAAGAACCAGTATTGTATAACACCATTAAAAGAACTAGTATTGTATAGCACCATTAAAAATCCCAGTATTGTATAGCACCATTAAAAATCCCAGTATTGTATAACACCATTAAAAGAACCAGTATTGTATAACACCATTAAAAGAACTAGCATTGTATAGCACCATAAAAAATCCCAGTATTGTATAGCACCATTAAAAATCCCAGTATTGTATAACACCATTACAAATCCCAGTATTGTATAACACCATTAAAAATCCCAGTATTGTACCATTAAAAATCCCAGTATTGTATAACACCATTAAAAGAACCAGTATTGTATAGCACCATTAAAAGAACCAGTATGCAGGGACTGTAAAATTATGATAATACTATGGAGGGGTAGATCTTTTTAAGTTGACTGTATTAGTGAATACGTGTGTTTTCTGGCATGTTTCTGTTATTGTGTCAGTCATTTATAAGACGAAAATAAATATTTGAATCAAAGGCAGTTAAATCCCAGGATGGGAAAACAAGGGAGATAAAGTATGAACTACTAACGGACGCATGTTACGTCGCTGCCGCTCCAAGTTCCGTTGTTTTGACACACACGATATCTCTTTCCCTGCAGTTGGTATCCACGCGTGCACCGGAACGAGCAGAGCATTCCTTTTCTCAGTCGACTGGCCGTCTTGGAGTAACAGGACCAGGGCGAAACATGACCAAACTGGACCTTTGCCAGCGGGTTGCAAAATGTTTCTGAAAAATAAGTTAAAGAGGTTTAACGACCTGACATCGTATTTCAACAGTTAAAAGACATAGTAGTCTAAGGCCATTTCTCTCTCTCTTCTCTCTCTCTCTCTCTCTCTCTCTCTCTCTCTCTCTCTCTCTCTCTCTCTCTCTCTCTCTCTCTCTGTCTCTCTCTCTCTCCCCCCTCTCTCTCTCTCTCTCTCTCTCTATGTGTGGGTAATTTTTAGCATGCTTCCATCAGAGAACTGTTCAAGCACGCCTGTCGTAGGCACAACCTCCGACTTCGCCAGAGAGTTCTGGCCATGACAGGGAGGGTCCAAATCTGTATACGGGGTTTATTTTTATACAGCGGAAACCTAGTATGTGTAATCAACAGACCGTTTAATCAACATACCAACCAACTAACCACTCACTCACTCAGTCAATCAACGATGATGATGATGGCGATTAAAAGATAAATTTTAAGTATCCAAATTTCAGAAAACCGATTTCATACTCCAATAACTCGTATGACGGCCATTCTGCAGAATGCCACGGTTGTTCGCGTTTAGTCTCTACATGTCTGAGCCTGTCGTAGCAGCACTGGAAGATTGACCGCCCAACTCTTAAGAAGAAATAGGAAGCGGGGTCGGCCTCTACTACTCTTTTCTAGACTTTACTTTGTTTTATATTTATACTGTCTCGTATCCTCCAGAGTCGGACCATACCAACCCATGATGACTGGACTATACCCTAGTCTGATTCTCTCGTTCAGACCGATCCGGCTTCTCAAGATCTGTATTTCTGCACAGCACTACACCTTCAACGTCTAATGACTGTCAATCTAGGGGTTTTCTTGACGGGATGCAACCCATCGCGTCCCTACAAGCTGTGCATCCTAACGGCCTTAACGAGGCCACTCACGTGGACATATAGATCGAACATTTAGATCTTCGTTCAAAATTTTATGTCGAAATTATTTTCTTTTTTTAATATTATTAAATATTCCGATCCTCTTTTTTTTTTTCTCTTATTTATTTTTGGACTGTCCTAAAATTCTCCAAATTATATATATTCGGCCGAGCAGTCAATTCTTTTTAGTTTTAGCGTGTAACATTTTTTTTTTTTTTTTCAAAACATTCTATTAATTTTTTTTTTACTAATTCCTATTTTAAAAATTCTGCCCATTTTCAACTGTAACAACGCCCCCCCCCCCCCCATCCGGACTCTGGATGGGCGTGTTCGAAACCCTAGTGGTATATGAGCACGTTAAACTAGTTATCTATCTATCTATCATACTCTATACCTAGAACGAATAGTTCTATCGTTCTATATATACTCTTCAAAAAAGTAGGGGAACCTGAAATATTAATGTTAATATCAAATATTAGACCGAACATACGTTTTGACCACAGACATCCCAGTAAAGAACGTTCAGGTCTGTTGATCAACACACCGAAACACATTCCATAGTTTCCACGTACATCACGCATTGCCCAGTACACGTGCGTGGGGTGTCATTCTCGATTTTGACAATTTCCAGGAAGGTCCATTAATCACTGTGGAACATTATTTCTGTCGATCTTTTTCATTCTGTTGATCATACAGTTGTTATTGTTTTGTTTTTAGTAATTTTTATTGTTTGAATTTGCGATTTACTGATAAAAAAAAGTCAACATTTTAAATTTCAGTTCTGACCCCAGTCGTCCTTCAAGATCTTTGGTGGTCATAAAACCTACTATAATACTGAACTACCGGTTGTAATGTTTGCCCAATTAATTCACTATTATCATATAACCATTCCCCACAGCTAATATACCTTACAATTTTGGCAATTTTAAATTCTTATTACAGTTTCCCTACTTTTTTTGAAGAGTATATGTGAGCACGTTAAACTAGTTATCTATCTATCTATCTATCTATCTATCTATCATACTCTGTACCTAGAACGAACAGTTCTATCGTTCTACAATCTAATTAAAATTAGCTCCACTATTACATGTGGATCTAAAGACAGCCAGTTGGAGCTCATGTCCACCAATCAAAACCTTACTTGCAGAATCCTGCCAGTGATTTAAAAATAATTTGAAAACATTCCGAATTATCCTGAGGGTATACGACATGTTTCGTGTGAATTACGAATGCCTTAAAACATGTTTTATTTTATAAAATAAATAATTTGTAATGTAAAACTGAAGACTGATTTAGTTTTTTTAAATTTTATAAATAAATAAATAATTTTTAATGTAAAATTGAAGACTGATAACCCACCCAGTACGTATTGGTATGGTTCGCTGTACTGCGGCCACTAAAATAGACTCGCCCGATACTTTTAGAATTTGTATGCTCCCAAATAACGTTATAAAAGGCGAAGTGTGATTGGTCAATATTTAAATTATTATTTACAGACGAAATGTTACCTGGACATTGGGGATTACGCAGTGTTGTTAGTTTTAAATCACTGGCAGGATTCTGCAAGTAAGGTTTTGATTGGTGGACATGAGCTCCAACTGGCTGTCTTTAGATCCACATGTAATAGTGGAGCTAATTTTAATTAGATTGATCGTTCTATATATATATTTCAATATTAACTCTATACCCTAATTAGCTCAGTACTTACTCCTGCAGGTTGTCTTATCAGCGAGTAGAGTGTACGTTTGGTGGCAGGAACAATAAAACCCTCCAGCATAGTTGTTGCATATCTGGCTACAGTTGCCATTGTTAAAGGTGCATTCATCATAATCTAAATTTAGAAATTGGCATGTCAGTACAAACAATAGGAGTAAAAATAAGATATACTATAGCAATGTTAGATTGTTTTGGTTTACCAATGTCAGATTGTTTTGGTTTACCAATGTTAGATTGTTTTGGTTTACCAATGTTACTTTGTTTTGGTTTTTGCAACTGGATAAAAATTATTGCCGTCGGTTGAATGGACATGTTTAGCTTTTTAATGGTGTGCTTATTTGTTGCAAAAGATACTGCTTTAAAATTGCTGTAGGCAGGCTCAAAATTGCCCAAGTTAAAGGGACATTCTTGAGTTTGCTGCATTGTAAGATGTTTCCGACTAATAAAATATTTCTACGATTAAACTTACATATTACATATATTTTCTTGTCTAGAATATCAGTGTCTGTATATTCAATGTGTTTCTGGTCGTCTTAATATTTGTAAGAAGCCAAATCTGGATTTTGTCTTCAAATAATTTCGTACGTACGAAAAAACAAACATATTTTAGGAAATAAAATGAAATTTAACCAAGTACAAATTTTAGAACGATCATAAACACGTTTAATATACAGCCACTAATATTTTATGCAGAAAAATATATTTGATATGTAATTACGATTGTTAAAAAGTCTCTGTTAGTCGATAACATCTTTACAATTGCAGCAAACTCAAGAATGTCCCTTTAAGCATTTTGACCACGGCAAAAACATTTAAAAATTGCCGTAGGTAGCCAATTCTTAAATTTGAGCCCTGCAAATGGAAAAAATTAAATATTGCTGGCAGTAGGTAATAATTAGTGCAGGGCGCACATTAAGTCAATACTTTTCTTAATGTGCAGGGCGAGTTGCATCCCTCTATTAGCAAATTTAAAATGGCGGGCAAATGTGTTACCCGGTATGTTGTCGTTGGAAGATTTATGTTGTAAATAATGATGCAAGTACTTCAATCGGGATTTAGTGAGTACGGCAGGTTATATGTTTTTGGTTTGGGTGTCCATTCGTTGCATCCGACGTCTATTTCGGCTGAGAAACTGTTGAAACATTTGTGGTATTACAAACACCAGGATTACCAAAAAACACTTCAGGTGAATGGAAATATATATTCTAAATAATAAAAGTAAAGTAAAGTGCAATTTTATTTGTGAGAAAATGGGTTTAATAGCGAAAAACAACGGCGTAATGGTTAACAACTAGGGCGTGTCCCTTTAAGGGATAACCCTACTGTGATTTCCGATTTCTGGTGGTTTGCTATCGCAAAATAATTTTTTTATTGGAGACGCGTTAGGCACCTGCAAGTTTAGCAGAAATCCAATCAGTTTCGTTCTTACAAACGTGTTGAATTAGAATTACTAACTACTACTATAGCTAGAAATAAGATCATTGTAATTCATACCAATGCATTTGATGCCTTTAGCCGGGTTACCGGTGTATCCCTTAACACACACGCAACTGGCGACACTGGTGCTCCCTGGTTTCTTTGTAATCGAGTTAACCGGACATTTTTCACAGAGCGCACCGGTGTGAGATGAATTTTTATACATTCCAACTGGACAGTCTAAAAAAAAAGAGAATAGCATGTTAGTGATGTTAATTTTTGTTTAATAAAATAATAGTATACCATAAATTAATTAATTAATTAAAAAACTAACCTACAATGATCTGAATTCTTGAAATCTGTGGCGCAGACATTCAAGCATATATGCCTACTTAACAAAGTTAAACTTTGTGGCAAACAATTATTAGTTATATTAAAAAAAATTCTAATTGTAAATTTAATTATTATGATACATTAAAAAAATACATTATTTTAAATTTCTCTTCTAATTCATATTTTAAATTCTATAACTTTATTACCCCCCCCCCCCTCCGTCTTGGACACATCCACCGGGGAACTAGGAGAATGTGCCCAAGACAGTCGTGCCTGAACCTTCAGTAAATGCAAGCACAACTCGAATGGTTGATTGATTGATTGCAATGATTAACAAGGAACACACAATTTTAAATGGTTATAATGACACAGGATCCACTTCCCATGCGTGTTGTATTTTCGTGGGTGGTCTTGAAATGACTTGTCAAGTTATATTCCATTTCTTGAGATTTCCAATTTGCACTTTAATAAATAACATATTGACTGAACTGTCAACATCATCCTTGATGCCATCGTTTTGTCCGATATGAATTTTACACCAAAAAAAAAAAAAAGAAAAAAAGAAGAGAAAAGACAGAGGAAAGAGCATGCAGCCTAAAATACTGACTTTTGTAAATGGCAAAAGTAGCCTTAATATTGGAGTGACAGATGAACTGTTATAGGGCGTATACTACCAAATCAAATCCCATAGAAGGCAATAGTAACATATGTGGTTAAAACTCCTATCTGCAGCGTATCAATCGAAACACCACATATATAAATACTACGACCCCTCACTCTTAAAGTGAATCAGAAAAAGATTTGGGGTGAAGCTGCTCATTTCAGAGATAACGGGTAGCGTCTATGACTACCCTCGTTCCACACAAAATTCGAGTACTTTTTTTTTACAGGTACCCCATACATGTTTCAAGCACAAGGCTACTTGACACAGTGATACTAGATGAAATAAAAGTGCATTCATTTTTTGCCCAGATGAAACTATTTTTTTTTTTACAACCAATACACTAACATTTATCACTAATCACAGGACTTGTGGTGTTAACTTCTCTATCAAAGGTTGGGTGAACCTCGAACTTTGACACAGCCGGAAGTTATTTAGTTTAGTACTATCTTTAGAACATAGATCATGTCGAACTATGTGTGAGTGTGGGTACATTTTACATGCTTCTATACGAAGGATCTAAAAAAATAACCTATGGGTCCGATCAGATAGTCAGTATTATAACGGTCCTGTATGTCAAGGTCACAATGACACACTGAATTAAAAACCTATAATTATAGTTGGCCATTAAAAGTTGTTGGTAAATTATACTTTCTTAGGCATAAATGTTCCACGATTGCTGACTAAGAATATGACATCACAGGTATATTCCCGTGGACCCTTAATATTATTTTTATGCAAACGAAACGAAAAAGTGTGGAATAACTCTCAGGCCCAAAACATACCGAATCTGGGTCTTGGTTGGGCGAGTGTGGCAAAGACACTATACCATGCCTGGTGTATTTTGACGTCTGCGTCTGTAACTGTTACGTGATATCAATATTATAGTAACTGCTTTCATATCTTTATAGATATATTTTGTTCTATAAACACCAACAATAATTGTAAGAATTCTACTTCGATTGATATCTTCATTAACCCCCCCCCCCCCCCCCCCCATTAAAATGTGGGTCGAACAGGCTACAGCTGCCAGTCTGGCAGTGTGGAAATATTGCGCATTTTCTATGTCGTTAGTTGCCAGGGGCCCAGTTCACTAAACTCTCGCAACTTTGCGATCTGCTAGACAATAAAGCATTCTCTTTGCAAGTCTTTTAGCATTGCACTGCGAGATCGCAAAGTTGCGAGAGTTTAGTGAATGAGGCCCCAGGGGCCTCATTCACAGAGGTCTCTTGGGCTCTGCTAGACAACAAAGCATCCTCTTTGCAAGTCTTTTAGCACTGCACTGCGAGATCGCAAAGTTGCGAGAGTTTAGTGAATTAGGCCCCAGATCTGTAGTACACGTCAGCACTGACGCGGTGTCTTCTATCACATTTGATACAGTGCGTTTTATTTTCGACTGGTACCATACTCGCCATATCTAGACCTAGACCCAGATCCAGACCCAGTGTGTTTTAGGCTTAACTTACTTATACACCTTCTCCTTTGTTGGAACTGGCCAGGCGGACACTCGCATCTGTACGCACCAACTGAATTGAAGCACTTGCCTTCACAGATCCCTGGGCTCAAGCATTCATCAATATCTGAAAAATAAAAAAACAGTGTTACTTTTAATATAGACTGAAGTACCAGTGGAATAAGTTGTCCAGGTGTGTGTGCAAGAAGTTCGGAGAGTGGGTTGTCAAGAGGGTGGCGACCGATGTTTATAGAGTGGTCGAGGCATGCTCCCCCGAAAGATGTATGGAGAAAGAAGAAAATTTGCTTGAGCAGGGAAGGATTTTGAACCCCAGAAACCGTCCCCTGCACCCGACGCTATATAACCGTAAATAAAATGTGTTGAGTGCGTCGTTAAATAAAACATTTCCTTCCTTCCTTCCTTCCCCTGCACATGCTCCTGGTTGTGATGTTTACTGACAGTAATTTTTGCTGTGTAAACATTAGTTAAAATTGCAACCAATGAATTTCATCAAGCGTTTGTTCAGAGCAATGGTTTCGTGTGTCAAAACTCTTATAAAATATAACATTTAGGTTTTCTTTTTTTCTAAATATGTATAATGTATAAATCCCCTTGATGGTAAGTACTAACCTATGCATGTCTTTCCATCTTCCACCAGTCTAAACCCTGGCTCGCACACACAGTACGCACTGCCTCGTGTGTTGATGCACCTAAAACTGCACCCGAAATCCGTTTCGCATTCGTCAATGTCTAAGAAAGAAAAACAGAATTTATTAATAACGAGAGTAAAATGCATAGCTTTTCCTTTTCTTTTGTTTTTATTGACATATTGGGCACACAGAACATACAAAAAGAAAAAAATAATGTTTTATTTAACAATGCAGTCGCCGTTATTGTAAAATTTAATGAACCGAATTTGCAAAGCTTGTTTATGTCTCACATGCGTGTAACTACATACATTTACAATGCTTAAACACCTGTTTTAGTCTTACACGCGTGTAACTACATACATTTACAATGCTTAAACACCTGTGTTTATGAAAAATTGTCTTTGTAAGTTCGGCCCAATGTGTTTGCAATTAGAAGAGGGCCTCATAAGTTGTATAACTTGTGCCCAACGTTTTTATATATATATATATATATTGTGACGGTACATGCTCTTAATTTCTTTTCACCTGTGGCGATATTAATTGTTTTAGAGGACCGTGTGCAGTTCCAAATACACTTAGCCCAGATGGGCAACTTGTTACGTGATACCTTTGCGCGACGGTCGTCGAGATTTTCTAATACACACCTAGCGAAGGTGTGGAGGCCATGTGGCCAGTAGTTACGTAATAACTCCGCTAGTGCTGTTTATGACCAGGGGATTGCTCGCGGAATGGCGACAGCCAGTCTGACGATCAGAGAAAAATATGCCGGCGTGGTGGCTGTGGAAAATCCACATGATACGTGAGGTACCGCCTTGTACCCCCAGGCGATATTCGCTGTCTCTGAGAGTTTTGAATAAATAGCTAGGATTTTAGAGATATCAGGGAGAAACATAGGAAGGCTTCCAGGGGGAACGTTAGTCCGTCCGGACTTGGTAAATATCATTTCTGCTCTGTTGTATAACCTTGATGTGATTGATGTGACTTTAAATATTTTAATGCTGTATTATACTAATATTATTTAGACGGTGCTGCCGGTCATCTGACGCAGTAATCTGTAGGCTCACTGTCCTAAATAATTATAAAAAGCTTAACCAGTCATCCTAGAGGACCTAGGTAAACTGTAGGTTATTGTCTTTATTGTGATAGGTACCAGTATTAATTCTGTGTTACAAGGTTATTGAACGAGTAGTAAGGGTTAATTAAACATTAACCAATTAGGAATAGAGTTGTAATTCCTTTATTAATTAAGTTCTCCTGGAAGCGTTTCTCAATTATCACACGTGTGGGTGTTGTGTCACGGTGAAGTGATTAGCATATTGTGTAAACTAGACTCCTAGAGATTAACTAATTAAGTGATCAGTTCTGGGTTGTTATTATTTGTTGTTGTTAATTAACTACTGCGGCAGTACATTGGTCTGCGTAGGTTAATACAGATTCCAAAGTGTATTGTGTTTTTGTTGTGTTTTCTAGTGAACTAAACGTGCTATATTATATATACTTTATATAAGATCTGATCTCTGATCATACCTAGACGAGCCAGCGGGTATAACTGCCTGTTACAGAGAGATCTAATAGATATACAGTTAGGAGAGATATTTGGACAATCGTGTTTCATTCAGTTACGGGTATTATAGGATCCCCGTGACATATATATATATACATTATACTTATGCAATAAAATATGTTTTCAATCAATTTAATGACGCACACGATACATTTTTATTTATGGTAATATGGCGTCTGAGGTTCCCCCCCCCCCCCCCATTCTGACTACACTTAGTTTGCCTACTGTATGAAAACGTGACATCCCCAATTAATAGTGGGACAATCCCTATTATTTTGTGTCTCAAACCAATAAAAAAACCCATTGTATTATATAAACAATTAAGATTACAATGAACATATTAAGTAATGTTGCTATTGTCTCCTGTAAACCCTCTCTTGTCACTACAGTTTATATATCATGTTCCTCATATGCCGTTGTGTAACAGCCTGAGCGTAATACAGTTCTGTTCTGTAATTAGGGCTTTGTTGTGCAAATGTGATTTCATGCTTTTTATGGTGATTATTCCATTTTAATAATTTAATTGTTTTTGTTGTGTAATGTTATTTTTATACATAGGGACCATACATGGAATGTTCCACTTTTAACTGGTGATGTCATCTTTTCATACTGAGTGTAGGCAGACTGGGTTGTAGGCAAACTGAGTGTAGGCAAAGTGGGTTGTAGGCAAATTGGGAGGACACCGCGTCGGTTATGTCGTTAAAATAATATTAAATATACTTTACGATTTTGAAAAGGTGTAATATATTATATTGTACATTTTCATTCATACCCACACATGTGATATTTCTACTAGGATCTCCCCAGTAGCCCAGTCTACAGAAGCAATCGTCAATGGATGTCTTTGCCGTCCCGTTGGTTAATGAAAATGAAGGGCAGCGTTCACAAACATTGTCAAGGTCGCCTCGAAAATAACCCACTGGACATGCTGAATTAAAAAAGTATAATATCAAAATTAACAATTTTAATTTATACAAGTAATCTACGATACTCCGTTCCATTTTCTTTCTCTCCAATAATTCCTGTTTGGCTTGACGTAACAAGAAAAGGAAAATGTGTTGGAATGAATAAAAACATTCTATTTTTATGTGCTGAATTTTTCGATATATATAAATATAACGGCAATACTCGTCGATGGTGAAGAACCACGTCTGTTCATGGAGTTTGAAATTCTTATTTCTTTTTAAAAAAACCGTATTCTACGCAAATGGATCTACAACTAGTAGAGACACATTAAAACAAAATAACCAAATAAAGAGTTTAGTAGGATAAAGTAATCAAGATGACAGTCTTAACAAATGGGTATTTCTGCTTTATTTATGGTTTTACAAATTGCACAACAGTTTTTCTTATCGTTTTAAGTCAAGCCAAACTGACGTTATTGTAAAAAAAAAAAAAAAAAAAAAAAACCCACAAAAAAAAAAGAAAAAGAAAAAAAAGAAGCAAACAAACATACAAACAAACAAACAAACAAACAAACAAAAACACTTCAAATTTTGCTAAAACGAGAAAAAAACATGTCAAATATGAAACAAACAAATAAGTTAACAACTATAGACAAGTAACCTAAAGAGCTTGCTGAATTAGAAAATAATATCAAAGTTTAATTAACTGCTGTAGACAAGTAAACTTTCACTAAATGAAAGGATGTTTAACCACAACTCTGCACAAATGTTATATGGGTGTTAAACATGCACTTTTAATGCAAGACGAATATCAGTCTTATTTACCCAAGCATGACCTTCCCTTGGATCTATATCCAGGTCGACATTCGCACCTGTACGAGCCAGGTATGTTGAGACAGGTGTGGTCACAGATAGTTCCATTGTATTCCTGGCATTCATCTCGGTCTGAAAGTTTTAATTTCATTATCAAATAAATTCGGTAAAAAGACTGTCAAAATGGGCCTAAATGTTCAGAGAAAAGATTGAACATTTTAAATGAAAAAAAGGGCTTCAAATTGAATAAAATTTAAAAATTAATTAAAGAAAAGTAAATTAGTTGGTTACCTTATTCCCATGTAAACGTTTCGTTGAAATACCTCTCACAACAATATTTATTAAGGTCTTTGATAAGTTCTTTGTCATCGCTAACAGGTTGACCATTAATCACTTAATGATATCTTTGCTAATTAAACATCTTTACTTAAGCTGTATCCCAACCGAACGCGAGCGATTATTTCAGAAAATCATTTATTTTAATTACCGTATTCTAACCAAACGCGTGCGATGATCTGTCGCGCCGTACGTGTGCGGTTAGGATACGGTCATTGAAATCAATGATTTCTAAAATAATCGCTCGCGTCCGGTTAGAATACAGCACAACTGAAAGAAAGAAAGAAATGTTTTACTTACCGACGCATTCAACACATTGTATTTACGGTTATATGGCGTCAGACATATGGTTAAGGACCACACAGATATTGAGAGAGAAAACCCGCTGTTGCCATTTCATGGGCTACTCTTTTCGATTAGCAGTAAGGGATCTTTTATATGCACCATCCCACAGACAGGGTAGTACATACCACGGCCTTTGATATACCAGTCGTGGTGCACTGGCTAGAACGAGAAAAAGCCCACCGACGGGGATCGATCCCACACTGACCGCGCATCGAGCGAGCACTGTACCACTGGGCTACGTCTCGCCCCCTACAGCACAACTGGTGCGTGTTCGCAGCCAGATCGTGTCAATAAAACAAGATATTCTGAATGCAGTTATTGATATATCAGTCCATTAAGCCTTTAGATTTATAGAGATTAAAGAAAAACATTTAGATAGTGTTTGATGCATTTTATGAGACATTTTAAATTCAATAAGGCCGACCCAGGAATACTTAGGAAGGGGACAAAGAGAAACAGGGAACACGAACACATTCTTAAAAAAGGCACTTCAATAAAAGTTTGACATTCGTGAAATGAACATTGTAAACAATGTGTTAAAAAGAGGGGCACTTAATGTTTTTTAAGATGAGATGAAATTAAAAGCGTAAAATATGAACATACCTACACAAGATACCCCATCTGGACCAGTGTGATAGCCACGTTTGTCACACTGACATATGTATGACCCACGAGTATTGATGCATTCTTCATCACACACGCTATCACCTTCCATGCATTCGTTGATATCTGAAAAGCAATTGTATTATTATGGAAGCATTTTAGTCAGCAATAGAGTGCGTGGAATACCTTAGCTAAAAGTAAAATATAGCAATTCTTGGTTTCTTTGTCCATTTTTGTTGTTGCTAAGGCCATTATAAAATGAATGGTACAAGTTCATCCTCACCTGTCCCGAGAATAAAGGCCCGGACCTGATTCGTTTTATTGGCAGGCAAACTTTTTTATCGTTTAAACATACTTGATGCTCGATGTGCGGTAATTCCAATATCACTTCACCCTCGACGCAATTTCGAAAAGTAATTTTGAATGAAAATCTAGTATTTAATTCATAATGGCCTAAAACAAGATGGATGTCTTCTATGAATCAAAGTCGTATGCACAGATGTTTCTGAAATCTGGAAAGCTAAAAAAAAGCAAAAAGTGGACATATTTTTGTTTAACAAAAATAATTTGGTTTAAAATTCCATATTGGAGTGTATAAAATATTAATTGGTTCTAGGGCAAATGTAATAAAACAACCGTACTGACAAAACAAATGGACTCTTTTTGTATGAAACTACTTCCAAGATATGATAGCATTCTTGAACCTTAATTGGATATAGGCACGTCAAATACTCATAAGTAAGTAAGTAAGTAAGTAAGTAAGTAAGTAAGTCCTCAAAACTATTGGTTATAATGAACTAAGTTTGTATTATGGTAGATTAAAATAAATAAAAACAATCATGTTGGGAAGAATGCTTTTTGGGGACGAGAAATAAGAACACGTTAATGATATTCATACCTATACACTTTTTTTGATCACGGGAGAGTGTGAAGCCGTTTCCTTTGCAGTAACACTCGAATGAACCCACCGTGTTTTGGCATAACTGTTCACACGGGGAAGTGCCCATGGTGCACTCATCCGTATCTGTTAAAATTAAACAGAGATAATAAAGAATACTGAACACCAAAAGAAACGCAAATCATGGTAAAGCCAAGTACTGGAATACGTCTCTGCTAATGATGCTGACGATTTAATTTGGAAAATATCACAGATATAACTATTCATAAGATAATCCATTAGGCGATAATTAATAAATCAATCTGTTCTAGTACATGATATACAAAACAAATATATTTTTATTCATTAGACACAGGCAGTACAGGCAGAGTTTGCTGCCATTTTTAGATATTATCGACTAACAGAGACTTTATAACGATTCTAATTACATATCAAATATAATTTTCTGCATAAAATATTAGTGACTGTATATTAAACGTGTTTCTGATCGTTCTTATATTTGTACTAGGTTAAATTTCATTTTATATCCTAAAATATGTTTTGTTTCGTACGTACGAAGTTATTTGAAGACAAAATTCAGTTTGGGCTTCTTACTAATATTGACAACCAGAAACACATTGAATATACAGCCACTGATATTCTAAACAAGAAACTATATTTAATGTGTAAGTTTAATCATAGAAATATTTTATTAGTCGGAAACATCTTACAATGCAGCAAACTCAGGAATGTCCCTTTAACGACACGTAAAAATACAACATCTGGGTTATATTAGAGTAACATCTTCAACAACAACAAAAAAGAAAGAAGAAAAAACATGAAGAGAGAACATAGCTGTCTAGGCATGTATATTAATTACAATATCACTTGTTTTATTTAGGTGGTAATTTTTGTATTGACTATTCAAGATAGTGGGTACAAAATGGAAACATTGATTACTGTAATGTTTAGATTTAGCATTACAACAGCAACAAAATTAAAAATAAAAATACTTAAACAACATGAACTATAATGCAGGATCGCTGATTTATAAGATTAAATGGGATTTTAGAGAGTGACCCCCCCCCCCCCCCCCCCACACACACACACAAAACCGTTATTCGTGATCAAGACCGTATTTCTGCACATTGCAGAGTCCAACAGGTATTTGGCAAAATAGTGGTTAATTCCATTAATCTCTATATAGTGACTCGTCTATAGGAAGACAGTCACTCCCAAGGAGATCCTTTGCTGAACGGTAATATTGTTTATATATCCGTTTGACTGTCACAAAGAGGACTGCCACACCCAGACATAAATAAGAAAGAACACAGCACAGAGATGAATGGAATAAATACAGTTGTGATGACATGCACTCATGAATCACTGGCAAAACAGTGATGATATCAGATGTTCGCGAAAGATAAGCACATCCTGCCCCACCGGTTAAGACCGTCCCATCTAAAACGGTAAAATAAATAAATAATAAACGTGCAAGTTCAAAATGTAGAATAGCATCAGCAATCATTTTGGTCAGTGATGCATCCTATTTAATCTCCAAATGTCTACCATAGAAACAAACAAAAAACAAAAAGTCTTCTCTTTTTTTAGAAACACCTCACCAACACATGTTCTGCCGTCTGCATCCAAATGATAGCCAGTAGCACACGTACACGTTACACCACCGTCATTATTCTCACAGCCGTGAGAACAGTAATTGGGGTCATTACACTCATTAATATCTGAAATAGAAGAATTTAAAACGTTTTAACTCTGGATAACTAACGGCAATGTTTCAGAGTTAAGACAGAAATGTTTGAAGTGCATACACCAGCGCAACACCCTACACAAAAAGTCATGGCGTTTTCTATGAAGTTCAGTATACGTTGATGCAAAAATATATTTACCAATACATGTTAATTGATTGTCCATCATACTTTTAACTCTTGATAACAAACGGCAATGTGTCAGAGTTAAGACAGAAACGTTTGAAGTGCATACACCAACGCATCACCCTACACAAAAAGTCTTGGCGTTTTCTATGAAGTTCAGTATACGTTGATGCAAAAATATATTTACCAATACATGTTAAGCGATCGTCCATCATATAGTATCCTGATCCGTTGCACTGACAGAAAAATGAACCGTCGGTGTTGATGCATTTGTGGTTACAGCCTCCCGTGTCATTCTGGCATTCATCGACATCTGAAACAGGTTTTCACTTTAACTCCAAGATATATGTGCGGAATCAGTTATTTATTTATTTATTGTTACTTTCACTATTATATTATTTACAGTTGGGCTGTCTGAGAAGTTAAGAATGAATATTATTAAACCATCGATTACTTCTATTTCTTTTCTTTTCCTTTTCTGTCCTTTCAGTTTATTCAATCTTTTTCACAAACGTTTAATTTAATTTATTGATTAATTTATTTACTGAAAATTGCAGTCGCCATAATTGTACAATTTAACATTTCTAATTAGGAGAGGGCCTCGTAAGTGGGATAACTTGTGCCCAATCCGTGTGTGTGTGTGTGTGTGTGTGTGTGTGTGTGTGTGTGTGTGTGTGTGTGTGTGTGTGTGTGTGTGTGTATATATATATATATATATATATATATATATATATTATATGCAATAAAATATGTTTTCGATAAAAAAAACCCTCCAAGATTGTTAAACTAACATTCACGATTTTCTTACAATATAAATACATGTACAAATAAAAGCAACCAAGATACATTATTGTTGTTGGTAGTAGTAGGGAAATTCCCACTAGCTACTGCCAGTAGGAGCACTTCATACCAACACTACTACAATAATACGATCTTGTCACCGCTAATACAGGTTCAAACTTCATTTTGGCCTGTAAGTACGAATGAATGAATGAATGAATGAATGAATGTTTAACGACACCCCAGCACAAAAAATACATCGGCTATTGGGTGTCAAACTATGGTAATGCAAATAAATAAAGTGATGATCAACATCAATATAAAAATTCAAGTTAAAAAAAAAGTTTGTTTTATTTAACGACGCCGCTAGAGCACATTGATTTTTTATCTTATCATCGGCTATTGGACGTCAAACATATGGTCATTCTGACACTGTTTTTAGAGGAAACCCGCTGTCGCCACATAGGCTACTCTTTTTACGACAGGCAGCAAGGGATCTTTTATTTGCGCTTCCCACAGGCAGGATAGCACAAACCATGGCCTTTGTTGAACCAGTTATGGATCACTGGTCGGTGCAAGTGGTTTACACCTACCCATTGAGCCTTGCGGAGCACTCACTCAGGGTTTGGAGTCGGTATCTCGATTAAAAATCCCATGCCTCGACTGGGATCCGAACCCAGTACCTACCAGCCTGTAGACCAATGGCCTGCCACGACGCCACCGAGGCCGGTAAAAATTCAAGTGTAAAGAACTGTGCAAAACACAAATATCACAGAATTTTACGGATACTGAATTTTACTCAAAACTTCAATTTTGTGCTGTATTGGCCATTCTCAAAGAGAATGTTACACCCCTGCACCGCGGTGAGGTTACAGCACACGCAGGGGCTGTAAGTACGAAATAACTATGACTGGATACAATGTTAAAAACAGAAACCTCCGCCCCATCAACCGGTTTTGGATAGAGGTGGTTTGGGTTTGGCTTTTTTGTACTATTGAGTGTTTATACTATTGATCAGCATTCAAGTTAAATGTCAGTACCGGCCTCGGTGGCGCAGTGGTTAAGCCATGGGACTACAGGCTGGTAGGTACAGAGTTCGCAACCCGGTACCGGCTCCAACCCAGAGCGAGTTCTTAGGGGCTCAATGGGTAGGTGTAAGACCACTACACCCTCTTCTCTCTCACTAACCACTAACCAACTAACAACTAACCCACTGTGTACTTGACAGACAGCCCAGATAGCTGAAGTGTGTGCCCAGGACATCGTGTTTGAACCTTAATTGGATATAAGCACGAAAATATGTTGAAATAAAATAAATAACAAATGTCAGTAATCAGAATAGTTATTTCATTATATGTTCACACTATACGGATGCATTTAACAGATGTGAAGTAAGTCATTTCCATCGGTGAGCACGTCATCAGTATATACTGATAGTCTACATTTATACACAATTTGTGACAAACCTCTACAAATGACGCCATCTATATCGGTGCTGTAACCACGGGGACAGACACATTTGGCATACCCTTCAAAGTTCTCACAACCATACGAACAACCCAACAGATTACCAAGACACTCGTCTATATCTGTAAATAAAACAAACAAGATTTCCGTATTAATATTGTTAGAAGGTACGTATGTAGGTAAGTAGGTAAAGTTTCAGATGAATAGATAGACGGAGAATAGATAGATAGACAGACAGACAGACAGACAGACAGACAGATAGACAGACAGACAGATAGATAGATAGATAGAGATATACATAATATTATATATAATATATAACATGTTATTGTAAACTGTTTAGCAACAATATATAAATATAAACAGACATAAATATATGTATGTAAATATGTATGTATTGATGTATGAATATCTATATATTGTATGTATGTCGTGGTTGACTGTTACATACATAGATATTAACGCACTGGCGCAGGGGATAATTAAATCCTTTCTGGCCTCACAAATTGTCCCATACCGTTGCTTGGACTCGAAACTGTGACACCAAATCGCCCGCAAATTGCAAGACTAACCACGATGCGCTCTGGTCTATTGAGGCATCCATAAAAAGGATGCTCTTTAAATCAACCACATGCATGGGGCCTACAATCTACGCGGTCGATCCCGCTTACGTGCACGAAACGGTGGGCAGACCTGGCACTGGCTAGTATGTATTGATGTATGAATATCTCTATATTGTATGTATGTCGTGGTTGACTGTTACATACATAGATATAAATATAAACAGACATAAATATATGTATGCATGTAACCACGGGGACAGGCACATTTGGCATACCCTTCAAAGTTCTCACAACCATAAAAACAACATATACATGTCGGTATGTCTGTCTGCCTGTCTATCTGTCTATCTTTATAGATTGATTGAAACATATTTTATTGCTTTTTAAAGAACAAATGGATTAGGTACAAGTTATTCAACTTACTAGGCCTTCTCCATAATACATACATGTTACGACAGTAATATATTTTTGCAATTTAAATATGTATATATCGGTCTGTTGCTACTAAACAGTTTACAATAACATGTTTTAAATTTTACTTGCCACAAAAAAGTAGCATTTTGTAACTAAATAAATGTTACAAACTATATAAACTGCCTTATTAAACGTTGCACCTGTGCAAGGTATATTTCTAGACGGGTCTCCAGTAAATCCTTGTACACACCGGCAGTCTTCCACAGACAGAGCAATGGATCTTCTCGCGGATTCTGGGACTGCTGCGTGGATTGGACATGGATGGCAACGACCATCTCGTCTGTTATAGTAATGATCAGAGGCACACTCTGTATGAAACAAAATTACATTGTAAAGACATTAGTGTTGAATGCACATCTCTATCAATTTATTAATTAATGTTTTTTGAGGGTGGGGGTGGGGGTGGGGGGCGAGACATAGCCCGGTGGTATAGCGCTCGCTCAATGCGCGGTCGTTCTGTGGGGTGGTGCATATGAAGTGGCGACAGCGGGTTTCCTCTCTCAATATATGTCTGGTCCTTAACCATATGTCTGACGCCATATAACCGTAAATAAAATGTGTCGAGTGCGTCGTTAAATAAACATTTCCTTCTTTCCTCTATAAAATGTTTGGCATCCTGAGGTATTTTTTTCAGTCTGCTTGTTTCAACAAGATGGTAACTATTAATCGAAATGCGAAAATTTAATAGTGATAATGTTGTTGGGGTTTTTATTTTTTATTTTTTATTCCAGATGAGTTAAATATATTTTGAACACAATATGATATTTAAGCATTTTGTAACAAGACACTTTAGATGAATAAATAATACTATTGTTTTACTATGCTAAAACAATGTCAAGATATCGTTGTCATGATTTATGAGTTGGGCCTAAAAAGTTAGTGTTTTGTGGAACATGCCGAAAACCAAACCAGACAGAGTCTATCGGCTTTTGTTTTTACCACATTTTAACAAGTTTTGCCTATAGATTTACGCCTTATATTTTTGTGAAAAACGAAATATTCAGATTCATATTTTGATGTCCTTTCAACTGGAACTCAAACAATGCTTAAACACCTGCGTTTAAGAAAAACAGGCTTCGTAAATTCAGCTCATTCTGTCCCCCATCGATCTTAAGATCTTTGGTGGACTTTGCTCCCAAACATTGCATTACCTGTACACGTTCTGTTATCGGCACTGATCACCTTTCCCAGCTGTGAACACTGACATCTGAACGAGCCCACTGTGTTCACACAGATGTGTTCACAGTCTGCTGAGGATTCCTGGCACTCGTCACGGTCTGTTAATAACACAAGGCACATTCAAACTGCACATTCAAACTACACATTTTATGGCTGATGACAACGAAAAATATATTCATATATTGTAGCCACATTGCAGGGCCGTAGCTAGGATGTTTTGTTGGGGGGGGGGGGGGGGGGCAACTGAGTAGTTAATAGTCTAAACCTCCTTAATCGGTTAAGAAGAGAATTTTCTTTAAGTTTCTATAATTTTTTCCAGATTGTTTTCCCTCCCCTCCTCCTCCCCGCTAGCTACGGACCTGCATTGTTATTGCTCATGAAAACGGAAAATATATTTCTATTTTAGATGACACATTTTTATAGATGATGACAACCAAAAATATAGTCATATTTTAGAAGCCACAATTTTATTGCTGATGAAAACGATCGCATAATTACACATTTACAAAGGAACGCAAGCAATGCCGAACGTTTTGAATTTTGCACAAAAACAACGGAAGTTTCTGAATAACCAACGTATTCAGTTACTTCAAAACAAAAAATGTTACTTTCTGTTTTCAACGATTTTACAGTAACATCTAAAAGTTTTCAACACATACACATAAACACACACACATTATTTATTGACGATAAACTTTAGTATGGAAAAAAAACCCGACACACAAATATATAGTATTCCCCAATGTGTATATAATTAATTAAATCAATAGCTAATTGACATACCTTCACAGTGAAACTTGTCTTCAGCTAATTTATAGCCATGTTGATCACAGTAGCAATCAAAAGAACCAAAAGTGTTCTTACATCCGTATTCGCACCCACCATTATTTACATTGCATTCATCGACATCTGAAATGGCACAAAAAGATTTCTGTTTTGTTGTTCTCCTGTGATGTTTTAAAAATCAAACACTACTATCCACCATTATTTACACTAAACATACATCAACATCTGAAATCGCACAGAAAGATTTCTGTTTTGTTGTTCTCCTGTGACCTTTTAAAAATCAAAAACTACTATCCATCATTATTTACACTACACTCATTAACATCTGAAATCGCACAAAACGATTTCTGTTTGGTTGTTCTCCTGTAACATTTTAAAAATCAAATACTACTATCCACCATTATTTACACTACACTCATCAACATCTGAAATCGCACACACAGATTTCTGTTTTGTTGTTCTCCTGTGTCCTTTTAAAAATCAAATACTACTAATCTCCTAGTTCATGCCGACCGCTGTTCACGGTTTCTTCTCAATATCATCATCAAAATTCAAATAACCAATAAAATAATTTGTGTTAATTTTTTTTTACAAATTTCAAGGTACCATTATCCAGTAAAAGATGTTTAATAAAATACTACTACTATCCAAGTTCATATCAGCTGTTTACTCTGTTTACTCTTGTAACTAAATATACATATGTATTACTTCCAAAATTCAAAATGAATGAATTAATGAATGTGTAACGATACCCCAGCACGAAAAATACATCGGCTATTAAGTGTCAAACTATGGTAATGCAAACAAATAAAATGATGATCAACATCAATATAAAAAAACAAAATCACAGTGTAAAGAACTATGCAAAAAGATCATAGATAGATAGTGACTTTTACTCAAAACTTCAATTTTGTGCTGTATTGGCCATTCTCAAAAAAATTTTTACACCCCTGCACCACGGTGAGGTTACAGCACGCGCAGGGGTCCAAAATTCAAATAACCAATGAAATAATTTGTGTTGAAAATTTAACAAATTTGAAGGTACCACTGTCAAGTAAATGATAGAGGTAGATATGTCCCAATTGGACCACCAGAATCCCCTCATCCAGGGTTACAATACTATGTCATCATGGTGTCCATAAACGTAGAAACTATGAGAATGTTGCCACCACTGCATCATAACGAAAAAGAGCATGCGCAGGGAATTGGAGATTTGTTTTGGTTTTGGTTTGTTTAGGGTTTTTTACCGGCCTCGGTGGAGTCGTGGTTAGGCCATTGGTCCCAGTCGAGGCATGGGATTTTAAATCCAGATACAGACTCCAAACCCTGAGTGAGTACTCCGCAAGGCTCAATGTGTGGGTGTAAACCACTTGCACCGACCAGTGATCCATAATTGGTTCAACAAAGACCATGGTTTGTGCTATCCTGCCTGTGGGAAGCGCAAATAAAAGATCCCTTGCTGCCTGTCGTAAAAGAGTAGCCTATGTGGCAACAGCGGGTTTCCTGTTTAAAAAAAGTTTCAGAATGACCATATGTTTGATGTCCAATAGCCGATGATAAGATAAAAAATCAATGTGCTCTAGTAGCGTCGTTAAATAATGTTTAGTTTTAGTTTTTACATTTTAATACTGCAAACTACGGTTATCCAATGGCACCATAAACATTGTTACACAATATTTATCATCTGTACCATTTTTAAGATCTATACAATTGATAATATCTGTCTCTTTGCCTTGTCATTTTGCAATCACTATATTTGCCAACTTTAATCCCTAAAAATAACGTACCTTTACAGAACATGCCATGTTTATTTGGTTGAAAACCTGGATTACAAACACAGCGAAACGATCCTTCAGTATTCACGCAGTGGCCATATCGACACAGATGCTGACCATATCGCTCACATTCGTTTACATCTAGTCGAGATAAAGATGAACAACAGACAAAGTTAAGTCGACATAAAGATGAATAACAGACAAAAGTAAGTCGAGATAAAGATGAACAACAGACAAAGGTAAGTCGAGATAAAGATAAACAACACACAAAGGTAAGTCGAGATAAAAATGAACAACAGACAAAGATAAGTCGAGATAAAGATGAATAACAGACAAAGGTAAGTCGAGATAAAGATGAACAACAGACAAAGGTAAGTCGAGATAAAGATAAACAACAGACAAAGTTAAGTCGAGATAAAGATGAACAACAGACAAAGGTAAGTCGAGATAAAGATGAACAACAGACAAAGGTAAGTCGAGATAAAGATAAACAACAGACAAAATTAAGTAGAGATAAAGATGAATAACAGACAAAGTTATGTCGAGATAAAGATGAATAACAGACAAAGGTAAGTCGACATAAGGATAAACAACAGACAAAAGTAAGTCGACATAAAGATAAACAACAGACAAAGGTAAGTCGAGATAAAGATGAATAACAGACAAAATTAAGTCGAGATAAAGATGAATAACAGACAAAGGTAAGTCGACATAAAGATAAACAACAGACAAAGGTAAGTCGACATAAAGATAAACAACAGACAAAGGTAAGTCGAAATAAAGATGAATAACAGAAAAAAGTAAGTCGAGATAAAGATGAACAACAGACAAAGGTAAGTCGAGATAAAGATGAATAACAGACAAAATTAAGTCGAGATAAAGATGAATAACAGACAAAGGTAAGTCGACATAAAGATAAACAACAGACAAAGGTAAGTCGACATAAAGATAAACAACAGACAAAGTTAAGTCGAGATAAAGATGAACAACAGACAAAAGTAAGTCGAGATAAAGATGAACAACAAACAAAGGTAAGTCGAGATAAAGATGAACAACAGACAAAGGTAAGTCGAGATAAAGATGAACAACAGACAAAGGTAAGTCGAGATAAAGATAAACAACAGACAAAGGTAAGTCGAGATAAAGATGAATAACAGACAAAGTTAAGTCGAGATAAAGATGAATAAGAGACAAAGGTAAGTCGAGATAAAGATGAACAACAGACAAAGGTAAGTCGATATAAAGATAAACAACAGACAAAGTTAAGTCGAGATAAAGATGAATAACAGACAAAGGTAAGTCGAGATAAAGATGAACAACAGACAAAGGTAAGTCGAGATAAAGATGAACAACAGACAAAGTTAAGTCGAGATAAAGATGAATAATAGACAAAGGTAAGTCGAGATAAAGATGAATAACAGACAAAGGTAAGTCGACGTAAAGATAAACAACAGACAAAGGTAAGTCGACATAAAGATGAACAACAGACAAAGGTAAGTCGAGGTAAAGATGAATAACAGACAAAGTTAAGTCGACATAAAGATAAATAACAGACAAAGGTAAGTCGACATAAAGATGAATAACAGACAAAGGTAAGTCGAAATAAACATAAATAACCGGGCAGAGGAGTATGGCATCTTCTCCAAGTAAACAAAAGGGTACGTAATCATATTTTTCTGCGGTTCAACTGTCTTCCACCCTTACCCCCGCTAGGAATAGCTATAAGTCAGGCACGTCCCCCGCCCTCCCCCATCCACCAAATATAATTCCGAATCAAAAGTATTATTGGTAGTAAATCTTAAGGCAGTGATTAATTGCACTTGTAGAATGCAGGAAATTGCATTTCAGGAAATCTAGTTTTAAAAATGTTATGGGGGAGCATACCACCGAACCCCCTAAAAACTGTGCTATGTGCCCTCGATCTCAATCAGCCATACACACACACACACACACACACACACACACACACTCACAGAGAGACAGACACACACACACGCACACACAGACACGCACACACAGACACGCACACACAGACACACACATGCACGCACGCAAACACACGCACACATGCACACACACACACACAATGTATGTTTGCTTCCGCCGTGCCTGTAAGTACATCCAGAAACATATGAAAACTGTTCGGAACAGTTTACTGCTTGAACATCTTCGCGGACGATGTTTAAATTACCTCAGGCAATCTGATGGCCAAAACGGAATCTCTGCAGTCTTGAACCAACGGGATGATTTCATGTACTCTGAAAACAGCGATTACCTAATTTAGTCATACGATTCCAATATTCTGCCATAAGAGTGCATTTATATTTGCTTAGACTCACCAATACACGTGTGATCATCTTTGTCCAACTTCCATCCTCGTTTTTCACATCGGCAATCATAGAAGCCCCGTTTGTTTATACACAGGTCGTCGCAGCCACCATTATTAACTAAGCATTCGTCAATGTCTGTTAAAAGTATAACAATAGAAACACATTTTATTGACTGCTCTGGAACATGGTTTACTAATGTCTTGAAAGAAACTAAATATTCCAACGTGGAAAAACTTCTCTAGTTGTTTTTATTCAACTAATTAAAGGGACATTCCTGAGTTTGCTCTATTGTAAGATGTTTCCGACTAATAAAATATTTCTACGATTAAACTTACATATTAAATATATTTTCTTGTTTAGAATATCAGTGTCTGTATATTCAATGTGTTTCTGGTCGTCTTATATTTGTAAGAAGCCCAAACTGGATTTTGTCTTCAAATAATTTCGTACGTACGAAAAAATTATATTTTAGGAAATAAAATGAAATTTAACCTAGTACAAATATTAGAACGATCAGAAACACGTTTAATTTACAGCCACTAATATTTTATGCAGAAAGATATATTTGATATGTAATTACAATCGTTAAAAAATCTCTGTTAGTCGATAACATCTTAAAAATTACATCAAACTCAGGAATGTCCCTTTAAGCTTAATATCACAAAAAATAACATTGTCCATAATTGCAGGAGGAAGTGAAAGTCTAGGGTCATCTACAAACATTAATACATTTGAATAAAGTTACAACAGAGTGAAACAAGTGCCAGTGACGTTAAAACGGAAGCATAGCCTTAAAAGGACATTCCCGAGTTTGCTGCACTTTTTACGATGTTATCAACAAACAGATACTTTTTAACGATTTTAATTACATATCAAATATATTTTTCTGCATAAAATATTAGTGGCTGTATATTAAACGTGTTTATGATCGTTCTAATATTTGTACCGAGTTAAATTTCATCTTATTTCCTAAAATATAGTTTTTTCGTACGTACGAAATCATTTGAAGACACAATCCAGTTTGGGCTTCTTACAAATATTAAGACGCCCAGAAACATACGTTCGTTTTTACAAATATGAAAAAAAGCTAAACATTTCTTGGTATTAGAAACACCAGGATGACCAGAAACACTTCGGATGTACGGAAATGGATAATCTAAACAATAAAATGTCCGATTATTATGATAAAAAATGGAATTTCTATTATCTAATTTGTGAAAAATACGTCGTAGTAATTAAAAACTAGGGTCTGTCACTTGAAAAAAGAAACTCACCTTGACAGAAATAGTCTGCGGAGCTAGACTTGTAACCAGTTATATTACAGTTACACTTGTAACTACCGGGGAAGTTCACACATGGGCCGGGACATTCACTACCGCCCTTGTTCGAACATTCGTCAATATCTACAGTAAAATATATATTTTGTTACAGACACTAATATAATAATTATATCTGGGGGGTTTCAATCCTCGACCCTTTAATTCAATGAGAAGAATATATCAAGACGACTTTATCGCATACGTTTGACAGCACACATTTGTAAGACATACAATTATTACACACGCGCACACACATGCACACACGCACACACACACACACACACACACACACACACACACACACCACACACACACACACACACACACGCGTGTGTTTTTGTTTATAAAACGTTACAAAATAGTAAAACAAAAACAAAAATAAAAACAACCACCCCCCTCCGCCCCCCCCCCCAAAAAAAAAAAAGAGATAGAAAAAAAGAAGAAGCAACAAACAAACGACAAACCCACAAGAACAAGAACAACAACACAACAACAATGGCTTTAAATCTTACCAACACATGTGGTTCCGTTAACCATAAAACCAGAGGCGCACGTGCAGGAATATGACCCAAATGTATTTAAACATTCTTGTTCACAACCACCATTCTCCAAAAGACATTCGTCAATATCTGAAGAAGAAAGAACCAGACAATAACAAGTTTCATAGAGTACAGGAGCTAAACTTAATTCAGTATAACAATGAATCATATTCATCGACAAATATTATGTTTATATTTAATATCGAGTGAAATGTTATAAACATAATATTTATGAATAAAAGAAAAATAGTTTGATTTTGTTACACACCTGTTGGAGAGACCATTATGCATATTTTGTGGTATCAAACATCGATATTCCAAATATTTTATAGATCTATTTAATGACATCTGATTGGCTGCTTATGATGATAATATAGTATCCAAGTCATTAAAACAATCAAAACCGATTGCTATCTATGTTCCATAAGTTAACTGTGAAGCGTAAGCGCCGTATAAAGAAGTTTTACTTGAAGACGTTTTTGTTTTGTTTTTTGCTTTGTTATGTCATTATGTTTTGTTTTCTCGTTTCTTTGTTTTGAGAATATGTAAGAAATAGAATACTACACCCATGTTCTTTAGATACCATTTATCTTACAACTCATTTCTTTAAAATCGGCCCAACTGGTTTCATAACTGAAATTAATGATGTTTTCAATCCGATTAACTAGTTGTTAGATACGTTTTGAAACAATTCTTTGTAAAATGAATGGTATCTAACGACAACTTGTATAGTAGTCTGTTTAAATTCGATCTTTAAGAAATCTGCCCCTGTCATTTTCCTTACCTTGGCAGGATCTATAGTCGTGGCCGAGAGTGTAACCGGTGCTACAGGAACAGGCGAATGTATCTTTCTTTGGAATACATATGTGAGCGCATCCTCCGTTAGACTTTTTACAAGGGTTGTTATCTGGATTTTGGTTAAATACAGTATATACATATACATAAAAATTAATGTATGCAAACAAAAATATATAAAATATTAAAAGAAGAGTTCTTTTTTAAAAAGAAAACGTCGCACGCATGTTTATAAAATTTAATAATATTAGGTCGAATTTTCACAAACTGTTTTTGACTTACATGTGAGTAACTACATGTATGTATTTACAATGCGTAAACACGCGTTTAAGAAAAAAACAGACTTCACCCTTTTAATATAAAGTCACTTTTAAAAATGATTCTACTCAACAATAATTACCCACACCTTACCTTGTACCCCGGGATCAGCAGTAGTGGGTATGCACCTTCAGTGGATATGGCATGTACCACGTACTCCCTCCCCATTTAAAGAACATTACTACCGCATCAACCCCCGACATTTCCCAGGAGACTCGAACGATATACCCAGGACAGACGTACTTGAACTTTCAGTGGATGTAAGCAGGTGCCAAAACTGTTGACTGCTTCTGGAAGTTAAGAAGCTCCAATTTCCACACTTCACTCTCCAACAAACATTCCTTGCCAATAATTCGACATCCTTGTTCTTGGCATTATATACACACACGCCTGAATCATCGACAGACAAGACCAGCCGATACACCTGCGCTTCGCTTGGCCGACGATTCCTTTTTGGGTTTTTTTAATATTACCGGCAACGATAACTTGATCAATCAACACACTTCGAGTTTTGAAAGTGCAATATATATTAAATATCTATGGTGGGATCAAAAAGTAGTTTGAGAGATCGAGTGTATCGAGTTTTCGAAGTTTGAGTTTTCAAAGTCTGTTATTACTAGCTTGTTTAGCAATTCGACCGGGACCGTCGCTTCATTTTGAGAGATCGAAGTTTTTGAGAGATCGAAGTTTGAGTTATCGAAGTCTCTCTCTCTCTCTCTCTCTCTCTCTCTCTCTCTCTCTCTCTCTCTCTCTCTCTCTCTATATATATATATATATATATATATATATATATATATATATATATATACATATACATACATACATACATACATACATACATACATACATATATATATATATATATATATATATATATATATGAATTGTTAAAATAAACCTCTCCACCCCCACCCCCACCCCCCTCTCTCTCTCTCTCTCTCTCTCTCTCTCTCTCTCTCTCTCTCTCTCTCTCTCTCTCTCTCTCTCTCTCTCTCTCTCTCTCTCTCTATATATATATATATATATATATATACATATATATACATACATACATATATACATATATATATATACAGTAGAATCTCATTGGCTCGAACACTGTCGGTGCATCAAAGTCTGTTCGACCCATCGGGTAGTTCGAACCATGCATTCGGCCGTTGTCGGGTGCTTCTGTAACACAAAAACCAATCGGAAGACCTCGCATATTTCCGTAAAATTGGCTTGGGTGAGATGGTCCGATTGTCTCATGTGTAATGAAGTCGTCGTCAAATGTCAGATGAGATACATATTTGTAACTATTATTTATTTAAAAAAAAATCTTTACTATGCTGTTGTAGAATCTTTTGCAACATATTGACAACGTTGAGAGAAAAAATGAATGCATGAAGCACAGGCAGAGGGCCTTTACCTGTTATTTTGCAATCACTACATTAATATGCCGATGCTCAGGTGTAGAGTAGCGATTAAAATGATTAAAGTAAACCGGCGAGGCCTGGCTAGGCTCACCAATTGATTGGTGTTACAGGCAAGTTTCATTCAGCTGACGATTATCATAGTATAATTGTCTGTACTAGAAAGATAATTACCGATAGGTGCTAAATAAACAACATGATAAGCCGGCATATGATCTAGGATTAATTCGTTCCACTTCCGAATTTATAATAACTTACTTTGAGACTGACGTAAAAGGGTCGAAAAACAAATCGTACATAAATAATTGTATTTCTTCGGATAGACTTAGTCGTTCGAGCTAAATATGTTTAATTTTACAGTTCGGACCAATAAACTGGTTCGAGAGAAAGCTTCTGTTCGACCCTAGGGGTATTCGACCAATCAGCACCAAAATAAAAGGGTTTAATAGAGAAAAAAATCGGGACATTGTTTTTGGTTCGAGAATACCGGTAGGTTCGACCGTTGGGCGTTCGAGCCAATGAGATTCTACTGTATATATATATATATATATATATATATATATATATATATATATATGAATTGTTAAAATAAACCTCTCCACCCCCACCCCCACCCCCCCCCTCTCTCTCTCTCTCTCTCTCTCTCTCTCTCTCTCTCTATATATATATATATATATATATATATAAGGAAAATAAAGCATCTTAAATTGTTAAAATAAACCTCTCCAAACGTATCTCAAACTTACCTGATTTGCATATTGGTCTTACTACCGCAGACCAAACGGAATTGCTGCAGTACAGCTTATTGGCATATTTATTAGCCAGCTTGTAGCCGCCCACACACGTGTAGATGGCAACCATTATGTATCTGGATATGTATGTGCTGAACACGTAAGATGTCGTCATGATGGCGTTGGGGACAGTTGGCGGTTCGACGTGTTGCTGGAAACATGTCTCGTCTGCTCTCTTCAAGTTGGCGTCTGTTTTACTGACCTTGATGTTTCGTCGTATTTCAGTTCGAGCCTTAGCGTTCACTGCAAAATGTCATATTTCAGAATTTATATACTCTTCAAAAAAAGTAGGGGAACCTGAAATATTAATGTTAATATCAACTATTAGACCGAACATACGTTTTGACCACAGACATCCTAGTAAAGAACGTTCAGGTCTGTTTATCAACACACCGAAACACATTCCATAGTTTGCACATGCATCACGCAGTTGCCCCGTACAACTGCATGCGGTGTCATTCTCGATTTTGACCATTTCCAGGAAGGTCCATTAATCACTATGGAACATTATTTCTGTCAATCTTTTTTATTCTGTTGATCATAAAATTGTTATTGTTTTGTTTTTAGTCATTTTTATTGTTTGAATTTGCGATTTACTGATAAAAAACCGTCAACTTTCAAATTTCACTTCTGACCCCAATCGTCCTTCAAGAACTTTGGTGGTCATAAAACCTACTGTAATACTGAACTACCGGTTGTAATGTTTTCCCAGTTAATTCACTATTATCATATAACCATTCCCTACAGCTAATATACCTTACAATTTTGGCAATTGTGAATTCTTATTAGAGTTCCCCTACTTTTTTTTAAGAGTATATATTGTGTTGTAAAATGACTTTGTACTGTAATATAAAAACAACAGCTATTGGAAGTATCTGGATTGTACTATTATATTGTAATAAGAGTGATATGTTTACGTTACAGCGCAACCTTAATAACAGCCAAATAAATTAATACAATCATATAAATCAGACGATTACTTGTTTTAGAAGAAGTGGGCGGGATTTAGCTCAGTCGGTTGAGTGCTCGCTTCAGGTGCTTGCGTCGCAGGATCGAACCACCTCGGTGGATCCATTCAGCTGATTGTGTGTTTTTTTTCTCGTTCCAACCAGTGCACCACAACTGGACAAAGGCCGTGGTATGCGTTTTCCTGTCTGTGGGAAAGTGCATATAAAAGATCCCTTGCTGCATTAGGAAAAAATGTAGCGGGTTTCCTCTGATGACTACGAGTCAGAATTACCAAATGTTTGACATGCAATAGCCGATGATTAATTAATCGATGTGCTCCAGTGGTGTCGTTAAACAAAACAAACTTTTTTGTTTGTTTTAGAAGCACAATATAGCATTTGTGCGGTGGTCATTTGTAGCAATCGAGTTGTGTATGAATTTTTTCTTTGAACAGAGGAGGTATGTGTGTGTGGGGGGGGGGGGGGGGGGGGGGGCTGTGTGCTCGACCCCAAAATCCCATCTCTGCACACGCGCCTGATTTAGAACTTTATATTTTATCTTTCAAACTTTACCTGCACAGAAAGGAAAAATCCCTGTCCATTGTCCATTTTCGCAAATGAGAAATGACGATCCGACCAAGTAATAGCCGGGTCTACACGTGATTTCTGCCACCCCGCCGTTGTGTTTGTACGTGACCACGCCGCGACGAGGCGGGGAAATCTGAGGACAGCCGGACGCTATGAAGGAAAAGAAAGGAATGTGTATGTAACAACACTCTAGGCACAGTTTACATCACGGCTGTCTTGTGTCTGACATAAAGTTATTTTACCTCGTGGTGGAAAGAGTGTGTGGCGCGTGCGCGCATGTGTCAATGCTTTTGTGTATGTGTATATATGTGTGTGTGTACACGTGTGTGTACATGTACATGTGTGTGTATGTGTATGTGTGTACACGTGTGTGTATGCGTGTGTATGTACACGTATGGGTATTTGTGTGTATGTACACGTGTGTGTGTGTGTGTGTGCGCATGTACACGTGTGTGTATGTATATGTATACACGTGTGTGTGTGTGTGCATGTGTGTATATGTATGTGTGTGTATGTAAACGTGTGTGTATGCGTGTATGTACACACGTGTATGTGTGTACAGGTGTGTATGTACACGTGTATGTGTATGTGTGTACACGTGTGTATATATACGTGTGTACGTGTATGTGTGTACACGTGTTTGTATGTACACGTGTATGTGTATGTATGTACACGTGTGTGTGTGTGTGTGTGTGTGTGTACATGTGTGTATGTATGCGTGTGTACACGTATGTGTGTGTGTTGTGTACACGTGTGTGTGTGTACATGTGTGTTTGTGTGTGTGTGTGTGTGTGTGTGTGTGTGTGTGTGGTGCATATGAAAGCGGTGTGTTTCAGTGTTTTATACCTTGTTTGTTTCACGTTTAAAATAATAATTAAATTA
Source organism: Gigantopelta aegis (assembly GCF_016097555.1). Lineage (NCBI taxonomy): Eukaryota > Metazoa > Mollusca > Gastropoda > Neomphalida > Peltospiridae > Gigantopelta > Gigantopelta aegis. Next base: position 18,001,146 of record NC_054700.1, on the reverse strand, counting down.
CTATATAGGGCATTACCGACACAAACAGGTGGAGTGATTGTCCACTTCCCGGATATGACATCACATGCGCCATGAGTGATGCCAATGGCAAAGAATCCCTCTTCACATTCAAATTCCAGAAGTAGTCCTTCACCCCACACTTCGGTTCTTCCATTGCGAATATCTCCTGGGTGCTGGCATTTCTTCCAGTCTTCTAATATTAATATATAGACAAGTAATAAGATTCATTCGTACACTAGTATAAGTAGCCTACGTGTAAGCAGGATGGACTTCATGTTTTGTAGGCCCTAAGCTTGTGGTCGGTTAAAGAACATTCATTTTTAGACTGTCTCGATAGCCGAGAGCATATCGTGGCAAGCCTGCGAAGTGCAGGTGAATTAGTACCACAGGTTCGAGTCCCAGCAACGGCATGAAGCAATTTGTGAGGCCAACGATTATTGACGTATCTCCTGCGCCAGTGCGTTGCGATATACTTATGTATTCTGTAATAGTCAAACCCAACATACATATAATATATAGATATTCACACATACACATATTATACGTACGTACGTACATACATACATCAATACATACATACATACATGCATACATTAGGAAAGAAGGAATGGGTTTTTTAACGACGCACTCAGCACGTTGTAATTATGGTTATTTGGCGTCGGACATATTGTTAAGAACCCCACAGATAATGAGAGAGGAAACCCGCTGTCGCCATGCGATGGACCACTTTTTCCGATTAGTTTGTTTGTTTTGTTTAACAACACCACCAGAGCACATTGATTAATTAATCATCGGCAACTGGATGTTAAACATTTGGTAATTCTGACACGTAGTCATCAGAGGAAACCCGTTACATTTTTTTCATTATCAGCAAGGGATCTTTTATATATACCTTCCCACAGACAGGATAGCACATACAACGGCTTTGACCAGTTGTGGTACACTGGTTGGAACGAGAAAAAACTCAATCAGTTGAATGGATCCACCGAGGTGGTTCAATCCTGCGACACAAGCACCTCAAGCGGCTTTCCGATTAGCAACAGGTACAGGATAGTACACACCACAGCTTTCTTACACTAGTTGTGGAGCACAGAAGTAGCCTAATGTGTCGGCCCACCAACAAGAATACATACTTACGTATTTTAAAGAGACAGACCCTATTTTTTAAACACTAAGGTATATGTTTCATCTAGACTAGTTTCAACCTGCAAAAATGGACACTAAGTTTGGTTACTTTACAAACCTGTAACAAATTTGAATACAACAAAGTGAAACAAGAGTCTGTGACGTTAAAATACCGTTAAAAATAGACTAAAACGTGACTCCATAATGGTTACTTCTCAGACGCACGTGCGTTTTAAAAAATATGAAAAATGCATTTTGTTGTATTAGAAATACCAGGACGACCAGAAACACTTCGGTTATTCGGAAATGGATAATCTAAACAATAAAATATTAGTAATGTTTGATTTCAGTGATCATAAACGGCTACAATAGTGAAAAATATGCCTTAGTGTTTAAAAACTAGGGTCTTTCCCTTTAAATTCATGGACTACATAAGTACGTATTTACTTACAAGTAAACTAATAGAATTTTGTGCAGAGTTTGCTATTTTATTTATTATTTATTCTTAGTTATTCAATATTAAATTATTCGTATTTATTCAGCATTAAAGCCAATTATTGCATGTTAATTTTTTTTTTTAAATCCATGTATATTGTTATTGTTTAAAATATAAACGTGACAAATGTGGTTTATACCATGTTGGATCTTAGTGAATTTAAGTTTTATTGTCGATATATTTATCTTTTAAAATGTTTAATGAGAAATCTTTGGTTGTGAAATGTGAAAATTTGATTATGCGAATAACAAACTTGATATTCTATAACGAGTATATTATTGTATTCCAATGCATTGCAAACCATAATGACTAGCATTGCATGGTCATGTGAAATCATCCCAGTAACGAAGCAGGTTGTTCCAAGAATTATATTATTAACCAAAATGCCATACTTTGAATTAACCTGGCTACACTTTACGATTAAACTATACTGCTATCATGGAAATAAATTGACAATGCTAAATACAAATTAGAAAAAGTGACCAACATAAATAGAGTGATCGAACATATTCGTACATTCAAAAATTTATAACGAAATTTGACAATTATATGGATAGGTCTTCTGTTATACTATATAGCGTTAAATTATTACTTTGACAATTATGTACACAAGCCATGTTTGCCCTTGACTCGAGCTGTTTGTTTGTAAATAAGGAACTTAATTTTTTTTTTACAAAATAATCTTCAAATGCAAAAAACGATATATAATTTGCATACCAATCCATAAAATATAAAACTAACGTTTATGTTTGTCAAAAGGCAAATGGACGTGTACTTGGTCAGGAGTTGCAGTTTCTATTTTCCAACCTAATTGATTAATAATTGATTTCATTAAATGCATTTGGAACATGTATCAAAAGTAAAGTTCGGAATCCAATATCTATATAAATTCAGAGGCGGGTCCAGGAGGTAGATTGCCTCTTTTTTTTCTTCTTCTTTTTTTGTAGTGTTTTTGTGAAATGTTTAATTGGTTACCCTTTTCACGAGTTGGTCCATGTGCCCTTTCTCTCATAGCCCACTCCCTATCAAAAACATTACCTGGACCCTGGCCTGTAAATGTAACATATTCATAAATGCATACCTTCTTTCATTTCACTCTCCGTGTCTTTGAGATTAAATGCAAAATCAAAAACGTCTTTCTTTGGTCTTTCTTTTAAGCATATTCCCAAGGTAGGAAGAAGAAACAACACGCACGCGATCCGGGTCTCAAACATGTTGTGTGGAAAACTTGGCGTTTCGGAAGTACTTCATCACCGGAAGTAACTTCTGTAACAATAAACCCACAAGGTCTGGAATGTTTGTATTTATATTTATATTTATATTTGTAAGTTTATTCAGTCCTGTTTTTAATAATCTTGACGATTACTACTATGGCTGGCGAATTTACAGTTTTACAGTTTATATAAATAACCTCTCTGTCTCTGTCCGTCTGTCTTTCTGTCTTTCTCTCTATCTATCTTTATATCTCTGTATATTCTTTCTCTCTCTCTCTCTCTCTCTCTCTCTCTCTCTCTCTCTCTCTCTCTCTCTCTCTCTCTCTCTCTCTCTCTCTCTCTCTCTCTCTCTCTCTCTCTCTCTCTCTCTCTCTCTCTCTCTCTCACACCCTCTTTATAACTTCTAGTTTTACATGGATTTGCCCGGCAACGAGGCATCTGTCGAAAAGACTCAAGTTTGATCTTTCAAAACACAACACAAGAGTAAATTGTCTAAATAGTGTCAAGAAAAAAAAGGAATAATACGAATCGATGAATGAATAACAATACAAATATTTCGCGGATAAACCCTTAAAACACAACTATAGGACTCGCTTCGGAAAATGCCATCAACATGGTGGGGTGAGGGTACGTCTATATTAATTCGGATCCGATGACTAGCATATCTCAATGAATACCATTTCTTTTCCAAAATATTTATACCACTACATGTATATGACTTAACAAATAAGTTCTTAATGTAAAATACTTTTATATAATACCATTATTTTTAAAGATAATTATTGAAATTTCAATCAATCAATCAATCAATCAATCGATCATTCAAACACACAAACATATACATTACATATAATGAATGAACGAAAGTCTAATAGACCATTAAAAGTATTTTGACATATATAAACGTTTATGGTTTTTTGGTTATTTTTGTTGTAATTTGTTTTGCAGTGGAGTGTTGGTTATACTTGATTCCACTTTTCTTTTTCTCAGGGAAATGTAAGTCTTAGTATCTGGATCTAAGCTGTGCGTTGCTTTATAACATAAAACCCGACACAGGTCAGGTATATACAGTGAAACCCCTCAAAACAGGACCCTTTATAAACCGGAATTCCTTCAAAACTGGACGTTTTTCAAGATAGTATTTGATTTCATTTCAACTTATTTTCGTGCTTATATTCAATTAAGGTTCAAGCACGCTGTCCTGGGCTGACACGTCAGCTATCTGTCCATGACAGTGAGTTAGTTGTTTAGTTGGTTAATAGTTAGTGAGAGAAGAGGGCGTAGTGGCGTTACACCTACCCATTGAACCCTTAAGAACTCGCTCTGGGTTGGAACCGGTGCCGGGCTGTGAACCCTGTACCTACCAGCCTGTAGTCCGATGGCTTAACCACTGCGCCACCTAGGCCGGTTATCGTATTTTAAATATCATTACAGGACATAACCTCTCTAAACCGGATACACCTTTATACCGGACTTTTACGTGGTCCTGCGAGTGTCTGGTTTAGAGTGGTTTCACTGTACCAATATAAGTGGGTGTTTCATTACTCAGATAAGAATTTTCCCGTTAGAGATTGTATTTACATAAGACTATGGTTGTGCTGTAATTGTTAAGTACTTTCTTGCGTCGTTTCAATGCATACCGTAATTTAATCTGTATGTGTCATTATTGACAGACTGGGTAATTTTATATATAAGATTTGATGATTTTATGTAATAATTAACATAATGAAACGCAAGCATACCTAAGTACCAATTATAAGTGGGTTTATTTTTAACAAGCTTTCTACCAATATAATTAATAGTGCATGCTGGGAAAGTGAGCCTTAAAGGTGTATTCTCAAAAATGCAAGTGCCAAATTTCACTAGTTTTAAAAATATTTATTAGTGATGGACGACTACAAATGAAACAATAATCTTCGCATAATTAACTTGGAAATATCAACATTATAATGTACTATGGCTCGGCGAAAACTACCATTTTTATGGTCATTTAATTATCACTATGATCTCTATATTAAAAAAAAAATAATAATAATAATAATAATAAATTTGTTTGTTATTAGGCTGCTTTGAGACGTTAGGTATTACGTAACCACCAGCTCGCCAGAAGGCGTATTCACTGGGATGGTACAAAATGGCTGCGCCCGTTATATATAATTGCCGTCACATTTAACCGTTTTATTAATTAACTATACGATTATACTTGTTGATATTAAACAATAATGTGCGTTATATATCGTTGAATATGCATACCAGGCCAAATGCCTTAATTGTCCCCTCCTTTAAAACAGCTGTGGCTGTGATTGGTAGTAATATGTGACATTGATTATTTGTGCACAAACAATAAATAAACACACTTTAAAATTATTTGTTATACAGTTGTTATGCAGTATATGCCAGAGGTTGAAACTAATGCAGGGTACACCCAAAAATGGTACTGCAGTTTTCAGCAAAAATGACGGTTGCTAATAAAAACATTAATTAAATCACTTAAATTTTCTTGCAGGTAGATTAGATGTGAGGTGCCACACTATTTATTGCTGTACTTCCTGGGTGTGTTGATACGCTGTTTATATCGGTTTTAGAATAAACGTTAACATTATCGGCAATAGGAATTGATTTGGTCTATCAGAACCTTCAACGTTGGCCTACCTCCTGTCCCGACGAATCATAGTCACTTCGTACCATAGTCATTTCGTACAATCCATTTCGTACCATACTGCCTGGACATTTCGTACCCTAGTCATTTCGTGCCATTGTGAAAAGTCATTTCGTACCCTAGTCATTTCGTACCAGTATATATAGCAAGCGAATATATTACTTGCATATACTTGTATATGAAAATATGTCTACCAGGGAAAACAGTGACCAAAGTACGTGTTTTATATTTACGTTTTAATTATTATGATAATAATAATAAATTAATTTCAACCATTTTCCAGCTACCAGTTGACTATGGTACGAAATGACCAGATATTATTTATTTGCATCTTTATTACTATTTTTATTCAGTTGCAGGTGGTGTTTAGATCTTATAGGCCCTAGACATTTGTAATGTAATGTTATTTTGTAAAAGACATTACCAGGGTGATAGTACATCTAACATTACACATTTATGTTACGGTACGAAATGACCTTCAGTTATGGTACGAAATGACCAAGGTACGAAACGACCAAATTGAGTACAAACTGACTATGGTTTGAAATGACCAGGGTACGAATTGACTAACTGACGAATTGGAAGTGGGGTTGAATTAGACGCCAGCAGTTAGGATTGCTTAGAGCGTAGGCGGTTTCGGCTGTAGGATGGTGCTTTTCGGCTGTTTGGTCTGGCCTTCCATTTAGTCGCACTGAAGTTCTGAATACGATTGGCATTCTTCAAACTTTCTGTCCCTTCACAATCACAAACATGCAACGAGGTCACTTCTTTTCCACAGTTTCTTTCTTTTTGCAAGGGCATTTTTAAAAATTAATTATTGTTGTTTGTTCCTGCTTTTTTTCGTTTGTACACCACGACTGGTACATCAAAGGCCGTGGTATGTGCTATCCTGTCTATGGGATGGTGCATATATAAGATCACTTGCTGCTAATCGAAAAGAGTAGCCCATGAAGTGGCGACAGTGAGTTTCCTCTCTCAATATCTGTAATTAAGGAAAGAATTTACGATAATTTTAAACAACATTGTTTTAGTCGAATAACGACTTCACCGAAAGGTACCTTATATAAATTTTTGTTACTTGAATTCAAGCTACAAACATATCTTAGACAACCCATACCATTAAATCACTTAAAAGAAATATCAAAGATCCGAATTAGTGCACACAAATTAAATATAGAAATCGGAAGGTATAGGGAAATTGACAGGGCCGAAAGAAAATGCACTATTTGTAACTATAATGATATAGAAGACGAATACCATTTTATCCTTATTTGCCCAGCTTTGAATGATTTGAGGAATAAGTATATAAAACAATGTTACCACAGACGTCCAAGCGTATTTAGGCTCATTGAACTATTAACAACTAAAAACAATAAAGACATCAATAACCTGGGAAAATATTTAGTTTTGGCAAATAAAGTTAGAGACGATTTACTGAAGCTTACTTAAAATATGACATCCACAAACCTGCCGTTTCATTAGCAAGTATATTAATCATATTTCATCTGGTATACATCAATATATACCTATATATTTAGAATTAGAATTATTACTATACCACGATAATGTTTATAGTGCACATATATATGTACATCCCACCACTATTACTAGTATGCTATGTTAATTTTATCATTAATTCTTAAATCACTCTCCACCTGTATTTGTATATTTGTATATATACCGTGATTATATATGTATGTATTTATGCTGATAAGTTTGTTTAACTTAAGGCAAATAAAGAACTTGAACTTGAACTTGTATGGTCCTTTACCATATGTCCAAAGCCATATAACCGTAAATAAAATGTGTTGAGTGCATCGTTAAATAAACCATTTCCTTCTTCCTTCCCAAACAAATCAACAATAAATTAAAGTTTGTTTTGTTTAACGACACCACTAGAGTATATTGATTTATTAACCACGGGCTACTGGATGTGAAACGGTTGGTAATTTTTACAGTCTTAAAGAGAAAACTCAGCTATCTTGACTGTCTGTCCAGGACAGTGGGTTAGTGGTTAGTAGTTAGTGAGAGTGAAGAGAGTGTAGTGGTCTTATGTCCGATGGCTTAACCACGACACCACCGAAGCTGGTACAAATCTAATACCAAAATGATCCCCAAAATTGACGTTGGAACAAATTGTTATAGTAATTAATGCAAAGGTCAGACATTGTTCATTGAAACTTCTACCTGGGTATAAATAACAAAATGAAAATTACGTGATATCATTAATAATAAGGCTTAATCCAGCACTAATCATGGATATTCTAAAGACGTGCTTCATTCTTAGCGATAATCGTGTTCAATGTGAAGTATACAATAAATAAACACGGACAAAGAATTTTTTTTTTTATTGGAAACTTATAGTACCAAATGTTCAATAAGTGTATTGCTTTAACTACGGTTTGGTCAGAGCTAAATATAAGTCATACACCCGATTAGACGCCTAGCTGTAAGCTGATTGGATAAATACTACATATAGCCTACGCAGTAACGTCTGCAACACAAAGAACCAGTTATTCAGCAAACAATTAGTATTACACAACGATAAATTTAGCTTTATTAAAGCGAGTGTGTGTGTGTGTGTGTGTGTGTGTGTGTGTGTGTGTGTGTGTGTGTGTGTGCGTGTGTGTGTGTGTCTGTCTGTGTATGTGTTTGTCGATGTTTGTGTGTATATGTGTGTGTGTTTATGTATGTGTGATGTGTGTGTGTCTATGTATGTGTGACGTGTGTACGTCTGTGTTTGTCGATATCTTTGTGTGTGTATGTGTGTGTTTATGTATGTGTGTGTGTGTGTGTGTGTGTGTGTGTGTGTCTATGTATGTGTGACGTGTGTGTGTATGTGTGCGTGTGTGTGTATATGTGTGTGTATGCGTGTGCCTCACAAATTGTCGCTCATGCCGAATCGCCCGCATTTCCCAGACTACCGCCGTAACCACTCGGCCACTGACTGGTATATCAAATTAAAGGCCGTGGTATGTGCTATCTTGACTGTGTGACAGTGCATATAAGGATCCCTTGCTACTAGTGAAAACATGTAGTGGTATCTTTGAAGACATCCAATAACTGATGATTAATTAATCAATGTGCTCTAGTTAAACAAACTTTTTCATTAATATAATGGCCATATATCTAAAATGACTGCAGTATAAAATGTATTTATAATTAATAGGGCTTGCACAATTTGTCAAGTCATAGCCGTACGGGTTCCCATTTTTGTAGGGACAGGCTGTTTTTTTGCTTGAATTAAACGAAAATGCCAGAATCTGGATAACAACATTTAATCATATTAGCATTACTACCAAACAGATATATATATATATATATATATATATATATATATATATATATATATATATATATATACACACGCATTTTTACGTGGATTACAACTAATTAATTTTGTGTGTAGAATGATGAAAATACATGGTGCAAAGGTCAGTGTCATAAAACAGTAATATATTTATATATATATATATATATAAAACAATTTTAAAGAAATAATTTTCTTTTACATGATCCATGAAAAAGGAAAAAAATATTAAAATTGTTTTTAAATACAGTGATACACATGTACATACTGTACACTTGTTTTCTTTTATTATCTATATATCTATCTATCTATCTATCTATATGTCTATATCTGTCTCTCTCTCTCTCTCTCTCTCTCTCTCTCTCTCTCTCTCTCTCTCTCTCTCTCTCTCTCTCTCTCTCTCTCTCTCTCTCTCTCTCTCTCTCTCTCTCTATATATATATATATATATATATACATATATAAATAAAAATTATATATATATTCTGACAGAAGGGCACACATACATTTTCCCTCTGAACCAAGTAAATACTAAACAGTCCATTATTTCAGAGATACAAGTATACCTTTTTTGTTTAATACATTATACATTTAGGCTATTACACGTCCGTAGGAACAATATCTGGAGTGAGGGGCAAAATCTCTAGTAATAGGGATAGTCTTGGGAGGGGTGGGGGAGGAGCCATATATATATATAGAGAGAGAGAGAGAGAGAGAGACTGAGACAGAGTAGAAGAATATTTAACCTATATTTTCGTACTGTGGGCCTGCTACAGACACATTTGCAACAAAAAAAAAAATATATAATAATTAAAGTTTAAGCAAGAACTTAATTATTATAATTATTATATATATGTAATTTAATGGTATATTATACTTTTATTTTAAAAATTGAAAATAAATAAATAAGATGTAGTAGCCGAAGTATGGCAAAATAAATACAAGTATAGAGAATGTCCAAGTTACTATAAAATTAGATTAAATGAAAAATGAAGACAACACAAATTTGATGATAAAACGAGTATACTCTTTATTCAAGAACTGGATGCATCCGTTTCGGGTTTTTTCATAGCTGTCGATGGAATTGTGTATTTTATTTATAGTATAATGTGGAAATTTTATCACTGCACATGCTTTAACTATTTTGGGTTAGTGTCGACAAGCAACAACATTAAACTCAACACAGTCACATTCTGTGTGGGAAGCTATCGTGATTATCATGATTATGGCGTTCCATCAGGTTTGTCACGTTTTAGTGCATCTACCCTACCCAGAAGCGGCGTCTGGTCTCATCTTTTCGAAATTTATAAACCAATATTTTTTTTTTTTAACATCATATTATGATCTATGCAGCCAACTGCAAAACATTTTGTAGGTATCTTGGCCGTTAACTGCTGTAATTGATCGACTAAACCATAGGTAACTAAGGAAAAGCTTCATCGCGTCACGTGACAAACAAAAGCGGCCAGGGGTCGAAGTACCCATATGTTCGGTTCCGAGAATACTCATCCAAGAAATCGAAAAATTGTTTTTAAGTTGATTAAACTGTGGAATAAGACCTCATTACTGTTTTATGACACTGACATGTATGATGTTCATAACAGTCATAATCTATTTAAAGAAATTGATATGATAACTACTACTCACGCACCCCCCCCCCCCCCCCCCCCCCCAGGTTTATTGATGTATTAGTTTTTTATTTTCATTCTGGCAGGCAAAAATCTCCGTTCAGCCAGACGGATTTGAAAAAGCGTTCGTTAAACTGATTTATACGCTTCACGTTAAAGCAAATGACCACGTCGGGGACCAGTCAAGTAGTTTTCGATTGCCGTTACTCAGCGCTACCATTGCTGAACACGCCTGGTGCAGGTTTTTCCCATCTTGCACTGATTATGTGTACACTTTCCGCTTTTACACTGTCTATAAGTAGACGACCACCGTGCCAGTGGTATGTGTTTTTATTTATTTGCGCAGACAATAACAATGTAAAAATTATATTAACTGTATAATAGGTTGATTATTTCTAAGTTAATTAGAAAGAACGTTAATGTATATTGCCTTTTCCTTTGTCAGCATTTTGTATTTTTTAATGAACTTGACCATTTAGTGTGTTATACACCAAAATCACCTGACTTCGAATATTATCTGTTTTCGAATAATAATAGTAGGCCTACGTATTTTTACGGACACGGTATTTTACCGTTTTTAACAATGGCATGATATGTAAGTAATATATCTAAATGCAACCGAAATCGAATTTTATAGGCGTATATCCTTATCATCTCATAAAGTTTAGACTTTAGTTGACAACGAAAAATGATGTTATGTAGGTTCCAAGGGACACAACTTCCTTATGCCCTATCCCCCAATTTCATTTTAAATAAAAATGCTCTGATACACGTCATGCTCTTTTGAGTACTTTTACTATTTGCACAAATGGTTTATACACACACACACACACACACACAAACACACTTCCTCCCTCCCTCTCTCTCTCTCTCTCTCTCTCTCTCTCTCTCTCTCTCTCTCTCTCTCTCTCTCTCTCTCTCTCTCTCTCTCTGACACACAAACACATGCAGCAGAATTTAGCTCTGTAATTGGCGAAAAGACCTTACCTCATCATCAGGATCTTCAGCAGAGTGCAAGCTGTGTAAAAAATCTAAATAAACTGAGGTATGAAATATACAAATGGTGCATCGAACTATGGACCTAAAACCACAATTAATCGTTGCACCTCTAATGCATTTGTGTTTGAAGAAAATATTGTAAGTTAAAATTTATGAGACACTGGTATGGATATAAAATGAAATTGTTCAGTAAGGTATGTTATATTTATTTTGTATGAAGCTGTTGTAATTTATCATGGAAACAATAGTTTCCAATAGCATATTTACAAACTCATGGAAAAGAAAGTCCATTCCATCATGTAAAATAATCCACCATTATCATGAATACTGGAAAACAGTAAAACTTGGGATCCAATGATTATAGTTGAAGGACGTAGATCAGTGGTACAGTGCTTGCCTGATGCGTGATCAATCTAGAATCGATTCCTGTCGGTGGGCCCATTGCGATATTTCTCGTTCCAGCCAGTGTTCCACAACTGGTGTAACAAAGGCTGTCCTATGTACTATCCTGTCTGTGGGATGAATGAAGGAAATGTTTTATTTAATGACACACTCAACACATTTTATTTACGGTTTATATATGGTTTCAGACATATAGTTAAGGACCACCCAGATATTTGAGGGAGGAAACCCGCTGTCACCACTTCATGGGCTACTCTGGCAGATCCCTTGCTGCTAATTGAAAAGAGTAGCCTATGAAGTGGTGACAGTGAGTTTCCTCTCTCAATATCTGTGTGGTCCTTGACCACATGTCCGACACCATATAACCGTAAAAATTTTTTATTGAGTGTGTCATTAAATAAAACATTTCCTTCCTTCTTCCAGTGGCCATCGAACCCAAAAAAACATTTCTCCATAAAACTGGAAATCCTGTGTCTTTTAATTAGATATTTTTTTATATTACAGTGTTGCAACAAGTAAATGGTTACCAAAGTTATGGCAGTGAATTGGTGAGAAAGGAAAGCTTTTAATTATACATGATGGAGTGTGACATGGTTGATTCTCTTGAAGGGTGGGTGGCAGTGAGAGACAGTCCATTTGCTGACAACTTAATTCCACCCAAAATGTCATTTTTGGTGGCATGGAATGACATTGAGAAAAAGATTGCCGTGACGTGCCGATTACGAAGTCGCGTCGCAGGTGACACGGAGGACTGCCAGAGCAGGACATGTTTGTTATCGTTCACCGAACTCGATGGAATACACGACATACTATGTCTTATTTATCCATCATTAGCACCCTATTTGCCTCAGCTTCCATCTGAACCCCAGGGATTATGGGCGTATGTGACTAATCCCGAAACTCCTGAAAACATTGATTTCTTGTGCGAGCAACTACAGCACTACTTCGCCATTGCCTTAGAGCTGTGTCGAGAGAGACTGATTATGTCAACGCTTTTTGACGAATTCGACGAGAATCATTACTATGAAAATATAAGCGAATACCGACGTCGCGCCTTCGAGGAGAACATACAGAGGTATGAAGATGAGATGGAAAATATTCAGTTTGAGCGGAATTTGTCGACCACAATGAAAGACTTGCAAGACGTTTACCTGCAAGAGGACGAAGCGGTCTTTAAGCTGAATATATCTCTGGCCGAGCTGTATAACTACCAGCTACAGCCGTTTCTGGACCTGCGGGAAGCAGCCAAGAGTAAGCTGAAGGAGGCCACGGAACAGCTGCAGAATCCAAACATCGGTGAGCGGGTGAAGCGCGAATACGCTAACATGTTCTCAGAGTGGCAGCAGCATCACCAGCAGGCTCTCGACACAATTCAGGAGTTGTACATCAAGTACTATACACAGACAGTGAACATCTATAAAGGTTGGTGATGTACATACCCAGACATATAAAGTATACAGACATATAAAGTATACAGACATTTTTTATATTACAAAAAGTATTGTTTTGTTGTATCCAGACCAACTTGTTATTTTCAGCCACATCTGTGGAGTTTCCATCAGAAAATTTTCTTTGTTTATTTTTGCTTCCAATATATAATTTCATCAACAATTTTTTTTAAATATCTACAAAAATTTGTGTGTTAAAGACATTCATATGTATACAATATAACCGACAATCTTAAAATACATGTAAGTCTACCAGCCTACTTACTGTACAGGACACAATGCATGTGGACATTTAAAAAAAAAACAAAAAAATAAATTCATTTTTTTTTTTAATGTTTGCTTGAAATGTTTGTTTTTTATTGTGCATTCAGACGAACATCTATGGATGCAGCTGTCAGTGATATCAAATATGTTTATGGTAAGCAAGACATTTATTTAGATTTGTAATTCTTATTCTTTTGATGTATTTCAGTGATGATATCCAGAATGAACGAGGATAAGAAGAAATTTGGGAGAAATGCTTTTGACCTTGTTGCATCTGAAAGACTGTTGAGGTAATGAAAGAAAAGGGAAGAAATGATTCTTTGAGGAGAATGGTCTGAGTTTGCTTCCATTGTTAATATATTTATGGTTAACAGTTAAAAGCTTGTTTTGTTTAAAGGTAGACTAAACTCCAACAAGAGCCTTATATGTTGGAAAGATGCATACCCGGAATACTGACACTTTAACAAATGAAAAATGCGTAATTTTAGAGTTAATAAAAAAACATGATTATTCCTGCTAACTGGGGGCAGCCATTTTGTTTCGTTTCTGTGACGTCCGGTGGTATAGCTTGGGGCGAAGTGACGTCAGCTCCGTCTAACTTCTCTATTATGCACAGTGTAAACAAATGCTCTAATTTATGACAACTTGTCATAAGGCGCTTCGTTTTCATCAACCTGACTTGTAAAATAACACAAATGACTTGATAGTATAATAAACTATTTAACTAAATATATTTCATATAAATATAGTATTTTTTGAAAAAATCCACAAAAAAAGAGCATATTATTAGGCCTATTGGTAGGATACGTTCGAGCAAAAAACTACCACTCACGATACCCAGGTGATAATTTTCTTTTCTTTGGGATTATGTAATTGGTCAGTTTTGTGATTTTAGAGTTCTTACAGTAATAAAGCAGCAGGACAGTATTATATGAGGTTATCACACAATACCCTGTGATCTTAATAAAAGAGGCACGTCTTTTTAGTGTGTCTAGACACAGTGTCTGGGGACCGTCTAAATATACACCTGCCAATCAGGAACCACAGGCACAGGCCACGGAAAGAAAGACCAATTAACCAAGAAAACACTCCGACTATTATTTCAGTACGTGGGTTAATTTATATACAAAACATAATACAGTTATTTCAACACTTTGACAATAGTGGTTTATTTTGTATTGAAAAATAAACCACGTGCATGTATACATGGTGCTATTTTACTGGGATGGATATTATTACAGAACATTGCGATGCATCCACAAAAATCAGGTATGTTTTGTTTCTTCAGTTCAAAGACTAATTCCTGACGTGACACGTTAGGTATTACGTAACCACCAGCTCGCCAGAGGGCGTATTCACTGGGATGGTACAAAATGGCTGCGCCCGTTATATATAATAGCCGTCACATTTAACCATTTTATTAATTAACTATACGATTATACTTGTTGATATTAAGCAATAATGTGCTCAGGGCTAGCTCTGGGTGAGCAGAACATTTCACCAAATTATCTATTAAACTTCAAAAATTGTGGAGACCCAAGTATATTTTAACAAAATTTCAATTATTACATGAAATTATTTTGCCAAATTAAAATAACATGTAAAACTGCCCTACCTTTGATATTCCTCATGTGAGCTGTGATCTGTATTTTGACTAAACAGTAATCTAAAAATAACATGTAAAGCTGCCCTACCTTTGATTTTTCTCGTGCGAGATGTGATCTGTATTTTGACTAAACAGTAATGTAAAAATAACATGTAAAACTGCCCTACCTTTGATATTCCTTGTGTGTGCTGTGATCTGTATTTTAACTAAACAGTAATGTAAAAATAACATGTAAAACTGCCCTACCTTTGATATTCCTTGTGCGTGCTGTGATCTGTATTTTAACTAAACAGTAATGTAAAAATAACATGTGAAGCTGCCCTACCTTCGATTTTTCTCATGCAAGCCGTGATCTGTATTTTGACTACACAGTAATCTAAAAATAACATGTAAAACTGCCCTACCTTTGATTTTTCACGTGTGAGCTGAGATCTGTATTTTGACTAAACAGTAATCTAAAAATAACATGTAAAGCTGCTTTATCTTTGATTGTCCTCGTGCGAGCCGTGATCTGTATTTAAAATTAGAAACTGGTGAATTTGGCGAGTGCCAGAGCTAGCTGTGCCACTAGAGCACATTGATTTATTAATCATCGGCTATTGGATGTCAGACATATCGTAATTTAGACATATAGTCTTAGGAAGGAAACACGCTACATTTTTCCATTAGTAGCATGGAATTTTTTATATATGCACCATCCCATAGACAGGATAGCACATACCACATCCTTTGACAGTGTTCTAGCTAGGATTTTGATGGGGCAGGGCGCTAATTTAATTGTAGGGCATTTTTTAATGCGAAAATCTTATTTTTGAGGCAAGTGCTGGATATGATCGAATTTTGTACATTCATAAATATATATGTAGGAATATCTGTGCTGGTTTTAATTTACAAAACGTTTTTGGAGGGAGGGGACAATCAATTTCTAAACCCAAATTTATTATTCTTACATTTGGATGTTTGATGAAACAGTACATTCATCGCCGTATGCAATATTATTGTACTAAATATAGACACTATTTAATAAATCTCGTTCCAGCCAGTGCAACACGACTGGTATGTGCCGTGGTATGTGCTATCCTGTCTGTGGGATGGCGTATATAAACGATCACTTGCTACTAATGGAAAAAAGTAGCGGGTTTTTCTCTAAGACTAAATTTCAAAATTACTAAATGTTTGACATCCAACAGCTGATTATCGATAAATCAATATGCTCTAGTGGTGCCGTTAAATAAAATCAAACTTTAACTATTAAAATGTTTTACAAAAGGTTGGATCACCTAAAAAATCATATTCTTTTTTCTATTATATACTACTCAAAAGAATTTAAGGGTCAGACGATATTTTCGACATTATTTTCTGAATGTCAATTATATTAGCTAGACCATAATGTCACGCATGGTATTGTTCCATTTTGACGAAAGTGGGTCTAAGCAACCCATAAATGAATTAAAATCCACTGTCATTGACACTGTCGACTAGTTCTAATGGCGAAAACATGCTTACATTTGCACGTAAATTAGGGCGAAAGCGAAAGGTCTGCTAAGTGCCCATAACTTGCTTTTTCACAAAGTGCTTCATTTGCACGCTTTGCATGTGTATTCCATGTTCCCAATGCTGAATTTCCGTATAATTGGAGCTTGCGTTCGTGTACGGTGCACACTCCAAATTCGACAATGGTACAATGTCAACTGACTATCGAAGATCGAGGAAGGGCTATTGCTTGGCTTCAGGATGGCAATACGCAAAGAAATGTTGCTCTGAGACTTGGTGTCAGTCAGAGTGTCGTTGGCCGACTGTGGCAACGGTACCAAGCAACGAATTCTGTTCGAAATCGTCCACGTTCGGGAAGACCCCGAAGCACTACAAATAGAGAGGACCGCTACATCACCAATATGGCTCTACGTCAACGCACAACCACTGCACGCCGATTACGTGACAATCTGCGGACTGCGACTGGAACTCGAGTGTCTGATCAAACCATACGCAATCGTCTGAGAGCCAATAATCTACGCTGCCGTCGCCAGGCTGTTCGGCCACCACTCCTACCACGTCACAGAACGGCCAGACGTCACTGGTGCACGCTTCATCTGCGGTGGCAACGTGTTCAGTGGGGTCGAGTGATGTTCACTGATGAGTCCAGGTTTAGTTTCCAGTTCAACGACGGTCGGGTTCGTGTCTACAGACGTCCTGGGGAGCACTTCGCTGACGTTAACGTTAGACAACGTCACCAGTTCGGTGGTGGCAGCGTCATGGTGTGGGGCGGCATCTCTATCCACCACAGGACCCCCTCTATGTGGTGGATGGCAATCTGAATGGAATCCGCATGGAATCCGCTATCTGAATGAGATTATCCGGCCGTTGGTTCTCCCAGGCCTTCAGCAGATTGGCGGCGGGGCAGTTCTGCAGGATGACAATGCCAGACCCCACCGCGCCAGGGTGGTAACGGACTTTCTTAGACAACAAAGTATCGCCAGGATGGATTGGCCAGCATATTCGCCTGACTTGGCCCCAATAGAGCACGCCTGGGACGAATTAGGCAGGAGAGTTCGGGATAACCATGCCCCTCCGGCCAACCTTCATGATCTGGGTCAACTTCTTATGGCAGAGTGGCAGGCCATTCCCCAAGAGTTCTTCAGACGTCTGATCAACAGCATAAGGCAACGATGTGTCGAGTGTATTCGCGCCAGGGGTGGATTCACACACTATTAAACGAATGTTCTAATGTGTAAAATCCATGTTTGACAACCTTCAACTTTGACAGCATGTCATGTGACTTTCTTGTATACAGTGACGTTTATTTGTGGTTTTTTGTAAATATGGAACAATAAATAAAAACTTTGGTGTAGTTTACATCATCAATCTAATACACTCTGAAACTTATTTGGTTATAAATTTTTGACCCTTAAATTCTTTTGAGTAGTATATATATAGTATTTATACCATTTAATATCATGCCCAAATGTAATTTAAAATAAATGAAATAATTAAAAGAAATCAAGAAATGAAAACAAAGAGAAAGATTAGAAATAAATAAATAAAAGAACAAATTAAAAAATTGACATAAGGATATATTTGTAACAAGTTGATCACTGCATTTAAAAATGAATGAATGAATGAATGAATGAATATTTAACGACACCCCAAAACGAAAAATACATCGGCTATTGGGTGTCAAACTATAGTAATGCAAACAAATAAAGTGATGATCAACATCAATATAAAAATTCAAGATTTAAATAAAAACAGTGTAAAGAACTGTGCAAAAATACAAATATCATAGATAGATACTGACGTTTACTAAAAATTTCAATTGTGCTGTATTGGCCATTCTTAAAGAGAATGTTACACCCCTGCACCACGGTGAGGTTACAGCACGCGCAGGGGTGCATTTAAAAACGGCTATTATTGCATGTGAAGGTCTAGATAGATTTCATTAAATAGCTTTTGCAGACATGCTTTTAATAAAACACAGTTATGCCTACATACACCAAATAACCAGTGTTGCAAGTTTACTCTGTGTCATATTATAAAGATGCAATCAATATGTCATTGATAAGGACTACTGACATCGGTTAAAACTATATGTATCTTGGTCTGGGTATTTGCAAAGGCAAAAATTACTTTCAAAAATTTACTTATCAAAATAAATTTCGCATTTGACGTTCTGTCGAAGTTTATCATGATGGTCTACTTTCAACTAGGTGTTTGCTAGGTGGTGTGTGGTTATGTGCATGACGGTGTGAGGATTACTTCGCATTCAAGCTTTGTAAGACTGCCTGTCCGCTTGTCTGCAGTCATATCGACTAACAATAAGAAAAAAAAACATACCACGTTACTGCTGTCGACTTTCACAACTGTGGCTAAACAATGTATTGTCAAAAATGTTTTAGTTGGGAATTCAGACTCGTAACAACACTGTACACGCTTTGAGAGGAAAGCAAGATTTTGTATTTTTGTTTGACAATGAATTAGGGCAGGGTGGCGATAATCAAGGGTGGTGCGGCAACAAACATGGCAGGGCGGCACAAACAGGGGCAGGGCGCAGCGCCCCTCTATTTATTGCTAGCTAGAACACTGTTTGATACGTGTACATGTAAGTATATATGTACCAGTCTTGGTGCACTGGCTGGATGGAGATATAGCCCTATGAGCCCACTGACGGGGATCAATCTCCAAAGCAACCGCGCAACAACCTGCCCCTCTATGGCTAACAGAGCCTGTTTAATAATTAAAATAAATACTTAGATTAAATAGCTCATGTTCTTGTTTAGCATTATCATTGAACATACATTCTGAATGTTTCTGACAATCCTAATGCTTGTATTTGTTCAAACTTTATTTTATCTCCTAATGTGCATTTTTTTCGTACATCATACAAAATGATTAAAGATAAAATCAAACAGAGCTACTACAAATTATTAGCATGACCAGAAACACAAGGATTATACAGTCACTGATGTTCTAAACAAGAAAAATTTATTTAAAGTTACATTCTCTGGTTACTATATTATAACATCATGTACAATTGTGAAATACAAGCTCAAATGCACTTTTAAAAAAGTTGTGTGTGTTCGCTATGAACGGATATCGTCAAATGTATACGCTTGATTCGTTGCCTGTGCCGCCATAGCTCGGCAAAGCACAAACAACAGCCTGTTGTCAGTTTTAGTTAACACGTGCGTTTGCCGATTTCAAATTGTAGGGTTCGTCTCAAAAAATTAAAAGAGAAATCGGTTCGGTTGAGGATACGGTACTAGAGTCTTTAGTTAAAACCGGTTTGATCTTCAATATATATAGCCCGTCAAAAGTATCCCACTTTCAAAATACTGGCTTTGTTTTTGACATGGATAAGCCAGCTTAGTGAAACCAATGCGGAGTGCGGTGTCATATATGCACCAAACGTAATTGGATTTACTGTTCTATATGCTTAAATAATAAAAATATTCCGGATACTGCCGCTTTAATACGTAATCATTAATCTTTAACACTAGTCAGAAATATGTTACAATGGCAGCAATCTCAGGGCAGTCTTATTTCTCTAAAAATTGATAATAAGTAAAAATTACATTAATTGTTGGAAACCAAATCTAGCTATTGCATCACCTGAACTGAATCATGATGGAGTGAAATCCGTGTTAACCCTCTCATCAATTTTAGTTTTTGAATTATGGACCATTGCCATAATTCAATTATTTTTACAAAATATCATTAATTAATGGAGTATGGTGGTTATGAAGATGGTTGAATAAAGTACATTTAGGGACAAATCAAATTATTTTTGTTCAGGTAATACTTTGTTAGGCCATTAAATAGGTCAGTGGTCTGTGACAATATGCCTTTAATGCTCCTCCCACATTTTGAAACTACCACTGACCTACATCCCTCCCCATCAATTGGAAAAACCTCATTATATTTAGATACTAGTAACACATTAATCTGAACAGTAGTCCGAGGGGAGATAACTACATGCCCCATTATTGATGTACAAAGCAAACTAAAATCAGTTTGCCAACCAATGTTTGCACACCATTGGATATTTCAGAGATACAGCTTATGCTTCTCCATACAATAGTGGGTGGTGGGTGTTCTCTTTATAAACCTTGAAATGTAATTTGAACAAGTCCTTTGCCTTCCACAGTAACTAGATTTATGAAAGAGGATTTCTGGTTATTTTATATATATATGCTACAAAGTTGTTTTCTGCTTTGATCTTACAGACTACAGGAAGACCAAGGTTTGGAAAATCTTCAACTTCTGCAGAACGTAAAGAGACAGTATATACAGGAGAGAGACAAGGTCAAACAGGAGGTGAGGACAACATTTTAAAAATACTGTTTTACTACTAATCATGGTTATGCACTTGCAGTATTTCTACCAGAAAGACATTTTTGGGTATGGCGCTATGGAATTGAATGCAATCACAGTCAACAGGGGGTATGGGGGGCCTCCTCCAGAAAGAAAATGGGTTAAGTTTGGGTTTACGGTTAAGAAAATCATACAATAATGATAAGAGTAATTAATTTTGTCAAAAAGTTAACTTGAAATAAAACTTTAAAATAACTTAAACATCTGCAAAATTATTTAAGTATGGCACCATACCCATTTTACCCTTTGACAGAAACCCTGACTGGAGTTAAAGACTGACTTTATAATAAAGTAGTACTGGCCTTGGTGGCGTCGTGGTTAGGCCGTCGGTCTACAGGCTGGTAGGTACTGGGTTCGGATCCCAGTCGAGGCATGGGATTTTTAATCCAGATACCGACTCCAAACCCTGAGTGAGTGCTCCGCAAGGCTCAGTGGGTAGGTGTAAACCACTTGCACCGACCTGTGATCCATAACTGGTTCAACAAAGCCCATGGTTTGTGCTATCCTGCCTGTGGGAAGCGCAAATAAAAGATCCCTTGCTGCCTGTCGTAAAAGAGTAGCCTATGTGGCGACATCGGGTGTCCTCTAAAAAAACCTGTCAGAATGACCATACCTGTATGTTTGACATCCACTAGCCAATGATAAGATAAAAAATCAGTGTGCTCTAGTGGCGTCGTTAAATAAAACAAACTTTACTCTTTTTTTAATAATAAAGTACAAAATGTATTAAAGTTAAAATCAGACCCCCAAGAAATGATTTGCCAAGTTGTAGTAAAACATAATGAGATGACATTACGTATGCCTCAATTTCCAATAAGGGCTGTTTCAATTTTATAAAAACTATTAAAAATCCTGTATTAAAATAGTTTTTTGGTTAAAAGGAAAAAAGTTTTCCCATCTGAAGCTGTTTAGCGACACATTGAAAAATCCTAAAAATTTATGTCACACACTATATATATATATATATATATATATATATATATATATACTACTAAAAAGAATTTAAGGGTCAGACGATATTTTCGACATTATTTTCTGAATGTCAATTATATTAGCTAGACCATAATGTCACGCATGGTATTGTTCCATTTTGACGAAAGTGGGTCTAAGCAACCCATAAATGAATTAAAATCCACTGTCATTGACACTGTCGACTAGTTCTAATGGCGAAAACATGCTAACATTTGCACGTAAATTAGGGCGAAAGCGAAAGGTCTGCTAAGTGCCCATAACTTGTTTTTTCACAAAGCGCTTCATTTGCACGCTTTGCATGTGTATTCCATGTTCCCAATGCTGAATTTCCGTATAATTGGAGCTTGCGTTCGTGTACGGTGCACACTCCAAATTCGACAATGGTACAATGTCAACTGACTATCGAAGATCGAGGAAGGGCTATTGCTTGGCTTCAGGATGGCAATACGCAAAGAAATGTTGCTCTGAGACTTGGTGTCAGTCAGAGTGTCGTTGGCCGACTGTGGCAACGGTACCAAGCAACGAATTCTGTTCGAAATCGTCCACGTTTGGGAAGACCCCGAAGCACTACAAATAGAGAGGACCGCTACATCACCAATATGGCTCTACGTCAACGCACAACCACTGCACGCCGATTACGTGACAATCTGCGGACTGCGACTGGAACTCGAGTGTCTGATCAAACCATACGCAATCGTCTGAGAGCCAATAATCTACGCTGCCGTTGCCAGGCTGTTTGACCACCACTGCTACCACATCACAGAACGGCCAGACGTCACTGGTGCACATTTCATCTGCGGTGGCAACGTGTTCAGTGGGGTCGAGTGATGTTCACTGATGAGTCCAGGTTTAATCTCCAGTTCATCGACGGTCGGGTTCGTGTCTACAGACGTCCTGGGGAGCGCTTCGCTGACGTTAACGTTAGACAACGTTACCGGTTCGGTGGTGGCAGCGTCATGGTGTGGGGCGGCATCTCTATCCATCACAGGACCCCCCTCTATGTGGTGGATGGCAATCTGAATGAAATCCGCTATCTGAATGAGATTATCCGGCCGTTGGTTCTCCCAGGCCTTCAGCAGATTGGCGGTGGGGCAGTTCTGCAGGATGACAATGCCAGACCCCACCGCACCAGGGTGGTAACGGACTTTCTCAGACAACAAGGTATCACCAGGATGGATTGGCCAGCATATTCGCCTGACTTGGCCCCAATAGAGAACGCCTGGGACGAATTAGGCAGGAGAGTTCGGGATAACCATGCCCCTCCGGCCAACCTTCATGATCTGGGTCAACTTCTTATGGCAGAGTGGCAGGCCATTCCCCAAGAGTTCTTCAGACGTCTGATCAACAGCATGAGGCAACGATGTGTCGAGTGTATTCGCGCCAGGGGTGGATTCACACACTATTAAACGAATGTTCTAATGTGTAAAATCCATGTTTGACAACCTTCAACTTTGACAGCATGTCATGTGACTTTCTTGTATACAGTGACGTTTATTTGTGGTTTTTTGTAAATATGGAACAATAAATTAAATTTTTGGTGTAGTTTACATCATCAATCTAATACACTCTGAAACTTATTTGGTTATAAATTTTTGACCCTTAAATTCTTTTGAGTAGTATATATATATATATATATATATATATATAATGATGTCATCCTTGTTTTCAAATAAAGTTTGAATTATTTAGTGTAGGTGTTTTGTGATGGTTACGTGAAAGCAAGCATAGGAATAACACTTTTTACTTTTTATTGCGAATACAAAGTATACAGTGAAATAGATTTAAACCATACAGTCCCTGGTTAACAATTTTATTATAAACTTAACCTTTAAGGTAGGGTTGGAAAGTGTTGGACTTTGATCTCAGTGAAATAACATTCAGTGAACATTATTTTCAGTACAGACACTTGATAATAACTGGCACTAAATTTATTATTCTATTTATTATAGAAAATTAACCAATTTAAACACTGTTTTGAGTTTTTCTATATGTACTTTTAGTATAATTTTACATTTTATTCACTTTCAAAAATAATTTAAAAAAAACAATATTCAGTTTATTCTGTAAAAAAAACCCATCTAAAATCTATAGAAAATTTTTATATTAAAATAACATTTTAATTACAAATTTTACTATATGCTATGTGAAATTGTTTTTTGTGTTTGCCAAATTTTGAAGACACCATATCACAATTGTTTCAGATAGTAACGGTCTAGGAATCGCCAGTGGTGATGAGAGAACTACACAGTTATGTGACGTCGTTTTATATGTTTGCCAAATAATGATGTCATCACATTTCTATTTCAGCAAAGGGGTGGGATGTAGCCCAGTGGTAAAGCGTTCGCTTGATGTGCGGTCGGTTTGGGATCGATCCCCATCAGTGGCCCCATTGGGCTATTTCTCGCTCCAGCCAGTGCACCACGATTGGTATATCAAAGGCTGTGGTATGTCTTATCCTGTCTATGGGATGGTGCATATAAAAGATCCCTTGCTGCTAATCGAAAAGAGTAGCCCATGAAGTGTCGACAGTGGGTTTCCTCTCTCTATGTTTGTGTGGTCCTTAACCATATGTCCGATGCCATATAACTGTAATTAAAATGTGTTGATTGCGTCGTTAAATAAAACATTTCCTTCCTTCTATTTCAGCAAGCAATGGTTGAGGAATCACCAATGGTGATGAGAGAAATATTCTGTTATGTGACTTCACTTTATATATTTGCCAAATGACGATGACATCACATTTGTGTTTTAGATAGCGACAGTTTGCCGACGGTGATGAAAGAACTACAGTATTATGTGACATTGTTTTATGTTTGCCAAATCGTGATGACATGGTATTTCTGTTTCAGATAGCGACGGTTGAGGAATCGCCGACGGTGATGAAAGAACTACAGTATTATGTGACATTGTTTTATGTTTGCCAAATCGTGATGACATGGTATTTCTGTTTCAGATAGCGACGGTTGAGGAATCGCCGACGGTGATGAAAGAACTACAGTATTATGTGACATTGTTTTATGTTTGCCAAATCGTGATGACATGGTATTTCTGTTTCAGATAGTGACGGTTGAAGAATCGCCGATGGTGATGCGAGAACTGCAGTTTCTGGAGAAGAAGTGTATTCAGTGGCAGGACAAGATCTACAATCATATGATGAAGATCCTGGACGAGGAGGAGAACCTCGTCAAAATACAGATCACCGCTCGCACGAGGAAAATCAAAGGTAGGGCAGCTTTACATGTTATTTTTAGATTACTGTTTAGTTAAAATACAGATCACAGCTCGCACGAGGAAAATCAAAGGTAGGGCAGCTTTACATGTTATTTTTAGATTATTGTTTAGTCAAAATACAGATCACGGCTCGCACGAGGAAAATCAAAGGTAGGGCAGATTTACATGTTATTTTTAGATTACTGTTTAGTTAAAATACAGATCACAGCTCGCACGAGGAAATCAAAGGTAGGGCAGCTTTACATGTTATTAGTCTTCTACAGGTCCCACCGGAGGAAACTATGGGTTTCATCTCCTTTTCTCAGTCCATCCCACATGTAGTTTTCCAGATGATTAGTTTTGCACTGCCTCATGATATTGAGCTGAAATTTTGTGTATAACTTTATCATATTCTTTTACAGATCAAGTTTGCCTTTCATGGCAATTTACTAATTTTTCACAGTTATTGCCCTTGGATTTAGGAGATATGTAAAAAATGTCAGCCTGGAAGGACATGCATTGCTTTAGCTGTATAGCAGTACCCTCGGAATGCTTGTTTTTAGATTATTGTTTAGTTCTACTTGTAGTCATCTATTGTGGGCCCCAACCACTTTCAACATTAATAACCCAAACCTTAACAAAAACTAAATAGTCTTAAGAAAGCCCCTTCCAACATTAATAACCCAAACCTTAAAAACTAAATAGTCTTAAGAAAGCCCCTTCCAACATTAATAACCCAAACCTTAAAAACTAAATTGTCTTAAGAAAGCCCCTTCCAACATTAATAACCCAAACCTTAACAAAAACAGTCTAAACAGTCCCTTCCAACAAATAGCTCAAACCTTCCAACATTAATTAAGAAAGCCCCTTCCAACATTAATAACTCAAACCTTAAAAACTAAACTGTCTTACAAAAGCCCCTTCCAACATTAATAACCCAAACCTGAACAAAAACTAAACAGTCTTAAGAAAGAAATTTAAAAACAAATCTAATATCTTTTTTTCCCTAACAGTTGTGTAGCAAAATTGAATACATAGTTGTTTTTTGTTTATATTGGTACTATTTTATGTACACAAATTAGAGACTCTTCACAGTTATTACTAGTAACAATTTCATAAGTATTCGTTGTTAAAATGTTACAGTACGGGTTTATTTTGTTTTATATTTTTGTCCTGCCTTCACTCCCCTTTCCTTTCTTAAAAATGCTTAGAATGTGAATATCTCTATAACGAATGGATTTCTGGACATATATCACAAATATTGACCTGAAAATGTTTTATGCTGCTAGTTTTAGACATAATGTGAAGTTGCCATGGCTACCCTATTGTCCAGTAAATCAAAGCCAAAGCTTGGGTGAACTTAGAACAAATTGGAACAGAAGGTGTTTTTGTTTTATAATGTTAAGATGATCCCAGTGAACATTATATCCAAAATCCACCTACATCAGATACCGGAAAGATGCTAATTAGCATAAATCCAATATGGCCACCAACACCAACTTCGGTGACTTGTACACACGTATCTCCTAAATGGTTGATTTTAGACCCCATAGATGTAGTTTACATGTAAGTAGATAGAAATACACATGTATTGAATCAGGGAATCAAATTATCTTGTTAAAAATATACTACGACATTCCGATGACCTCAAAGTTTTTTTTTTACTAAAACAATTTCTTGCTTAGAATGTGAATATCTGTATAGCGAATGGATTTCTGGACATCATAATGTTTTGTAATATCTCTATATCCAGTTTTGTCTAAAATAATTTTGTACATACACAATTAAAAAAAAATTCCAATGAAATGTGTAAATAATTCAACCAAAGATCATTTCAAATATTTTTATCCACGTAATACTTTATATTTAAAGCTTGCTATGGTAAGATAGTGGCCCTTTAAAAAGACAGGGAAAGGCAGGATGAGTGTTTATTATGTTGGAGGAACAAACGGAAGTCTTGCTATGGTTGAAAACTCAAGAATAGTCCCTTAAAGAATGTGTATAGATATGGTGGTCATGACATCTTTTGCTTCAGACAACATATCTAGTTTTACTAGTATTAAAACAGTGGTATATACATGTTCTGTTGCAGATGCTGAAGAGAGGGTGATATTCTAGTTTTACTAGTATTAAAACAGTGGTAAACATGTTCTGTTGTAGATGCTGAAGAGAGGGTGGTGTTCTATGATACGGTTGAGGACACCAGTCTATTTTCCCACCATCGACGATGAAAATCGCTCACAGGATGATGATCCTGCCATAGAGGAACTGAGAAGCAAGCGATCGGCCATCCAGCGAAGGAAAATCAATTTACGCAATAAGAAGGTTTAATTGCATTAATTTTTATTTTAGGCTTTAATTTTGATGTACATTTTATCACATTCTTGTGTTTATAGTGTGAACGTATACTAATGATCTAAACAAAATCTACCATGAACTTTAATGATGGCACAGGAAGAAAGATCTAGATAGAGATTGAAAACAGTATTTACTGGTATTTTTTCATTCATCGAGAATTGAACAAACTCCCGTTGCTATGTCTGGACCAATGGGATGACGTTATATTTGTAATGAATGTAAAGGAAATTTAATTATTGGACAGTGAAAGAGAATTCATGTAGTAGCCATACACCTCCATATTTAAAACTCACTGTTAAAAATGTTTAACCTTTATTAACCATCCTTAAATATTTGGTTTGTCATTTTTGTTCTCTAGAGAAAACAAAGTCCAAAATAGATTATTGGAGAGTTATTTGAGTTACAACAAATAACAGTTACATAGTATAGATTTTAAGCTTGTGTTTGTTTTCAGGGAACATTTGTCCAGCAGAGTCAGCAGAAAGATGTGGAGAAGAAAGAGACCGATGACAGATTTAAACATCACCACGCCGTCCAGCTGGTAGGTGGTCTTCTTGTTCAAAATGCATTATTTACTATTATTATTATTATTGAAATAATTGAATTATTTTTAATTATTACTTTTCAACTTTTGCATTTAGCTACAGAATTACCTTTTTCGCATTTATCTTCATATCTCACAAAATGTAAGTTCTCCATCAATGTACCTTCGTTTATAGTTGCATATACAGTGAAACTCCTCTAAACTGGACACCCTCATGACCAAATAAAAAGTCTGGTTTTAAGAGGTATCCAGTTTAGAGAGGTTCTCTTCTGTACATATATATAAAAAGGGGCCGCGAAAAACGTCTGGCTTTGAGGGAATTCCGGTTTACAGAGGGTCCTGTTTTGAGAGGTTTCACTGTATATGAATGTTTTTAAGAATTGCATATTCAGTGAAACTCCTCTAAACCGGACACCCTCACAGGGGTTGAATTTTACGCTATTCCGCAAATAGTAAATTTCAAAACGGAATAGTAAAACAATTCTTCCAATATTCCGTCATGAAAGTGAAAATAAAGTACGGAATACCGAAAATCGCCTGCGACTATTCCGCTTACGCTTTTTCTTCAGCTACATTTTTCTGCAGAACAAATTCTTGCGCTATTAAGACCTTTCTCGTGCACTTACTGGTACAAAATAAACGTCTTTTTGATCGAGACTAATGTTTGGAGTGAGTTCATTTGTAATTCCAGCTAGTATGCAGAAATGCATAGTATGCATGTTATATAAACAATTGTTCGTTACCCAATGTTGTACAGGGCGACGTAGCACATTCAGGAAAACTAGTGGTACATTAATAATTGAAGGGATAGTACATTTTTAGACGGAATAGTGTGTTTTGAAATTCACTATACCTTTGGGATAGTGGTAATTTTTTTAAATTTCAACCCCTGCCTCAGGACCAAGTAAAAAGTCTGTTTTTAAGAGGTATCCAGTTTAGAGAGGTTCTGTTCTATACTGATATTTAAAAAGGGACCATGAAAAACCATCCGTCTTTGAGGGAATTCCGGTTTACAGAGGGTCCTGTTTTGAGAGGTATATGAATGTTTTTAAGAATTGACTGCAATACTTGCATGAAACAAAAAATAATTGCGGTCAAATCT
The DNA here is from genome assembly GCF_016097555.1 of Gigantopelta aegis. Classification (NCBI taxonomy): domain Eukaryota; kingdom Metazoa; phylum Mollusca; class Gastropoda; order Neomphalida; family Peltospiridae; genus Gigantopelta; species Gigantopelta aegis. The sequence goes on along the minus strand of NC_054700.1, from coordinate 17,971,942 downwards.
TATAATTAAATTTATAATCGTTATTTAACAGTAAACGTTTCATTTTTAACGCCTTCAGTCAAAAATGACATTTGCGGGATCAAGTAGACAATAACACCTGCAAATCTATATGGTTATTTCCTAATTGATACTTACGTTGTGGAAAAATGCAAACGTTCATTCACTATTATTTGAATCAGGTGTTTGCCAAATGACGTCATTTGGTAAATGACATAATTTTGATAAGCGGCGCCATTTCCGCTAGTTTTAGCTGTGTGCATTTTGATGGCTTGTTAAATTATGTTGGAAGAATTTGTCCAATTTGTGTTTAGTGTATATTTTATGCATGAAGGGAACGTGTCAAACATTTACACTGTCGGGGGGAACCATTTAATTTTTGTCAACAGCTGTAGAACAAGTAAGTTTCAGGCGTGAATGTTCCTACATTTCTTTAGCCAGCGACCAAGTCTCATTACATTAGCATATGTCTACTCTGCTATAGCATTTTCCATTAATTTATCTTATAAAAAGTGTACTATTATGTAGTATCTATGTCACAATTGTATTGTTTTTTTTATCTTTCACATGTGTTTTTAAAATATCTAAATATGGTTGCCTGAATAATCCGGCTAGTTACAGAAAAGTAGTGCGACTCGGGGTTGGGGGGTTGGGTGGTGGTGGTGGTAGTCATGGCCAATCAGATTACTGTAAAGTGTACAGACGCAAAGAAAATTTAATTATATTTTAATGCATATTAAAACAAGTTCAAATTAATTATTCTAATTTTTTTTTTTTTAATACTTAATTTTTTTAAAAGTGTTTAGTTAATTAAAAAAAATATTTTTTAGCATACGTTCAGATGAACATTAAATGGATGTAAGTGTGAATAACACTGATTAAGTTTAAATGGTAGCTGAGATATTTAATTCTGTAGAATTCTTGTTTTTAACAAATATTTTCTCTTAACATTTAGAGAAAAGACGTAAAAAGGGAAGAAGAAGAGTCAAAGAAGGATTTTATTATTGAGGAACGCAAAAAGGCAATTGAAAGACTTAAGACTTATAAAGTGGTAAGATTGCAACTTATTTACTTTATTGTATCTGTTTGCTGAATTCAATATATATACCAAATTCATTTTTAATTCATATTTGGTGATTTGGTGACTGATAACTTCCACTGTAAAGCCTGCATGCTCATGCATATAGGTTCTAATAGACCAAATCAATTCCTATTGCCAATAATGTTAACGTTTACTAATAAAACTGATATAAGCAGTGTTTCAACACACCCAGGAAGTACAGCAATAGAAAGTGTGGCACCTCACATCTAATCTACCTGCAAGAAAATGGGGTCATGTATCATTTAAGAGATTTAATTAATGTTTTTAATAGCAACCGTCATTTTTGCTGAAAATTGCAGTTCCATTTTTGGGGGTACCCTGCATTAGTTTCAACCTCTGGTATATACTGCATAACAACTGTATAACAAATAAAAGTGTATTTATTTATTGTCAATAGATAATAGAATTTGCACAAATAATCAATCACACCCACAGCTGCTTTTACTCCGTAAATATTTGATGGTGCACGTCGAACTTTGACACGGAACTCTCTTGTTTGGTACTATGCAACCTGAAAAGTAAATTAACAGAGAAACTGGGTTGTCTCCCCTTCACACCTAATCATATCTGGAATAGCCTTAGTTTTGATCAATTAAATGTAAATTTTTCAATAACTCAGAGGTTTTAGAATATAGTGGCCTGATGTCCGAGGGCAGTGGTTTTTGGATTCGGACCAATAAAAGTTACTGTCTGCGATCCCGATGGCAAGTGGTCCACAAAAAAATAAATAAATTAAAATCTACAATGCTACACACATGTATGATCATATGAAAACAAAAGAAACATCTACAAGTCACTTCTTTCGATTCGCTGTCACATGCAATATTTCACTAACAAATAGTTGGCTACCAGTAATCTTTGACCCATCCACGACCTCAATATACCTACCAGTGTAACTTTATTCAAGTTATAAAATAATGTAAACATTGAAAAAACAAAAGTTCATCGTATCGCTGTCATTTTTATTTTTGCACTGGAAACCAAATATTTGTTACTCTAAACTAATATTAGTATAGTGCAAGCTTAATATGCAAAACAGTAACCAGGCTTTTATTAGTTTAACGGTTGCAAGCCACCATTTATGTTTGCAAAACTTTAAAAGTGTAAATTATTAATTTAATTTATAAAATATGACATAAATTGAAAAAAAAAAAAAAAAAAAAAAAAAAAAAATTAAATACACAATATCATGGAATAGATAAATGTAACAAAGTACATGTATCTACATCGAAAAATTACTAATTTGGTGTGGGTGGGGTGGGGCTTTGTATGCCTTAAACTATAATACATGTACAATTTATGCTAATAAAGGTTCTTGTTTCTTTTTGAGGTTTTTTGGGGGGGTGGTGGAGGAGTTCCCATTTATAAGTAAATAAATATATACACATTTATAAGTGATAAAATATTAATTTGTTTTTAATGCTGTTAATTGTTGTTGTTTTTATAACTTAAGTGGTTTTAGTGGAAACAGTATTTTAAAATATTATTAGGTAACTTTATTCTAAACTGATAAAAATTGTTTGCATATTTTTCTAAACATACCATAGAATATGCCCAATAAGCATGTTGCGTAAACTGACAAATTGATTTAACATGATCCTAATTATGCAAAATATACATTAAAAAGTTAATTATTTTAATTTACTGGGGTTTTTTGCTTTATAAACAGTTAAAATTGGGCAAGTGAATTTTTTCACCATGGCAATTGCATTTTCAAATCCACTGGCCCCATGGCAAGTGAATTAAAAAAAATATATCTAGAATCCCTGAATAAATTCAGGGTCAGTATTTCAAAATCTTTGATAATGGATGTCGGTTCAAGCAATTTTTACTTAGATAACTGATTGGTGAGTTACCTGACCCAAATGTATTGTATGAAGTTCTGGATTATACTGATGATCCAGATATATTTTAAAGAAACTTATTTGGCAGTGAGGTAGTATTTGTTTTATTTGACCACTGATATGTTGTGTATCAAATGTCTGATAATCGACCTACAGGGATTTTTGTAATACATTTTGAAGTTTTAATTATTTGAGACTGTAACCATGTGAGCATCAGGCAGATTATGAGAAATTAAAAGTGGTGTGGTTGTGTGTGTGTGTGTGTGTGTGTGCGTGTGTGCATATGTGTGTGCATATGTGTGTGTGTGTGTGCATATGTATGTGTGTGTATGCATATGTGTGTGTGTGTGCATATGTATGTGTGTGTGCATATGTATGTGTGTGTGTGTGTGCATATGTGTGTGTGTGTGTGCATATGTGTGTGTGTGTGTGTGTGTACATGTGTGTGTGTATGTGTGCATATGTATGTGTGTGTCTGTGCATATGTATGTGTGTGTGTGTGCATAATATGTATGTGTGTGTGTGTGCATATGTGTGTATGTGTATGTGCATATCTATGTGTGTGTGTGTGTGTGTGTGTGCATATGTATGTGTATGTGCATATGTATGTGTGTGTGTGTATGTATGTGTGTGTGTGCATGCGTATGTACATGTATATATGTGTGTGTGCATATGTATGTGTGTGTGTGTGCATATGTGTGTGTGTGCATATGTATGTGTGTGTGCATATGTATGTGTGTGTGCATATGTATGTGTGTGTGTGTGTGCATGTGTGTGTGTGCATATGTATGTGTATGTGTGTGTGTGCATATGTATGTGTGTGTGTGTGTGCATATGTATGTGTGCCAAGGACAGTGTGCAGCACTTGAACCTTAAATGTAAGCACCAAATAACTCACGTGAAAACCTGCAACTTTGTAACCTTCCTACATTTTTCACATTTGATATGCATCTTACAGAATAAGACAGTAGCTTTAAACTATATTTAGAATGTTTTGTTCTTGATATTTTTGTTTTGAGGACCTATACAACTGTTTTTGATTTTAAAATGCTGACATGTTGAATGCATTCTTAAAATTCTATTTTAGAAATATCCTGCACCAGTAACAATTAAACCACAAAGATACCAATCACCGAGACTAAAGAACGCTTCTTTGAGAGTGAACGAACGGCAGAGCTTGTCCCGAGGAATGCAATCACTGCGTCCAGAGTCCAAATTCAGCTCGATGCGGCCAAGCACAAACCAGAGAAAGAAGTTTGTGAAACCCCCAAAACTGGACAAGATAGATGGTGACATCGGTGTCCAAATATTTGCAAACGGCTCTGTCATGACGGCATCGCAGATTGATGCAACACCAGCATCATCATCCACCTCACAGTCATCCAGTTCATCAAATACGACAACTCCACCCACTCCCCCGAGTGGTCCCCCACCCCCTCCACCCCCACCCCCTCCACCACCACCACCACCACCACCACCACCTCTTCTGACTCCACCACCACTAGTGTCTTTAGGTAATAAACGGAAGGAGTCCAAGGAAAAAATAACTCCTACTGATGGAGATGGCGCCAGGAGTACAAAAAGTGGTGTTCCCCAACTGCAGGACATTGTGGATAGGAAGAGTCATTTGAAGCCAGCGTCAGACCGGCCCCAGCGACCACCTCGTATGATTGGTGAGTACTTGAAGTTGGTCTGGACGACGCGACGCAACTCACTCATCGAGTTGAGTCGTGTGGTGTAGTGTAGTGTGTATTGACAAAAGAAGCCATCTGGGACTGATTTTGTGTTGGTCCGACGACATTTGACATAACCAAACATGTTCACATTTGACATAATCAAACATGTTCACATTTGACATAACCAAACATGTTCGGTTGCAGAGGAGGTCCATCGTATTGTGTGAATGAGCCGTGGCTCACGACTCGGCATGACCGTCCAGTTGAATCGCGTCATCTGATGTGATCTAGGGTTTAAAAATTCACTGCTAGTCGTAAAAGTTAGCCAAGTATATTCACTCCCATAGCATTTTTGTTAATATGTGCAGCGGTTGCAAAATGAAGTACTAGTAGGCGTTGGAACTGACAGAGTAGGAGTTGGGGGTTTATCGAGAGCTAGAGACACTCAGTAATGGGGGCACGTGGTGGGGGGGGGGGGGGGGGGGGGGGGGAGAGACTCTATGGGCCGGAGTCTGTTACCACAGAAGTGTGGAATGTAGTCCACTTGTAATGCATATAGTTGGTGAAATTGTTAGACCAGGAATCAAAACAAAATATATTTTAAAAACAAAGGCAATGAGCCGTAATGGGCGCTGTATTCGTGGGAAACTCAAAGTTTTCCTGAATAAATTAACCCATAGAAGCCGAGCTATACATTCAGACAAGAATCAAGAAATTATGAACTGGAGTCTGAGCAACTGTGGCGAAAATAGACGTTGGAAATGAGGGTAGTAAACATTGCATGCGACGTGCGACGCCTTGTTTTGCAACCACTGATGTGTATGGATATCATATCTTATTTTCCTTAAGCAAAACAAACTTTAATTTTTTTGGTCAAATTCACAAAATCCCTTCTGACTAATGTATCATGTGATTTATTATATCAGTTTGTGTTGTTTAACGACACCACTAGAGCACATTGATTAATTAATCATCAGCTATTGGATGTCAATCATTTGGTAATTTTGACTCGTAGTCAACAGAGGAAACCGGACACTACATGCAGCAAGGGATCTTTTATATGCACTTTCTCACAGACAGGAAAGCACATACTATGGCCTTTGACCAGTTGTGGTGCACTGGTTGGAACAAGAAAAAAATCCAATCAGTTGAACGGATCCACTGAGTTGGTTCGATCCTGCAACGCAAGCACCTCAGACGAATATCAGTAATAGAGACTAGAACTAAACTGGTTTCAAAATTCCCATGCCAGATGTATCTTTATTTCATTTGAACTTATTTTCATGCTTATATCCAATTAAGGTTCAAGCACGCAGTCCTAGGCACACACCTCAACTATCTGGGCTGTCTGTCCAGGACAGTGGGTTCTTGTTACTTGGTTAGTGGTTAGTGAGAGAAAGAGGGTGTAGTGGCCTTACACCTACCCATTGAGTCCTTAAGAACTCGCTCTGGGTTGGAACCGGTACTGGGCTTCGAACCCTGTACCTGCCAGCCTGTAGTCCGATGGCTTATCCACTGTGCCACCGAGGCTGGTAATGCATCTTTAAAAGCATTTACAAATGGACATAATGCACTTCACAACTATTTAATTGCTTTTCAGTGTTGCCAGTATAACATTCTGTAAAAACCATTTGTCATCAGTAAAGATGATGATTCATGCATTATACACTGGGCCCATTTATGGATTCCTACACTGGATTTTTTTTTTAAAGTCTCCCAAAGAGCTCAAGTATTTTTCAGCAATAGCAAGCCCCATAAATACTGATTCATAATAGAACGTTCACACAGGTTTTAGTTGCATGTTTTGGTTAGAACATGAATTTATGTGTATTGTAAGAAAGAAATATTTCCAACTAAGAGATAATCATATCTAGTGAACCCCTCTAAACTGGACATCCACAGGACCAAGTAAAAGAGATAATCATATCTAGTGAACCCCTTTAAACTGGACATCCACAGGACCAAGTAAAAGAGATAATCATATCTAGTGAACCCCTCTAAACTGGACATCCACAGGACCAAGTAAAAGAGATAATCATATCTAGTGAACCCCTCTAAACTGGACATCCACAGGACCAAGTAAAAGAGATAATCATATCTAGTGAACCCCTCTAAACTGGACATCCACAGGACCAAGTAAAAAGTCTGGTTTTAAAGGCGCAGACCCTAGTTTTAACCCATACAAAATGGACACTAAGTTTAGTTAATTTACAAACCTGTAACTCATTTAGATAAAATTACAATAGAGTGAAAGAAGAGTCTGTGACATTAAAACTTGAAATATACATAAAAAAAAGAGTAGAACTCGAATCAATAAACCGCTACTTCTCAGACGCACATGCTTTTTAAAAAATAAGAAAAATGCAATGTTTGGTACTACAAACACCAGGATGACCATAAACTCTTTGGTTCTACGGAAATGGATAATCTAAGGAATAAAATATAAGTAATGTTTGATTTCAGTGATCATTAACATCTATGATAGTTAAAAATATGCTGTAGTGTTTAAAAACTAGCGTATGTCCCTTTAAGGGTCATCTGTTTTAGAGAGGGACCAGTTTTTAATGGTTTATTAACTGTATTATCTATAACTGTATTGTGTTATCTGAAGGGTTATTTATATTAATGATTATTAGTCCCTACCGGTCCAACCGAAGGGAACTATAGGTTTCATCTCCGTCCATCTGTTCGTCTGTCTGTCCATCTGTCCATCTGTCCGTCCATCTGTCCCACTTATGTTTTCCGGATTTTTTTGGCAGAAGGCTTTGAGATATTAAGCTGACATTTTGTGTATAGTTTCATCATTTACTGTTATAGATCAAGTGTGACTTCCATGACAATTTACCCAATTTTTGACGGAGTTATGGCCCTTGAACTTAGTCAGTGTGAAAACTTGTTTTCTGGACTTGTTTCAGAAGACCTTTAGTTATTGAGCTGAAATTTTGTGTACATGTTTATCATATACTGTTACAGATCTAGTTTAATGTTCATGGGGATTTACCCATTTTTAATGGAGTTATGGCCCTTGAACTTAGGAGATATGAAAAAAAACATTCCAGATTTTTGCAATGCATGAAGATGTCAAGATGAAATTTTGTATATACATGTAGCTTTATAATTTTTATGTAGCTTTACAGACCAAATTGAAGTTTTGTGGTGATTTACCCACTTTTAAGAGTTATGACCCTTGAATTTAGGAGATACGAAAGATTGTTGGGCCCAGTAGGGGACATACATGTATTGCTTTAGCAGTGCTCTCAGAATGCTTGTTATTTATATCATTAACCTTTTTTATCTTACATTAAAAATACATGTAATTGGGTTTTACAAAAAACACAGAATTATTTCACAACTGAGTACTATTAGGTAAGCTTAGAATCATTATTTACATGTAACTTGCATATTTAATAAAAAAATTAATAATGTCCTGTTTTACTTCCTTCCAGATCCGATGGGTGACATTTTCAGCATCATCAAACAAGGTGTCAAACTGCGTCCGACGAATAACGAATCCAGCATTGACCCACCCATGACCACGCCCCCGAGTGATGCTCATTTAAATCTTCTTCAAGAGAGTCTGAAAAAGATGAATCGTCAGATGAGAGGGATGTCTCCTGAATCAGAGGACGATGATAATGACAGTGTTGACTTTGATGATGGTTTTTAAAATACATGTAGCATTGTTATAGGCGTTGGAAGTGGGGAGGTGGGGGTGGGGGTGGGTTGGGGGACAGTGGCAATACACCCCAATTCTTAAGCTGAGGTGGTCAGAATATACATTGGCACCTTCAGTTGTGTGATGGTTAATAACTTCCCCTCCTCCTCTTCCCCTGCCCCACCCCCCCACCCCCCACCCCCCACCCAGTTGCTGACAACTTTCAAAACCAGGCTTTCTGCCAGAAAATAATTTGAGGGTACATTTTAAAAACAAAACAGATCATAAGTAAACTCTGTTGTTGTGGGTTTGAAATCCTATGAAACTAATTTTAAAAAGCGGTTCTGTTTCTACAATCATTCTAAAAATGTCCCAAGATTTTAGGGTACTTCATTTTACCCTTTGTACCCTATGACAGAATCCCTGAACACCTATGGTTGTTTCTAAATCCTTGTCAGAACTACCATTTGGTTTTTCCAGTTGAACATGACATATTAATTATCTCAAGGGAAATCTCTGTTTTTAATGCAAGGAATGAGATTAGTATGGCCTAAAGTCTGGTATGGATTTGTGTCTTCTGATTGTGGCTAATTCATTACCGTACATCAAGTGGGAATGTGATCTTTCAGGGTTTCGTTTGTATACTTGATACTTGAAGTGTTCATATTCAACATGCGATATCCGCCAGTTTCCAGATTTTGGAGTTAGCTGTTAAATGTATACTGATATTGGTTCAACTCGTTATTTGCCAATAAAGTTTACGTGAAAACGCAATCTATGCCCATTGAACCCGATGTTAAAACTATTTGTATTTAACTAACATAGAACATTCAGCTTTGTTCTCTGTGCAATTATAATTGTTTCTCTTAAAATAATCAAGATTTGTGGAACACTTTATGTTAAAATTGTCTGGAGTTTTTGGTTTTCGTGTGCAATTAACCTTTATAAAGCTATTCAATTATGCGATATAAATTGTATTGGTTTAATGCTGAAAGGTTCTGTGCAGCAGAATAATATGCAAATAATCAATTTATGCTATAAACTGATATGCAATTAAGTGGATTTGACTATCACATTTTGGAAATGAATTCTTCATTTGAGTATGGTATCATCAGGACTTCTAGATTATGGTAGCCCCACTCCCATGGCTAGTGATATTCAGTGTTGGGCTAGTAAATAATTACTATAACTAGCCCAACGGCTAGTGGGAAAAAAAAACCTTGTCAAATGTTGCACATACATATTTTGTAAATATGAATATCCTTCCCCCTCTTTCCACCCCGTTCTAAGGATTTTTAAGCTCACGCTCCCTATTTAGGTGACATCTGATTATTACTATTAGTAAAGTTGAACTTATTTAAAGTAGGGCTAGTCATGGGCATACGACCCGGGGGGGCAGGGGGGGTATTTGCCCCCCCCAAATTCGGGTAAAACAGTGGGGAAAATTCGGGCAGTTGTTATCTGGGTAAAATTTCGGGCAAATCAACCCCTCCAGCCCCCCCTAAATCAAAGAGTCCCCATACGCCCATGGGGCTAGTGAATAGTTAATCATGTTGAGTTTTCAGCTTTTTAAACAGTGTTTCAGCTTTTATATATAAGTGGGTGTACAAAGGAAAAGATAATTGTGGCCTAGTGTCAAATATATATTAAATTTTGTGTTTTATACATTAAATTTAGTGGGGGTTTTATTGTGGCTAATTCATAATTTATGGGAAATTTCTTTTAAAAATATGGCCTAGATTGAATGTTGGCTGTACTTATAGATTAAATCCCTCCGCATCTTATTTTTAGGTAGCTATAATTATTGGAACGACAGATATTCATAATCTTGTACTGAACATATAATCATGTAAATACTCACAAGAAATAAGGACACATATTGACAAAGTACAGATAAAGAATTGCGTAAAACCATAATTTGGTCCTGACTTTAATAATATCTATGACCGGCCTCGGTGGCGTCGTGGTAGGCCATCGGTCTACAGGCTGGTAGGTACTGGGTTCGGATCCCAGTCGAGGCATGGGATTTTTAATCCAGATACCGACTCCAAACCCTGAGTGAGTGCTCCGCAAGGCTCAATGGGTAGGTGTAAACCACTTGCACCGACCAGTGATCCATAACTGGTTCAACAAAGGCCATGGTTTGTGCTATCCTGCCTGTGGGAAGTGCAAATAAAAGATCCCTTGCTGCTAATCGGAAGAATAGCCCATGTAGTGGCAACAGCGGGTTTCCTCTCAAAATGTGTGTGGTCCTTAACCATATGTCTGACGCCATATAACCGTAAATAAAATGTGTTGAGTGCGTTGTTAAATAAAACATTTCTTTCTATCTTTAATATCTATGTTTTTTTAATTAATGTCTGTTGGTGCCAGTTCAGATTTTTTAATAAACTGTAAACAGTCTGTGATAGAATTTCAAGCCATTCCACCTGCATCACAGCATATGGCCTAATACACTGATTTTGTTCAATATTTACTTTTGTTTTATTTGAGGGTATGTTCCATTTGTAAATATGCAAGGTGACATCAAATACTGCTGAACATGACTGACGATGTCACATGATTTTGTTGTATTATTTATTTAACAAGATACCAATTCATTTCTTTCTTTCTTTTCTTTTCTTTTTTCTTTCTTTCTTTCTTTTCTTTTCTTTCTTTTCTTTCTTTCTTTCTTTCCTTCTTTGTTTCCTTTCTTTCACTTTTCTTTCTTACTTTCTTTCTCAGTCTTATGACTGTCTTTGATGCACTATAATTTTTCCGTAATAACATCAGCATACGAGACATGGGGGTGGGGGGGTGGGGACAACACTCCCCCCCGCAGTGCTGGAGCAAAACCTCAAATTCATGCAAAAATTATACAGATATTTGGGCAAAATGTGCTAACCTAAGACATTTTTACCATGTATTTTCATCATTCTACCCTCAAAATGAGCTGTAATCCATGTAAAAATGAGTAGGGATTCCTTTGTAACCCTACATAGCTGTTTGGTAGTAATGCTAACATGAATAAAAGTTGTTCTCCAGATTCGGGCACTTTTGTTTAATTCGGGCAAAATCCAGCCTGCACCCCTACAAAAATGGGAGCCCGTACGCCTACATGTATGCGTAGTAACAACAAATAAGCAAATATTGAGCAAAACTCCACACTGAATGAACAGTCTATTTATTAGTATTAAACCATCTGCTGTGATACCGATCGATTGAGTTAAATTTGTTAGTGCTAGAGGTGAATGTTACTGATGTATTTATGGTAATGTACGCATGTATGTTCGCTTCTTGTTATACATGTTAATGGTTTATTTATGATTGTCTATGTTCCCTTGGTTATTGATTAATACTTTTTAAGTCTTAAACCCACTGACCTTAGTTTCTGAAGTACAGTAAAGTACTCTTTATAACGAACTGGAAGGGACCATGGTAATTAGTTTGTTATAGTAGTAGTTCGTTGTGCACATTTGAAGAAGTTGGCCATTTTCATTTCCAAAGTTGACCATATTGGATTTTTCTCTTTTAAAACACCTTACATACAATGTATAGCATAGACACATTTTAACACAATTTATTGTCAACAATAAACACAAAAAATTCAAAATAAATTAAAAGTTAATTTAATCACGTTTTTGTTTTTGTTGTTTTTTGTTTTGTTTGTTTTAATTTTTGGTTTTGTCTGCTTATTTCGTGCCGGCCTCGTAACTTGTAAAACTCTAGCTTAATTGACACCACTCTACTAAGTGAAAACAAACATATTTTTTTATCTGTTCTGTACTGCACTGCAGTTTTTACATGTTATGTTCGGTCGTTGTATACATGCTAATTTACACTAATGTTCACAATTTGGAACAAAATATTCGGTTTGTTTTAAAAGTTAATTTGTTATACATGCATGTAGTTTGTTCTATACATTAACATTTATTAATACTATACAGCATGAAAAAACAGGACTTGTATACATGTAGCAGGTTGTCGTAAGCATGTTCGTTCTAAGTGTACTTTACTGTATGTACTTTTTGCATAAAAAATAATTTTGAAATACAACAAGCACCAGGATTGATGACCAGAAACTCATTGAATTTTGCCAAAAGTGGTTATCAGGTCAGGTCAGGTCATAGGGCTTTACGTGCACATTCAGAGCAAGCTGTTGTGCACACGCCAAAGTGATTATTTAAGCAAAAATATTGTAAAGTAATATATATATATTTTTTTTAAATGGTTATAATATTCAAAAATAATTGACACTGTTCTGATCCTGGTAACTAGTCTTAATGTCGGTGGCTTTAACATTTATTTTTCAAACTGTAGAGTCACCGTTTCCACCATGTGATTTGGAATGGTTTTAGTCGAATGTATTTATTGATTTGATGATTACAGTTTTCATTGCATTTTTTAATAAGGATTGTGAGAAAAATGCCTGTTTTGGTTTCAAGGATTAAGTTTTTAGAATTTAGAGACTAGAACAAAATTTAATTTTAAGTGTCCTTTCATTTCAATTCGTTTTCATGTTTATATCCAATTAAGATTCAAGCATGCTGTCCTGGGCACACATACACATCGACTCTCTGGTCTGTCTGTACAGGACAGTGGGTTAACAATTAGCTGTTAACAGTTTAATGAGATAGAAGTCGGTGTAGTGGCCATAAACCTACGCGCTGACACATTAAAATGTGCTCTGGGTTGGAGTCTGTACTGGGGTTTGAACTCTGTACCTACCATCCTTAAATCTGATGACCCAACCATTACACCCCCGAGGCCAGTTTAAGTGTCTACCATCTCTATACAAGTTTTAACATGCCCACATTCATTCACGGTTCAAGCATGTTCACCTTGGGTCCTTTTGGTACAGTAGGTCTATTTTTATACCTTTCATATGGGGACCTTGTGCAACTGCCACTTGTCTGGCTTTTACTTCTACCCGATTTGTGCCTATACTGTATTTATATCAAAATATACGGTATAATATTAAAAATTGGTGATCAGTTTTTCTTTATTTTACACACAGTGAAATCTCTGTAAACCAGAATTCCACCAAAACTGGATGTTTTTCACGGTCCCTTTTTAAATATCACTACAGAATATGACCTGTCTAAACTGGATACCCCTTTAAAATGGACTTTTTACTTGGTCCGAGGGTGTCCGGTTTAGAAGGATTTCACTGTATATGACATATAAAGTATGTGTATAATATTTGTGAAAAACTTTGTGAGTTGCCTTGATAATGCCATCTCTCATATCCAATCAACACAATACAATACAGTAATGTACATTTATAACGAACATGCCTAGGATGAACTGGCTGTAAAGTCCCAATTTATCTCCGTATATATTAATAACCAACTTAAGCAAATGTGTACAACAAACTACTGTATAACGAACTAACTAGCATGGTTCCTGCAAGTTTGATATAAGAGTAATGTACTGTATTCGTGTTAGAACAAGTTAATCAAAACGTATACCTGTACCTAAATGTAGAGCTTCAGTAATTACAAGTAATTTTACTTTGTACATGTAATTACAAAATTATTTAATGTATGTTACTGAACCAATCATGCGTAGAAGCTGTTAAAATAATATTCCATATTTTTAGCCAGATTAACTATTTGACATTTTTTAATGTAATCATTGGATACATCTGTATTGTAGATCCAGTGATTTTGAAGGTGTGTTTGTGTCGAAAGTAAGTTTTAAGATCCGACATTAATGAAATGCCAAGAAAAATATAAAATTGTTGTAAAGTAATTGATGGCTGGGGCTGGGGCTGGGGATGGGGCTGGGGATCGGGGGTGTCTAGACTAATTCAGCCATTGATTCATTCATAGTTATCTTCGTGTTTATATCCAATTAAGGTTCAAGCATGCTGTACTGGACACACACACATCAGCTATGTGGGCTGAAAGTAGGTTAGTGGTTAGTGATAGAGAAGTTGGTGTAGTGGTCTTAACCTACCCATTGAGTCGTTAAACTTGCTTTGCGTGGGAGCCGGTACCATGAGATGAACTCATTACCTACTAGTCTTAAGTCTGATAGCTTGACCACTACACCACTAAGGTACATGTAGGTGTCTAGACTCCCCAGATCTACCTCACATTCCAGCCAATAGAGGGTGACAAGAGAAAGGTAAATAAATGAAATATGAAATGTTTCTTTTAATTGTTCTAACTTCAGCATTATAATCCTTTTTTTTTTTTTGGTACCTTTGTTTGGTATCCAGTAGCTAATTTTTGTTTGTATCATGCATGTAGTATATGTCAGATTTTCTATAGCAGAGGGTGCATTTTAAAAAAAATAGTGTACATTCATTAATCTTGTTTTTAATAATGTGGATTATGGTGTTTCTAAAACAATTCCTTTCTATGGGAATGTGTGTATTAATGCATGCCTCGTTCTCTTGCCCTATGTACAGGCTTATGTCATTAAACATTCAATAATTTATACACTGAAGTACAGGTATATTTATTTTTACATGACATTGTAAAAGTTGAAAGACTCAAGCACAATGTTTTCATAATGTTTGATGTATTTTTACAATAAAAAGGTGTCCATATTTACAATTATATTATTATGTATTCATGTCACAGTAAAAAGGTGTACATATTTACAATTATAATTATGTATTCATGTCACAATAAAAAAGTACATATTTACAATTATAATTATGTATTCATGTCACACATGGTGTTGAAAGATCCTTTGGACTTTCCTGTATAGAAATATGATTTTGAATGCAGTGATAAAAGGATTGTTTTGATCAGCACTACAAATTGGTGATTTGTTTACTCGTTTATTGTTACTGAACCTTAAGCTGTGTTGATTGTAAATTGTAGTCTAAAGTTGCCATCTTTGTCAGTTGTGAAACAGAAAATGTTAAAGTTGCCATCTTTGTCAGTTGTAAAACAGAAAATGTTAAAGTTGCCTTCTTTGTCAGTTGTGAAACAGAAAATGTTAAAGTTGCCATCTTTGTCAGTTGTGAAACAGAAAATGTTAAAGTCGCCATCTTTGTCAGTTGTGAAACAGAAATGTTAAAGTTGCATCTTTGTCAGTTGTGAAACAGAAAATGTTAAAGTTGCCATCTTGCCTCCTGTTCTTTAACATTGTTTACCAATGAAGAGCACAGACTCAGCTAGTTTTAAAGATATTGTCCTGAGTTAGTTGCTATTGTTAAGATCCTTTTTAATGACTAAAATTACATATTAAATATATTTTCTTATTTAGAGCAGAGCCTCGACAAATATTGATTAACATAGACTTTGTTGATATTTTCTGTATTAAAAGAACTCTCGTGACTAAGTCCTTTTTACATGGCAGAATCAGAAGGCAACATTATTTCAGGTTCTTCAAAGTGGCTAACAGTGTATATTCATGTCACTTACATGTAGATTGGAGATAATGGCCAACCTAAATCGAAGAATGTCTCGCCATATGAGTAAACTTGAAGTGGATGATAAGACTGAGTGTAAAAGATAAAAGTATATATGAGACAGCAGCTTTAACATAGCTCTATTTTGGCCATGTGTATTGGAATATAATCATACTCATATGTGTATCCAGTAAAACCTGTTCTAGCGACCACCTGTATTAAGCAGCCACATGTCTTAAACAGCCACTTTTGATGCTCTCTTTGGTGGCTGCTTAACACAGGTTTGGCAGTATATGGTTTATGGTGTCACCTTTATCTACATGTATATACATGTACATGTATTCCTACGTATGTATGTTTTATTGTAACCAAAGTGCTTTCATCTCTACAAAGTATGCAATAAATGCCCCCCCCCAAATATAATCTTATATATACAAAACATTGATGTAGCCAGGATTTTATACTGGGGGGCACACTGTTGTAGGGCGAAAGGTAAATATGAAAATTGGTGGAAAACAAGAGAGAGTTACACCGGTGTATTAAGACAATAAATTGTTTTATTATCCATATGGTTACAAATATCTTGGTACATATCAAAATGATACGTCCCACTGGAACGCCAAGTGGGACGTAACACTTTTGACGTCACATGATGACGTCATAAATTAGCACACTACAACCTTACAAGTTGCAGGAACGTCAACGAAACGAGATGATTGCTATAAATTACGATCGATTATGGATAATAAATAGGATATTAAACTCGCTACCATTTCGAATCATGTTTAGGTCCCGAGTGAAATAACTTTCAATTGTCACGAGTTTTAGCGACTGACAATGAAAATTATTTCACGAGGGACATGATACGAAATGGAAGCTCGTTTAATATCCTATAAATATTATTCAGTACTATTTGATTCAGTTGTCCTAGATTAATCCAACTTTTTTCTTAGAGGTGAACTTTTATAATAGATATATTAACGATGAGTAGTTTTGCTTTCACAAGTGTAGCAAGGTATCATGCAAAATACATGTACCTGCACTAAACGTTCCAAACTTTATTTGAAAACCCCCAGGATGACATTGTTATTCACATCTGTTGTTATCATTTGTGATCATAATTATTTTCCATGTATCCAGACTTCAAAGTGCATTCTCCAACTAAATCCATTATTCCTTAAAAAATATTTACATGACTGCTAAATTAACCTATATTTTTTAATTTTTTAATGTAAATATTGTTTAATATGTTAAAGAATATTTACAATAACCCTAAATAACAGTGGGTGGCTGGTATCAACTTGTAATCACTGCATGATTTCCAATTTAGTTTCAGGGGGTGGGACGTAGGTCAGTGGTACAGCACCTACCTGATGCGTGATCGATCTAGGATCGATTCCCGTCGGTGGACCCATTGGGCTATTTCTCGTTCCAGCCATGCTCCACAACTGGTGTAACAAAGTCCGTGGTATGTACTATCCTGTCTGTGGGATGGTGCTAATAAAAGATCCCTTGTAGCTAATTGAAAAGTGTAGCCCATGAAGTGGCAACAGCTGCAGCTACTCCATGGGCTACTCTTTTTGATTAATTAGCAGCAAGGATCTTTTATGTGCACTATTCCACAGACAGGATAGTACATACCACAGTCTGTGTTACACCAGTTGTGGAGCACTGGCTGAAACTTCAGAAATAGTCCAATGGGTCCACTGATGGGGTGGGGAGGGGTCAATCCTAAAGTTTATAAGAATTGCAAGACGTCCCTTTTTAAGCTTCAGTCCAACATATTTCATCAGAATTACTTGTTCCAAACATCAACTTGTGTAAGTTGATGATGAGAATGCAAGAAGACCCCTTTTTTGTTGTTGTTTTAATCATTTTTATAGCCTACATTATGATGGTTGTAAAAATTATAACATGTCAATGAGTGTGTGTTAGTACATAGTATTTCTCTATTTTTAGCAGGGTGCATTTATTATTTCTATTTATTTATGTACAGGATTGTTATTTTTCTTTGTATTCACAAATTTGTGTAACCATTTTGATTTACAAATGCATGCATTTATGTAACCTTTCTGATTCACAAATGCATGCATTTGTGTAAACATTTTCATTCACAAATGCATGCATTTATGTAAACATTTTGATTCACAAATACATGCATTAATGTAAACATTTTGATTCACAAATGCATGCATTCATGTTATCTTTGTAATTCACAAATGCATGCATTAATGTAAACATTTTGATTCACAAATGCATGCATTCATGTTATCTTTGTAATTCACAAATGCATGCATTAATGTAAACATTTTGATTCACAAATGCATGCAATCATGTTATCTTTGTAATTCACAAATGCATGCATTAATGTAAACGTTTTGATTCACAAATGCATGCATTCATGTTATCTTTGTAATTCACAAATGCATGCATTAATGTAAACGTTTTGATTCACAAATGCATGCATTCATGTTATCTTTGT
Organism: Gigantopelta aegis; assembly: GCF_016097555.1. NCBI lineage: Eukaryota > Metazoa > Mollusca > Gastropoda > Neomphalida > Peltospiridae > Gigantopelta > Gigantopelta aegis. Next base: position 17,953,835 of record NC_054700.1, on the reverse strand, counting down.
AATTCACAAATGCATGCATTTGTGTAAACATTTTAATTCACTAATACATGCATTCATGTTATCTTTGTAATTCACAAATGCATGCATTAATGTAAACGTTTTGATTCACAAATGCATGCATTCATGTTATCTTTGTAATTCACAAATGCATGCATTAATGTAAACATTTTGATTCACAAATGCATGCATTTATTTAAACTTTTTGCCCTATGTTACCTTGTGTACATCCATCAATGTAGGGATGGAGAGTGTAGATTACTCTTTTTCAAAAAGATTCCACCCAATTCCAAATTATTACCACTAGTGATTTTATTCACTTTTGAGCCTATTCATGTAAACATTTTGATTCACAAATGCATGCATTCATGTAAACATTTTGATTTACAAATGCATGCATTCATGTAACCTTTCTGATTCACAAACACATGTATTGTATTGCACAAGGCTAAAAATACATACAGATGGAATGAAACTAAAAAAGTAAATAGAAAATGTTTTGTTCTTTGATCTCTGTATCTCTTTTAATTATACATGAATTTAATTAACTTTTACAGTACTGAAGACAACAAATGGCAACTCAGCCATGGCAACTCACATCTTATACAACATGATCCAGATTTTCACAGCTTTTTATAGCCCCAGCATTTTATTCCCATCCCTATAGTCTGTTAGGTAACAAAGAGTAATTCAATAGCTTTTATGTTTAACCAGGACAGCAGATGATTAAAGAATTCAATCAGTGATCATTTCTTTTTGTGCATTTCATAAAATGTGGTGTTTGTAGATTATCAAGAACATTCTAGTAATCACACATACACGCACGCACGCATGCAGGGAGTTCTATACAGATAGACAGACACACAGGGACATACAGACACAAACAGAGAGACAGAGACATACATTTTTATTGTAGTTTTGGGAGTTATGTTACTGTTAGACATATATTAGCCACACATTGAACAATGGATATTAGTGAAAAATAAAAATCTATTTCTAAGGTCTATCGTGGTTAATATAGTATTAGATGGTTCTTCCAAAAAGTCACATCTGAACCCAAATAGTCTGGGCTGAAGGGGATCACCTTGCACCCCCCCCCCCCCCCACACACACACACGAATTGACTAAACTATGTTTTTGTAACAGTGTCGGACATATATTTTAGGATTATGAATGTTAACATTGGATCAACAGGGACGCACTATGGTTTTGGAGGGGTTAAAGTGGACCATGACGCAAGATTTGTGGAATCAGATTTATGGGGTAGGAATAACAAAAATGGGCATAACTTAGGTTTAAATTGACAGAGAATACTCTGTGACCACTCAAAATATTGGTATTGGTGGCCTCTGTTCGTTAGTGTGTATATTACAATTATTGTCATTATGTAGGTCACCAAAGGTCAAAAGGTCACAGATTTCAGGCAATGCTTAAGGTCTCACATATAAGCATTTATTTGATTAATACTCTCTGAATATTCAATTATTTTTGTGTTAACAACTTGCAAACTGTAGGGGACACATCTTGCAACAAATCCGAAGTGTTAGTGTTAATTTATTTTGCAAACTAGTGTTTGCGTGACAAATGGAAAAAGGTCGTATGTTTAACTTTTAACAAAAATGTAGCTATAGCTAAGGGAAAATAAAAATAGTCATAGTTCTAAACCAGATCAGTGTATACTAGCAAGCTGACACTCCACATGTTGATATTGGTGAGAGGTATACGCATACCAGTGAAAGATTCAATTGGGGTCAATAGGTAGATAATCAGAGGTCAAAAGGTCACGGATTTCAGGCAATGCTTAAAATTTGACCTAAGCATTTATTTGATTAGTACTCTCTTAATATTCAGTTATTTTTGTGTTAACAACTTGCAAACTGTAGGGGACACATCTTAAAACAAATCCGAAGTGTTAGTGTTCATTTATTTTTCAAAGTAGTGTTTGCATGACAAATGGAAAAAGGTCGTATTTTTAACGTTAACAAAAATGTAGCTGTAGCTAAGGGGAAATAAAAATGGTCATATCACTAAACCAGATCAGTGTATACTAGCAAGCTGACATTCCACATACTGATATTGGTGAGAGGTACAGGCACATCAGTGAAATATTCAACTGGGGTCAATAAGTAGGTCAACAGAGGTCAAAAGGTCACGGATTTCACATGGCGGGATTTAGCTCAGTCGGTTGAGTGTTCGCCTGAGGTGCTTGCATCGCAGGATCGAACCACCTCGGTGGATCCATTTAGCTGATTGGGTTTTTTTTCTCGTCCCAACCAGTGCACCACAACTGGGCAAAGGCTGTGGTATGTACTTCCCCGTCTGTGGGAAAGTGCATGTAAAAGATCCCTCGCTACTAATGGGAATATGTAGCGGGTTTCCTCTCTAAGACTATGTCAGAGTTACCAAATGTTTGACATCCAATAGCCGATGATTAATTAATCAATATGCTCTAGTGGTGTCGTTAAACAAAACAAACTTCCTCTTCGTCCAGGACCCCAATGGGCTATTTCTCGTTCCAGCCAGTGCACCGCGAATGGTATAACAAAAGGCCGTGAAATGGTGTATAACATCCCTTGCTACTAATGGACGCATGTAGCGGGTTTCCTCTCTAAGAATGTGTCAAAATAACCATAAGTTTGACATCCAATAGCATATGATTAATAAATATATGTCCTCTAGTGGTGTTGTTAAATGAAAATAAACAAACTCGTCCAGGATCGATCGATGACCGTCGGATCATTGACCACGTCTGGCCCCCACCCATTTCTCATCGAGCTGTCAGGACCTGACCGTCGAAAACATCTATGCATTTCAGAACAGCTTAATGGCGGATCCAGAGGGTGCCGCGACACCGCCCCCATATTTGACGTACTCTTTTTTTAATGACTTGTTTTGTTTGTTTAAAATCATCATCCACAATATACAACGCTAAATTGCTCTGAAAACGCGCCTCGGAGCATCTTTATTTGAAGGGGTAGGACGTAACCCAATGGTAAAGCGCTCGCTCCACATCGATGCACAACGACTGGTATATCAAAGGATGTGGTATGTGCTATCCTGTCTGTGGGGTGATGCATATAAAATATCCCTTGCTACTAATGGAAAAATGTAGCGGATTTCCTCTCTAAGACTATATGTCAAAATTACCAAATGTTTGACATCCAATAGCCGATGATTCATTAATCAATGTGCTCTAGTGGTGTTAAACAAAACAAACAAACTTTATTTCAAAATCTTACGTGGAGCATGCCTCCGAACACCCTACAGATCTCGCTCCCCTTGGGAGCTCTGCTCATTTTCCTTCCAACAAACTCAAATTGACCTTGTTACAAGTTTGTGATCCCTTTTGCAAAATCATGGATTCACCCCTGCAGCTATAAGTGAAATAGTATTAAATTATAATAGCAGTTTTCTAGACGAGAACATCCTAGATTTTTTTAACCCTAAGTCGATTTTTTTTTTTGTATGGTCTTTTTGGATACGCGAGTTCCACCATTAGCTTTGAACTTTATGGAGAAACCTGAAAAACAAAATGTGTTAACAGAGCCATGTTCAGAACTCTGTAATACCTCGGTTTATTGATTAATGGGGTTCTTCTAAAAACCTATTTTATGGCGACTTCGTTACGTTCTTCCGATAACATGGTGTAATACCAGATCTATTAGCTGCATTCGGTTTTTATGTTACCACTCAAGCCACGCAAGGACGCTCTCACCAACGTGCCATACCTAATTAACGTCGCATCAAAGTCACTTTGCCAGTGTGGATGAACCGCAAATTGCACACTTTTTATGCAAGGGTGACCAGTGATGTTTTAGTTATTTTGTATGTAGCTTTTACACGTGGGCTGTTGCAACGTGTATGTTCTTAGCGTGTGTCATGCTTACAGGTTTCTGTTAAACAGACTGTTTATATAGAGAATAATGAGTGAGTGTACGTTAGATACCATTTATCTCACAGCGAATTGTTTTATAGGGTGTATACTACCAAATCAAATCCCATAAACGACAATAGTAACATGTGGCTAAAACTCCTACCTGCAACGTATCAATCGACATAAACGCCACGGATATAAATACTACCACCCCTCACCCTTAAAGTGAATCAGAAAAAAATTGGGTGCCAAGCTGCCCATTTCTGAGATAACGGGTAGCATCTATGACTACCCTAGTTCCGCACAAAATCTGAGTACTTTGTTTTGCAGTACATGTTGCAAGCACAAGGCTACTTGACACAGTGGTACTAGATGAAATAAAATTGCATACATTTTTAGCCCAGATGAAACTTTTTTTCTTTTTTTTACAACCAACACACATTTATAACCAATCACAGGACTTCTGGTGTTCACTTCTCTATCAAAAGTTCGAACTTTGACCCAGCCGGAAGTTATTTGGTTTAGTACTACCTACATAAAATGTATAACGATCGAAAGCGAGTTTGATACGTTTTGTTTTTAAACAACGGGTTGTGAGATAAATGGTATCTAACGGACACGAATGTATTATTCTATTTCTTACATATCCTAAAAGAAATCCCAGGTTTTAAGCAAATTTTAACATCTTTTTTGACTAGAAGTTATTTTCAGCCGTTGCATTTGTAACAGACTTGCGCGCCATAGACACATGCTTGTCAGGTTAACTATACATCACAGTGTAATCGATTTCCACTGTACTGGGTTTTTTTTATTGAACGTATGGCATTGGTGACCTGGTCATCACCTAGGAGCAGCTAATCGTATGTCTTGAAATTAACACACGTACGTGTGTAAACAACTATGTGTTATCAAAATAACGCATTGTGTTCTCACCAACGGGTGTGCAAGAAATGTGTTCGTTAGCTATCTGATCAGGCGCGTTTCAAGGAATTTCAGCTGGCTTGTGTATGTCAGTGTGTGTGTGTGTGGGGGGGGGGGGGGTCTAGACTGTGTCGAACAATGTATAGGGGGATCGAGTAATGCTCCCCCGGAAAATATATTGAAAACAAATTGCTTCAGCATGGGTGGTTTCGACTCCAGAACCCTGCGCCTGCTTAAGGTTTTGAAAGCAGACGACCAAGCATTACCCCGACCTCGTTTTGGCGTCTAACTGCTCCCTACCAACACTCTCCCTCTAAACTAAACTAAACCGTTTTGCCATGACTATATCCAAGTGTCTTGGGCGTTTACACAGGGCTTATTAGCCTGTGATCTCGCCACCGACTTTTCGGTAGTCCAGACCAAATGGAGGGTGGGGAGTGGACATATTTACATGAACTATTTAGTATAGTTCCTCACTCATTTTCAGAAATGTACAGGGATTTTAGCTGGGGGGGGGGGGGGGGGGGGGGGGGGGGGGGCTAGACTATGGTGACTAAAGTTCATAGGAGAGTCGTGTCATGCTCCCTCGGAAAATAAATGGACAAAGAAGAAAATTGTCTTGAGCAGGGATGGGTTTCGACCCCCCCCACCCCAAGACTTCCACCAGTAATATCAATATTCCGTTCAAATCCAGATCTCCTACGTATCTGCCCTGGATTTAATATTGGCTTTTAGACTCTTTGCATTTCCAGTCATTACTGTGTGCTTATTGAAAACTGTCTGTACATAAGAGGGTGTTAACGAGCTGTCTGCACTTCAAAGAGTTGCTTGAGAAACACTAAACATCGTCATTGCCCGGACACTGTTACCATTGTGGTTACCAATAGTAAACCAAAGCAAACACTATTGGCATGCCCATATATATTTATGATTCAGACATAAGGCTGTAGGAACTGGGTGGTGGGAAATGTATGCATTTTTGTCCAACTATAATAAATAAAAAAATCTGGCTTCCACTAGAGATTGGGACACACTCTCCCCCCCCCCCCCCCCCCCAATATCGTTCCTACTGACTGGAAATCCCATTTAAGATTCAACCATGACCATATTTATTTAAGGTTTAGATATGCCATTTAAAATTTAGCCATGTCCATGCATTTTAATTGAAGGTTTAGACATCCAATTTAAGATTCAGCCATGCCATTGATGCATATTCGTTTAAGGTTTAGACTGCTATTTAAGATTCAGCCATGCCATTGATGCATACTCGTTTAAGGTTTAGACTGCTATTTAAGATTCAGCCATGCCATTGATGCATATTCGTTTAAGGTTTAGACTGCTATTTAAGATTCAGCCATGCCATTGATGCATACTCGTTTAAGGTTTAGACTGCTATTTAAGATTCAGCCATGCCATTGATGCATACTCGTTTAAGGTTTAGACTGCTATTTAAGATTCAGCCATGCCATTGATGCATACTCGTTTAAGGTTTAGACTGCTATTTAAGATTCAGCCATGCCATTGATGCATACTCGTTTAAGGTTTAGACATCCAATTTAAGATTCAGCCATGCCATTGATGCATACTCGTTTAAGGTTTAGACTGCTATTTAAGATTCAGCCATGCCATTGATGCATACTCGTTTAAGGTTTAGACTGCTATTTAAGATTCAGCCATGCCATTGATGCATACTCGTTTAAGGTTTAGACTGCTATTTAAGATTCAGCCATGCCATTGATGCATATTCGTTTAAGGTTTAGACTGCTATTTAAGATTCAGCCATGCCATTGATGCATACTCGTTTAAGGTTTAGACTGCTATTTAAGATTCAGCCATGCCATTGATGCATACTCGTTTAAGGTTCAGACTGCTATTTAAGATTCAGCCATGCCATTGATGCATACTCGTTTAAGGTTTAGACTGCTATTTAAGATTCAGCCATGCCATTGATGCATACTCGTTTAAGGTTTAGACATCCAATTTAAAATTCAGCCATGCCATTGATGCATACTCGTTTAAGGTTTAGACTGCTATTTAAGATTCAGCCATGCCATTGATGCATACTCGTTTAAGGTTTAGACTGCTATTTAAGATTCAGCCATGCCATTGATGCATACTCGTTTAAGGTTTAGACTGCTATTTAAGATTCAGCCATGCCATTGATGCATACTCGTTTAAGGTTTAGACTGCTATTTAAGATTCAGCCATGCCATTGATGCATACTCGTTTAAGGTTTAGACTGCTATTTAAGATTCAGCCATCCCATTGATGCATACTCGTTTACGGTTTAGACTGCTATTTAAGATTCAGCCATGCCATTGATACATACTCGTTTAAGGTTTAGACTGCTATTTAAGATTCAGCCATGCCATTGATGCATACTCGTTTAAAGTTTAGACTGCTATTTAAGATTCAGCCATGCCATTGATGCATACTCGTTTAAGGTTTAGACAGTTATTTAAGATTCAGCCATGCCCATCTTTATTTAAAAGCGCAGACCCTAGTTTTAACCAGTAAACAATAATAGACACTTAAGTTTAGTTAATTTACAAACTTGTAACTCATTTAGATAAAGTTACAATAGAGTGAAAGAAGAGTCTGTGACGTTAAAATGGGAAACATTTTAAAAAATAGACTAGAACTCAAATCGGTTAACCGTTACTTCTTAGACGCACGTGCGTTTTTAAAACTATGAAAAATGCTATTTTTGGTAATTCAAACACCAGAATAACCAGAAACACTTCGGTTCTACGGAAATGAATAATCTAAAGAATAACCTATAAGTAAGGTTTGATTTCAGTGATCATAAACGGCTCTAATAGTGACAAATATGCTGTAGTGTTTAAAAACTAGGTTCTGTCCCTTTAAGGTTTAGACATCTCATGTTGGCTTCAACCATGTCCATGTGTGTTTAAGGTTTAGACATGCCAGTTAAGATTCAACCATACCCATATTTATTTAAAGGGACATACCCTAGTTTTTAACTACTAAGGCATATGTTTTACTATTAGAGCCGTTTTTGATAACTAAAATGATACTTTACTTAGATTTTATTTTTTAGATTATCCGTTTCCGTACATTCGAAGTGTTTTTGGTCATCCTAGTGTTTTTAATATAAAAAAAAGCATTTGTCATTTTTGTAAAATGCGCGTGCGTCTGAGAAGTAACAGTTATGGAGTCGAGTTTTAGTATATTTTAGAGATTATTTCACCATTTCAAAGTCAAAGACTCATGTTTCACTCAATTGTAAATTTATCCAAATGTGTTACAGGTTTGTAGATTAACTAAACTTAGTGTTAATTTTCATGGGTTGAAACTAGTGTCTGTCTCTTTAAAGTTCAGACATCTCATTGAACATTCAGTTATGCCCAAATTTATTTAAGGTTTAGACATGCCACTTCAGATTCAGCTATGTCCACGCATATTCATTCAAGGTTTAGACATCGAATTTAAGATTCAGACATGCCCATATTCATTTAATGTTCAGACATGTCATTCAATGTTCGCTCATGTTCATATCCATTTAAGGTTTTAAAATGTCCATATCCATTTAAAGTTCATATCCACACTGCACAACCATTGACCAAGCCCAGGGCAGGGGTAGAGATATATTTAAATGGACGGAATTTGCAATTAAATATTAGTAAATAACTCAAAAGGCTATGTCCACGGGAAACAAACAAAACAAAAAAACAATTTTAATTATTTTGAAATTATAATTTTATATATATATATATACTGATGGAAAGAAATAAGGGATCGTTTTTCTACTATCAGTAAATAGGGTCATAATTGCGCGTTTTGCATTAACTCCCATACAATTTCAACGCTATTGATTGAGCCTAAACTCACTCCCTGTAATGTAATGCACGTGCAGAATATGTTTCCACGATTTTTCCACAATGTTCTTTCGGGTATATAAGTTATTGTTGTATGGAGATTACAGGTTAGAAAGGGTTTTGAAATGGTACGACAATACATGACTTTAGCTCAAAAATGGACTGCTGTGGGTATGGTTAGGTCAGGAAAATCACTTAGACAGGTTGCAACTGCTCTTGGGAAGTCAATTAGCGTGATATCAAGGTTATGGACCTGTACCGACAAACTGGCAACGTGAAAATGCGACCTGGTCGAGGAAGACGTAAAGTCACCACCCTTCGACAGGACCTTCAGATTCGCCTGATTGCTTTACGGGACAGATTTAAGCCATCGTCTAAAATAAATGTTGAATTAAGGGCTATATGTCGGCTAAGAATCAGCGACCGAACAGTACGCAATCGACTGAAAGAAGCCAGGTTAAAAAGTCGACGACCAGTTATTGGAATCAAGATGACAACCCAACACAAACGATTGAGGTTACAGTGGGTGCGTCAATATGGGGTACGACAACTACGTCATTGGCGTTGTACAATGTTTAGTGATGAGTCTCGGTTCAATCTTGATTATGCTGATGGAAGATTGCGTGTTTGGCGCCGTCTTAATGAGCGATACACTACATGCACCATTAAAGAACATGACAGATACGGGGGTGGTTCTGTAATGGTGTGGGGCGGGATAATCTACGACAACAGGACAGATCTGATACGGCTTGATGGAAGAGTCACTGGTATTCGATACAGGGACGACATTTTGCAGCCGGTAGTGATACCGTTTTCACGCAGGGTTGGACGCAACTTTGAGTTCCAGCATGATAATGCACGCCCTCACATAGCCCGTGTTTCGGTGGACTGCTTAAGAAATGCCAATATCCAAACTTTACCCTGGCCAGCAAAAAGTCCAGACCTGAATCCAATAGAACATTTGTGGGATGTTTTGGGTCGTCGTGTTCGTGAACGCCCCATTGCGCCCCAAAACGTGGATCAACTGTTCTTGGCTCTCAGAGACGAGTGGCACAACATTCCAAGAGCTACCATCCGTACTCTCATTCAAAGTATGCCCCGACGTTGTGCTGAAGTTGCGCGGGTGTATGGGGGACACAACCGTTATTAATATTCAATAAAACAACTTAAAGTTCAGGTTTTTTTGTGTCATTTCTAACTGTATAGTAAATTCAAATTATATAACATAAACATCCGATCCCTTATTTCTTTCCATCAGTATATATATATATATATATATATATATATATATATATATATATATATATATATATATATACATACACATACATACATACATACATACATACATACATATAGTATATATACATATATATATACATATATATATAATATATATATATATATATATATATATATATATATACTCTTCAAAAGAAGAAACGCAAAACCACATTGTCGTAACATTTGGAGAATTGATTTAATTATTGAATGGTGAGTCCGATAATTACCAAATGTTGCAGGATTGTTCACAATTCACTCTAGTCCATTGTGAGTAAGTGATAGGACACACCACCAAGGTCAAGGTCATCTGGAGTCAATACCGGGTGTGGCCTCCGCGTGTGTTGACAACTGCCTGGCACCGCCTGCCCATTGAAGCAACCAGAGTACGGAAGACGTCCCGGGGGATGGTGGCCCACTCGGCCTGCAAGGCTGCTGCCAGCTCGGGCAGGGTCTGGGGCTGTGGTTGTCGCTGTCGGAGGCGTCGGTCCAACTCGTCCCATAGATGCTCATTTGGGTTCAAATCCGGTGATATCGATGGCCAAGGAAGGACATTAATGTTGTTGTTCTGTAGGAAAGCCGTTGTGAGACGTGCTGTGTGAGGCCTGGCGTTGTCATGTTGGAACACTGCGTTGGCGTTGGCCATAACTGGAACGATGTGTGGCCGGAGGATCTGGTCAATGTAGCCCTGTGCATTCAGGTTGCCCTGCACGTGGACCAGGTCAGTTCTGCCAGTGTGTGAGATGGCTGCCCACACCATGACACTACCCCCGCCAAATCTGTCCACTTCCTGCACGCAGTTTGCCGCATAACGTTCACCACGACGCCTATACACGCGACATCTTCCATCATGACGTCGGAGCAGAAATCGGGACTCGTCACTGAACCACACCTGTCTCCATCGCAGTTGAGGCCATTGTCGATGAATCTGGCACCACTGCAGTCGGAGTCGACGGTGTTGTGGTGTTAAGATGACACCTCGAACTGGACGTCTGGCACGAATTCCTACCTCACGTAGGCGGTTCCGTACGGTCTGGTCGGATATCCTGAGCAAACCTGGTATTGCTGCGGCTGTGGAGGTGGCAGTAGTCAATCGTTCCCGAAGGTGGCGTACCCGGATGTAGCGGTCCTGCCCGGGGGTAGTGACCCGTGGTCGACCGGATCTAGGGAGGTCACGTGTTGATCCATGTTGCTGGTAACGGTCCCACAGTCTGGAGATGGTGCTTGGGGACACATGGAATGCCCTGGCAACGGCCGTTCTGGATTCGCCTGCGTCTAGTCGGCCGATGGCATTGTTTCTCTGCGGTTCACTGAGACGTGGCATGTCCTGGATTGTCAACTGTCGGCCAGATACAGAGGCCAGGCAAGCGAACACCCTGCACTTTTATACTGTCGGTGTTCATGTTGCACGTGCAGACAACGCACGTGCAGTGGTGACATGGTTTGCACGTGGCTGCGTTTTTGCGAATATTCACATTTTGAAACTTTATTTTACAGTAGCTGCGTTTTATCGAATGTAACCGTGGGAATGTGTTTGGGACATGCAATGACCTTATATTCACAAAGCATGAACCGGTAGGAAACATAAAATCGGAGTTATAACCCATTTGTACCCTTTTGCGTTTCTTTTTTTGAAGAGTATATATATATATTAGTATACACAAAACACTGGTTGTTAAGGGGCCAATGGATTATTTCTTGTTCCAACCAGCGCATCACGACTGGAATATCAAAGGCCGTGGTATGTGGTATCCTGTCTGTGGGATGATGCATATACAATATCGTTTGCTACTAATGTAGCGGGTTTCCTCTCTAAGATATGTCAAAATTACGAAATGTTTGACATCCAATAACCTATTATTAATAAATTAATGTGCTCTAGTGGTATCGTTAACAAAAACAAATTTACTTTCATAACCTACCCAACCATACAAGCGAACATTTTGTTTCTTACTAAAAGCATAAAATAGAAAACAAAAAACTGTACCCTGATGCACATTTTCCCATACCCCACACATTTCGATCCATTTCATTACCATTACCTACTCAACCATACACCCAAACATTTTGTTTCTTACTAAAAGCAAGTGAGTATAAAATAGAAAACGGGAAAACTGTACCCTGATGCACATCTTTGCCCATACTCCACACATCTTGATCCATTTTAATTTATTTTCGAGATAATACAGACAATTCAAGTTCATCAGTGTTGGCAATGGTTGGTGAGATTGATATACGGCCTAGTGGCCTTACATTAACCAAATGTACCGGCCTCGGTGGCGTCGTGGCAGGCCATCGGTCTACAGGCTGGTAGGTACTGGGTTCGGATCCCAGTCGAGGCATGGGATTTTTAATCCAGATACCGACTCCAAACCCTGAGTGAGTGCTCCGCAAGGCTCAATGGGTAGATGTAAACCACTTGCACCGACCAGTGATCCATAACTGGTTCAACAAAGGCCATGGTTTGTGCTATCCTGCCTGTGGGAAGCGCAAATAAAAGATCCCTTGCTGCCAATCGGAAGAGTAGCCCATGTAATGGCGACAGCGGGTTTCTTCTCAAAATCTGTGTGGTCCTTAACCATGTCTGACGTCATATAACCGTAAATAAAATGTGTTGAGTGCGTCGTTAAATAAAACATTTCTTTCTTTTTAACCAAATGTGTTTTACCCTCTGTCTGGATAGAATCATGTGTTTTGTAGCGCGAACCCAGTACCAACCAGCTAGCCTTGAATTCGAAGGCTTAACCACTGATCCGTGACGCAATTTCTGGACCGTTTGGCTTGACCGTTTTATTTGAATTGCATTTAGCATTGACACTTTTATTACTAACAAGAAACAATATAGAATAATACTGGAAATGGATTTCTTAAAAAAGAAACATTCTTATTTTTCTAACATCATATCCCCTTCCACTTTTTTTGTTACCTCTGATACAACCCATTTCCCTTTTCTTTTTTGTTCTTCTCTTTTCATTTTATGTTAAATTATATAGTATATGTTATCCTCATAGGCATGAAAAAGATAATAAAATAACAATAATAATATAATTATACTACTTTATATTTCGAAATTTGATCTATTCTTTCTTGTCATGTTTTCTTCCATGCTTCTTTCTTTTTTCTCTTTAACAGTTTTCTCTTTTTATTGAAAACAAATTTATACTGCATGTACTCAACTTTTGCTAGGGATATTCCTGAAAAATACCCCTATTGCAAGAAAAAAAAGAAACCATTGATATTCATATGATATATTTTAATGTTCAAGAGATGTAAAATGAGAAATAGATATGGGTATCATCGAAAACAATGCAGAAATTGTAAAAACAAATAATATTTCAATATGAAACAGATATGTCCATTGCGTAAAACACCACACTTCGTACATTTGAATGGGTTAACTTGGACATGTCAGTACCGTGTATGATGTCCACGAGACTCCATAACACTTTGCTACCTTTTGCGTATACTACCGATCAGGGGCCTAATTCACAAAGGTCTCTTAGGCTCTGCTAGACAACAAAGTATCCTCTTTGCAAGTCTTTTAGCATTGCACTGCGAGATCGCAAAGTTGCGAGAGTTTAGTGAATTAGGCCCCAGGTGGCTAATGCGTTGATCTGGAATACAACCCCATTCCTCCTGGAGCACCTGCTGCAGCTCATCCAGAGTCTGAGGTTGCATTGGTAGTTCGGAGATGGCACGCTGAAGCATGTCCCAAACATGCTCTATCGGATTTAAGCCTGGAGAACGTGCAGGCCAGTCAATACGATCAATTGATTCCATATCCAGGCATTCATCAACAATGCGAGCACGATGTGGACGTGCATTATCGTCCATAAGAAGAAAGCCAAGACCAACAGCACCACCAAAATGGGCGAACAATCGGATGCAGGATTTCATCTCTATATCTCTGAGCGTTGAGAGTTCCATTTTGGATTACGTTGAGGTCAGTGCGTCCCATCATGTTAATGCCTCCCCATACCATTACAGATCCACCTCCATATCTGTCATGTTCCGCTACAAGATGTGATAAAAATCTCTCACCAGGCCGTCTCCATATTCTAGACCGTCACTCAGTGTAATCCAGACAATAACGGGATTCATTGGTAAACAGCACGGGGGCTCAATCTTGATGAGTCCATCCAACATGAACCCTTGCCCAGTTCAAACGCTCCTCAACATGATGCCGTGTGAGTGGAACAGTAATAGCTAGTTGTCTAGCATGCAGACCTTCTTCATGAAGCCTTCCACGGATAGTTTGTGTGGAAACACGAAGTCCAGCTACATTTTGGAGGTGGTTTTGCAAATGAGTGGCGTTCAAAGTGCGTCGACGACGCGCTTCTACGACAACATGGCGATCATCACAGGGCGTTGTCACGCGACCTCCACCATGACGTCGGTTTATTCTGTGAGGCGTTAGGTACCGATTCCATAAACTGGATATTACGTTTTGGAATACGTTTAGATGAGCTGCCACGTGAGCTTGAGTTGCCCCATTTTTTAAGCATTCCAACACCTCTGTTCATATGTCATCGTTGTTTAAACGTAGTCTGTGATTGTTTGGAGGCGTAAGGTTGCATGCACTATTGAAACGATGATAAAATCTGCTCAAATTGTTTACCGTGCAATACACTTGAATAAGTTTGCTAACTTTCAAATACATGATCACATATTGCACATGCAGTTCATGCTTCATGTTGACAGAGCAGCCAAACATCATTACCGTAGATAATTTGGTAAAAGACGGCTGAGTTGTTTATTTTATGAACTGCAATCCATGGATACAACATTGTTAAATTGCAATCCCTAGCAAACGTTAAGTAGTATAGCATAAGAAAATTTTGGAATGGCTCTCCCTTCATATGACCGAATCTGTTCTCTATTAGAGACAGTACAGTAACGTGCAGCAGCAACTTCGATCAAACATACAAACAATAAATTTAAAAAAGAAGACATTTTTGAATGTACATCAATAAACAGATAACACATACGGAAATTCAATGCTATTTTCTTTTTCCTTCTTTCTTTTTTTATTATTATTGTTTTTTTTTTTTTTTTATATCAAATTTAGGTTGTCCGTTATTACAGAAAGGCAAAGTAAAATCACTAGAATGTTAAGAGTAAAAGAGCAGGCGTGTGTGCCGGAATGTATGCAGTGGAGGATCTAGAATCTCTAGACTGTGGAGAGCGAAATTTATAGAAGGATCGAATCGTGCTCCTCCAGAAAATATATATAAAAACAAAGACATTTTTCTTGAGCAGGGAGGGGTTTTGAACCCCAAAGCCCTCCTACTGCGCCTGAAAACTAGTCTCATTTAAAGAACACGTAGGTCAGTGGTGTAATCAGTTTGTAAACATTATTGGGTACACTAGGAAAATCACCGTTTCAGTATTGTAATAGAACACTAATCAATCAAAGAAAATAGTTTGTATAGACGTACAGGGTGGCACTTTAATAAAAGAGGAGGCGGCTGTGTAAAGTGTCTCTCTCTCTCTCTCTCTCTCTCTCTCTCTCTCTCTCTCTCTCTCTCTCTCTCTCTCTCTCTCTCTCTCTCTCTCTCTCTCTCTCTCTCTCTCTCTCTCTCTCTCTCTCTCTCTCTCTCTCTCTCTCTCTCTAACATATACTGTAGCAAAAACTTGGCCAATCCCAAGAAGCAACTTTCTCAAGGAAAACAAACCATTACAAGGATCTGGTCATTAAAACAAAATAATTCTCTGGCTACGGAGTATACCCTCACCCCCCCCCCCCCCCCCCACACACACACCCAATCACCCATCTTATACGCCTATGATTGTTTGTTATCTCCTGTTTATA
This sequence comes from Gigantopelta aegis, assembly GCF_016097555.1. Taxonomy (NCBI): domain Eukaryota; kingdom Metazoa; phylum Mollusca; class Gastropoda; order Neomphalida; family Peltospiridae; genus Gigantopelta; species Gigantopelta aegis. Next base: position 17,938,111 of record NC_054700.1, on the reverse strand, counting down.
TATAAAAATATACAAATAAAGAAATTTCCTTATTACAGATGGGAAAAGGTTTCATCACCGACAATAGACGAAGTGTCCCCATCTGTAATATCTGTCGATATTTGATGCTCACCATCTGTAATATCTGTCGATATTTGATGCCATCTCCACTGTTTGTAATATTATATCCGAAATTTCATCTTAACTCCTTGCAGGATGTGAAGATCTCGCCGTAAAGCTACAATTGCAAGCACCGCCAAGGATTAATCTTCTGTGTGATGCTAGTCTTGACAGACAAGCTGGATTAATCTATGTCTGGGAGTTCGACCTTAAGTGCTTTTAAAATAGTCATTCGTAAACCACAGAGTTCAAGAAGGTCAACGATTGCATACATGTGATGACCAATAATATACTGTCTAGCTGATATTCCGGGATATTTGGAGAAGAGAGGCGCCAGGGGGTAGTCATAGGAAGACGGGAATTCCCCTTTTATATTTAAAGAAGAAGGAAGAAAAAAGTTAGTTTTGTTTAACGACACCACTAGAACACATTGATTAATTAATCATCGGCTATTGCATGTCAAACATGTGGTAATTCTGACTGATAGTCAGATGAAACCCGCTACATTTTCCATTAGCAGCAAAGGGATCTTTTATATGCACTTTTCCACAGACAGTAAAACACATAGTACGGCCTATGACCGGCTGTTGTGCACTGGAAAAAAGAAGAAGAAATGTTTGATCTTAAAGTTCTGGAAAAATACATAAAATGTTTCATTGCAACTAAAATATTGATTATTGCAACAGCAAAATATTTTAATAATGTGTTTCAACCTGGTAATTCACACAATCTTTCTTACACTGAGCTCTAAAGAAAACCGACAATTAAACACACAACTTCAAGGAATCCAATCATTCAACAGCTTGACCAATTCATTTTGATTGTCCCTTAACACTTCAAACGATTCCATTACCGCAGCGTTACTTTCAAAAAGAAATTTGTTCTAGCAGACAGAAAAAAGAAATTAGATAAAAAAAACAAATTGGCGCGGGACAGTAACCTCTGATTTGTCTACAGGGAGTGCACGTAATGACAATAAAGTCGACAGACACCTAACCAAATCTTATGCATGGCTCGGATTTGGTGCTCGTTCTGCACTAGTCGAAAAATTAGAAAACAGCAAGATGTGCTAGCGGATGACGCTGAGAAAATCGATGCGGATCAAACTCTGCGGAACCAGTGGTCGGTCTTCTCTCAACTCCCTCCAATTTGCAGATCCGCAGACGGCGCTTTGAAAAGTGTTTTCATTTCTCATTTATTTTAAACGGAGTGCGTCGCTGCTAAAAAAGGATTTGAGATTTTGTTGAGGTTTTGTGTGTGTGTATTCCTGTGTCAGGTTCCTCCTATGCTGATGAAGGAACATCTGGTCCGTGTTTTCATCGTGTAAATTAATGTAATCTGTAAGAGTAGATTTGCATCATTTGGTTTTTGAAAGTTGAAGAAGAAAACGGGATTCGGTGACAGGTAAAGTTGTAGCTTTTGTGTGTGTGTGTGTGCGTGCGCGTGTGCGTGCGTGCGTGCGTGTGTCAGAGTGAGTGTATGTGTGCGTGTGTGTTCGCATATGTGCGTGCGTGTATGCGTGCGTGCGTGTGTGTCACTATGCATGTGTGCGCGTGTGTGTGTGTCACTGTATGTGCATGGCTGTGTGTGTGCGTGTCTGTGTGTGTGCGTGCATGCGTGCGTGTGTGTGTGTGTATTCCTGTGTCAACCCATGCTGATGAAGAGGTATTTGTTCCGTGTTTTCATCGTGTAATTTGTGCAACCTGTAAGAGTAGATTTTGTTTTTTGAAAGTTGAAGAATTAAACGGGATTCTGTGACAGGTATTTAAAGTTGTAGCTTTGTTTGGAGAAGAGGTTGGGGGCTTCCAGAGTCTGCTTTTTATATTAGTGTTGTTTTTTATTAAGTAGGCCTACTTGGTATTTTCATCGTTTTAGAATAATACATGGTTAATCACGTTTTAACAGTACTAGTATGGATTAGTATAAATACTATTTAAATATGTTAAAAATTAGGGTAAAATACTTTTATTATTATCCCACAAAAAAACCCTACCCCCACCCCTCAAAGTTGTTAATTTAAGGGGATAATTGAAGCATATATGCATGGTTTCCTATAGGAAGAGGAATGGTAGATACGATTGTGCGTGTGTCTCTTCTTCCCTCCCCTCTCTCTCTCTCTCTCTCTCTCACGAACCATTTTAATTAACGCAGCCTCAAGCTGTGACATTCCTAATAAATATTCATAGTTCAAACATGGAGAAGAGAGATGAAATAAAACTAAAAAAGAAAAAAAAAGTGATTTTGAACGTAACTCGATGCACAAATCTGTTCGAGTTCCTGTCCTAATGTAATTGGTTTGGAAAAGAAATCATCGGGTTTCCTCCCCAAAGGATGAATCTTCTGATTGCGTTTGAAATCCCAACTCTTTTCCCTCTTCCATCTGTCAATACGATCTCTGATGACACTCTGGCACTCGCTTTATCCCTCGCTCTCTCATCATGGCACATGTTGGTGAATTTAAATAGCTGAGCAATTTTTGACCCCGATTTTACAATCATGAAATTGCGTAATTTGCATTTAATGCGGTGCCGTGCTAGCGTTTCCAATTCGAAGAAATGTCACGCGGAAATACTGAAGAGACCTTTTTACCAATATGGACGGATTCCGAAATAATAGGGGGAAAAAATCTAAATAAGAAAATTTGAGTATGCTTGATCTCTTGCTATTGTTTTTTTTTAAATTTAAACTGTTGTACAATATGTCCTGGTTGAAGGTTCTTGCTTATAATGAATGAATATTTACACCCAGAGTCTTTTTGATTGTTAATGTCTTCTCATGGAAGTGTCTTGATATGACCGTTTGACGTTTGTTAATACTATACTTTTATAAATGCCTTTTATAAATATACATCCTATTAAATCGTCTGGGTGATGACAATACAGAACTTGAACACATAACGTTTGTTTTCATTTAACGGCACCATTTAGAGCACATTGATTAAATATTCATTGACTACTGGATGACAGACATTTGGTAATCCTGACACGTAGACTGAGTTTATCCATCAGCAGCAATCAATCTGTTATATGCATTTTCCCAGATAAGAAAGCACACATACCATGGCTTTCGATATATCAGTCGTGAGGCACCAGTTTTCACGGAAAAATACCAATGGATCCGCAAAGGCGGCTCAATCCTACGACCGAAGCACCTCAATCCTACGACCGAAGCACCTCAGGCGAGAGCTCTCTACCGTACCGACTGAGCCATTGGGCTATTTCTCGTTCCAGCCAGTGCACCACGACTGGTATATCAAAGTCCGTGGTATGTCCTATCCTGTCTGGGATGGTGCATATAAAAGATCCCTTGCAATGGAAACAATTAGCGGATTTTCTAAGACTATGTAAAATTTACCAAAACCCCCACATAAAACAACTATTTAAAACAAGAAACTAAGCTTTGAAAAGAAATACTAACAAATAGTAATTTTCTCTCTTTTCTTTCTTTTCTGACGAATGTAAATGCATGAACAAGAAGTTTCAATTTGGTGATGTAGTTTCTTGTATTGTTTTTTCAAACATGAGACATGATTAGCAAGTTAACAACATGATAATACATATAAGATATAAGTCTAAGCTTTTAGATGAACGACAGAGTTGACACTGCGACTGAGAACCCCCAAGGGAATGACAGCAGAGCTTCCCTCCTTGGGTCCCCGCTTCGGTTCTCTATATGGGTCTGTATCTTTCGATTTTTCTTTTATAAGACCAGGCTTAAACAGTTACGTCTTAATGTTCCTCGGGAATTGATCTCCCGCCAACAGGGTTGCCCAGGCTAAGACCTCTTTGTGAATTGTGTCGTTAGTTGGCACCTACCTATTATTTTGTCACATGATGAACTGTAATCGCTAACTGCTAACATAATGATTAATACGTATGCTTGTTGGCAGACCGGGTATCAGCTGGGGACATCAGTTAAAAATCCATATTGTTCTTGATTGCTGTGATTTAGTTTCACACTAATTGGTCTGATTGCTAGCCCCTAAGTAACTAAATTCTAAGTTATTGCATAATTGACAGGTGACACCATAACAGTTAATCAAATCGTATATGCACAACTCAAATATAAATTACTTTTGAATATAGTTGTAAATATTCCACTATGACAATACCATATCACGTTGCGAGAGAACAAAATATGTAGTGAAATTCTTAGCTATGCTCGGTAGAGCAGGCGAACCACTAGAAGGAAGGAAGGAAATGTTTTATTTAACGACACACTCAACACAGTGTATTTACAGTTATATGGCGTCGGATATATGGTTAAGTACCACACAGATATTGAGAGAGGAAACTTCATTGGCTACTCTTCTTTTCAGTTAGCAGCAAGGGATCTTTTATATGCACCATCCTACAGCCATGGTAGTACATACCACAGCCTTTGTTACACTAGCACTGGCTGGAACGAGAAATAGCCCAATGGGCCCACCGACGGGAATCGGTCCTAGATCGATCGCGCATCAGGCGAGGCTGTACCATTGAGCTTTGTCCCGTCCCCCGCGAACCTCTAGAAGCCACCATCCGCGCTCTCGGCTCTGAACATCAATTAAACTAGATTAGATTCCTGTATCTCCAAATGACGTGCATTAAGTATACATTATCATCTAGTAGTTTTAATTACTGAAAAATGTCTTTGTTGTAAAAATGTGCACTGAAGACTTTTAAACTTCAGCGTCCCCAAAAAACTCTACAACATGTTTGAAAATTGAATTGGTCATAGATATGGATTCAGAGTTCAGGATATTGTTTTGAATGAGTACAATTAAAAAAAAAAACCCACGACAAGTCAGGCTGTCAAATATCTCCCAACTTGATAATAAATCCGTTATACGTACAGGGTAAATAGAACACTTGTAACGCTAGAGGGTGTACCACCAGAACCTCCCTCTGGATCCACTCCTACAAAGATACGACTTTAAACATGTGAATGGTTCAGAACGTTTTCAACGTTTTGTGTATGTACATGGAATATGATATTGGTATTCAAGAAAACTACAATTATAACAGCATGTCATAGACTCGAAGCAATAGCTAAGAGCCACACCAATGGCTGTAAACGCTTGTAACAGACTCTCACAACCTATGATTCAGTTGTTGCCACCATTACATGGCAGTTATTGTGTAATCAAAAACAGTATATGTAGGTAGTACTAAACCAAATATCTTCCGGCTGGGTCAATGTTCAAGGTGCACCCAACTTTTGATAGAGAAGTGAACACCACAAGTCCTGTGATTGGTGATAAATGTGAGTGTATTGGTTGTAAAAAGTAATAGTTTCATCTGGGTAAAAAAACAGAAACAATTTTATTTCATCTAATACCACTGTGTCAAGTAGCCTTGTGCTTGAAACATGTATGGGGTACCTATAAAAAAAAGTACTCGAATTTTGTGCGGAACTAGGGTAGTCATAGACGCTAACCATTATCTCAGAAATGAGCAGCTTGACCCCCAATTTTTTCTGATTCAATTTAAGTGTGAGGGGTGGTAGGTTTTATATCCGTGGCGTTTATGTCGATTGATACGCTGCAGGTAGGAGTTTTAGCCACATATGTTACTATTGTAGCCTATGTGATTTGATTTGGTAGTGTACACCCTGTATTACTATTTTAACATTTGAGTTACTTTATCTCAAGCACATTTGTAACAATTCCACATCCAATCGGTATTGCTGATAACATTTTACTAACTAATTTGTAACTGAAAAGAACACATTTTTACCAGTAACTTGACAATAGTGTCTACACTACAACTGCATAAGAATAGACCCTATGTTTAGTTCTGGACTAAATAGGCATCCTTTGCCGCCCCTTTTCTGTCAAAGGATTACGACTAGTAGCCTGCAGCTGATGGTCTAGTCCAGAACTGGACATAAGAACAGATTATACATCCAATTCTGGCCTGGTGCTTATAAAACTTTCAGTAGTCTAGACTCAAGACTTTAATAGAGTCTGAGACTCGAACGCCGTGGCAATGCCATGTACAAATTGTATGTGTATGATGTTATTAGGATTTGAATCTAGACTATAAAGGTTTATAAGCATGGGTCCTAGGCCCCGTTCCACGAAGCGACCTTAGCACTTAGATCACTTTAAGTGTATAACTACCTTGTGCACTTAAGGTGATCTCAGCGCTAAGATCGCTTCGAGGAACGAGGCCCTGGACTAGATAGTGTTCTTTCGGCCCCCTTTCCATCAGACGATATCTGGACTAGAGCTTTCTCCTGCAATTATTCCTCTCAAATCTTCTTACATTGTAGATGCATGCCAAGACAGTTGCTGATCTGAACATCTTCGCAACAACAATGTCAGGATGCCACTTGTTGCCCCACGGCCATCTTCTACGTCATATTTCTGGCAGGCATCATCTTCTTCTTCTTCTGTTCCTTGCTCCGGAGAATGCAAAACTTTAACCGATCTACCGAGAGCTGCCGCGACCGAGACCTTCTTGATGTTATTTTACAGCGGAAGGAGGAGAGTCACAGTGAAACGAGTTCGAGACTTGGAATATCGACGCTTCTACCCAAACGTAACGGAGAGGTCGGCAGACCCCACAGCTGCAAGACTTCGCACCAGAGTCTGGCGAGCGACGGGTCACGCGACACCGTGTGCGAGAAAGACAGTCCCGTTGGTAAATTCCTCCAATGTCTGGGGATCCTGTCGTTGGCCTCCTTAATCATAAGTGTGATCGCGTTGCAGATACTGCTGTCTGTGAATGCTGCTGATGACTTGGATGCTGCTAATAAAATCATCAACTTGACTGTCGTGTACGACGATGTCTTGAAGGCAGTTGTCACCATGACGACGCTGGTCATCGTGCTAAACCTGTGTTGTTTGATGGTGTGTACTATGCAGTGCTACTTCGCTGCCAAAATTCTAACAGCGCCAGAAGGAGAGGGAAGGTAAGGTGGTGGGTTTCGTTGGTTAGTGTGTGTGTGTGTGAGAGAGACTCTCTCTCTCTCTCTCTCTCTCTCTCTCTCTCTCTCTCTCTCTCTCTCTCTCTCTCTCTCTCTCTCTCTCTCTCTCTCTCTCTCTCTCTGTGTGTGTGTGTGTGTGTGTGTGAGGTGTGGTGTGTGGTGTGTGTGAGAGAGGTGTGGTATCTCTCTCTCTCTCTCTCTCTCTCTCTCTCTCTCTCTCTCTCTCTCTCTCTCTCTCTCTCTCTCTCTCTCTCTCTCTCTCTCTCTCTCTCTCTCTCTCTCTCTCTGTGTGTGTGTATGTGTGTGTGGTGTTTATGTGTGTTCTGTGTTGTTTGTGGGTTTTTTGCATTGGTGCAACATGTCGCTCTTTCGAGGTGTGATGGATCGTGCGCTCGATTTTCATCGATGGTTCTATTTGAAAATGATTCAAAAACCGCAGTTCGTTATTTATGATAACACACACCAATAACACACATAGGTGTGTTATCGATTTGAAGGTGATGACCCGGTCGCCACAGCCATTCCATCCAATAAATGAAATTGATTTGCCTCTGACGTATAAATTAACTTTAAATTGATTTTTACTACTAGCGCGAGGGCTGTAAATAGGTTTTAGTTGAAAAAAAGACGTTTCAATTTGGGAGGATATGTAAGGAATAGAATACTAAATTAGTGTCCGTTAGATACCATAATTTATGTCTTACAACTCTTTATTTAAAGACGTATCCAACTCGCTATGCTCCATAGAGCAACTCCTTGTAAGATAAATGGTATCTAACGGACACGCATGTAATACTCTATATGTATATGCTGGCATGTCTGCATATAGGCTGGGTGGGTATAACAAACACACACCCAAAAATATTTTTAAATCCCCTCCCCAAAAATACTCTATATGTATATGCTGGCATGTCTGCATATGGGGTGTGTGGGTATAACAAACACACCCCAAAAATATTTTAAAATCCCCTCCCCAAAAATACTCTATATGTATATGCTGGCATGTCTGCATATAGGCTGGGTGGGTATAACAAACACACCCCAAAAATATTTTAAAATCCCTTCCCCAAAACAACAACATTGCAACTCCGCGCTAGGACACGCTTTATTGTGCAAAATTCTAGACCAGGCCTCACAGTATGTTAGATACCTAAATCTGGGTTTCCATAAAGTCTGTAACACCAACGCAGATCGACGCACATCGACCAAAGAAGATTTATATTTTATGGGAAAACAGGGCCAATGTAAATTGGTAAAGTTTGTTTTATTTAACGACGCCACTAGAGCACATTGATTTTTTATCTTATCATCGGCTATTGGACGTCAAACATATGGTCATTCTGACACTGTTTTTTTTTTAGAGGAAACTCGTAAAAACAGTTCCCACACAATCACCGACTATGGATGTACAACACATTTGACGGATGAATACGGTGAGCATAGGCGTACGGGCTACCATTTTTGTAAGGGGGCAGGATACTTTTCCCCGAGTTAAACAAAAGTGCCCGAATCTGGATTACAACGTTTATTCATATTAGCATTACTACCACATAGCTATATGTAACAGTGCTGTAAACGAATCGCCACGCATTTTTACATGGGTTACAACTAATATTGTGGGTAAAATAATGAAAATACATGGCGAAAAGTGTTCAGGCCAACTCATTTTGCCCGAATTACTCTATTGTTTTTGCCCGAATTTGAGGATTTTTTCCAGGACTGGGAGGGGTGTTGCAACTCTTGCCCCCAACCCCACCCGTCTCATACGCTTATGAGCTCGAGTGTCCTCTACCCTCCCCTGTTTATATGTTGGTTTCAAAACAAAAATAGAAACAAAAAGTTTGTTTTATTTAACGACGCCACAAGAGCACATTGATTTTTTATCTTATCATCGGCTATTGGACGTCAAACATATGGTCATTCTGACACTGTTTTTTTTTAGAGGAAACCCGCTGTCGCCACATAGGCTACTTTTACGACAGGCAGCAAGGGATCTTTTATTTGCGCTTCCCACAGGCAGGATAGCACAAACCATGGCCTTTGTTGAACCAGTTATGGATCACTGGTCGGTGCAAGTGGTTTACACCTACCCATTGAGCCTTGCGAAGCACTCACTCAGGGTTTGGAGTCGGTATCTGGATTAAAAATCCCATGCCTCGACTGGGATCCGAACCCAGTACCTACCAGCCTGTAGATCGATGGCCTAACCACGACGCCACCGAGGCTGGTCAAAAATGCAAATTGGAGCAGATCATCCACGATTGTATTCTCATAACAAATTTGTGATGTCCTTGTCGATCGTCGTCAGTCTTCGTGGGTCGCCAAGGTGTTATGGGATTGGATGTAGCCCGGTGGTAAAGCGATCGCCTGGTGCGCGGTCCGTCTGAGATCGATCCCCGTCGGTAGATCCACTGGGCTATTTCTCGTTCCAGTGCACCACGACTGGTATATCAAAGGCCGTGTTATGACATGCTATCCTATCTTTGGGATGGTGCACATAAAAGATCCCTTGCTACTAATGGAACAAATGTATCGGATTTCTTCTCTAAGATGTTATGTCAGAATTACCTAATGTTTGACATTCAATATCCGATGATTAATAAAATGTGCTCCACTCTAGTGGTGTCCTTAAACAAAAAAATTAAACTTTTAACTTTAATCGACGTATTTATTACAAATTGTATGACAACCTAAATTAATATCTATGGCTTAAGTAACGCGCTTTAATCAACAAGGACGCATTTGTACCTGTTTTGAGGAACACAGTTGCTGTACATGTAGGACAAGTAAATCTTCATTAAAGTCGCAGACTCTACTTTCAACACGTGAAAATGGAAACTAAGTTTGATTAATCTTCACACCTATAACACATCTGGATAAAGTTACAGTAGAGTGATACGAGAGTGTGTGACGTTGAAACGGGTAGAAATATCCTCTAAAAATAGACTAGAACTCGTCTTCATAACCGTTACTTCTCAGAGTTACGTCATTTGCGGGTTTAGAATTACAATTTTTTTTAAATAATAATAATAATAATAATAAAATACAGTTCATATTATAATGACCAAAATGACCAGAAACACTTTGGACGTACGGAAATGTATAATCTACCTAAGAAAGCAAGTAATATCTCATTTTAATTACCAAAAATAGCTCTAACATTGAAAAACACGTCGTAGTTTAAAAACTAGGGCCTGTCACTTTAATATCAGTACCGTAGCGAGGTTGGGTGGTATACGCACGGCCCACATAGTTTATTTCCTTTTTTAATTTTTCAACTTTTTAATATGTGGTGGTGGGTTTTTTTTGTGGGTTTTTGTGGGTTTTTTTTTTTTTCCGTTTTGTTGTCTGTTTATTTTGGGTTTTTTTTTTTTAGATAGCATCACGTTAGTTTCGCTTTCTGGGAAAAAAAAAAACCCCTCAACCCCCCCTCTGGGAAAAAAAAACCCCCCCCCCCCCCCCCCCCCAAACATACTTTCCTGGCAGTATTTGATATATCAACACTCAAAGAGTGCGTCGTTAAATAAAACATTTCCTTTCTTCCTCAAAGAACAAGATCGTGTGCTTCTATTCATGTTTTATATTTTCTATGTTTATTAGTGACGATATACGTTATGTTGCATTTGTGTTTGTGTAAACGACGATACAGATTAGATATTTGAAGTTGATAAAAAGATGAACAAAAAACTTTTCTTTTTTTACCCCCCGCCCCTCCCCAACTGTTATTATGTTTGTTAATGTTTTAGTTAGGCGATGGTGTAAACTACAGTTCATTATTGCAAGTGAAACATATGCCTTTAATAGTGTGTGTGCAAATAAAATTATTGTTAATTCCTAGTCACGTAGAGCTTCCTGGGGGTATTTTCACATTATAACTTGATGGTTTGCTACAAATCGTTGCAAGTTGCGCTCAAGGAGACGCATATAAAAAAACGTATTTGTTTAATCAATATTTTCTCCACTTTATATTTTCCAGGGGACCCCTGACTTTCTAAGTCTTTACAATTATTAGATATCAGCAACTGCATCTGCGTTTTGTTTGCCAAGTTTCACGAATGGCCGCAAGTAACGCTAGGCCAATAATTTAATTTTTTTGCTTTCACAAATTCACTTACATCGACTGCAACTCGTCGCCAGAGAGGAAGTAGCCATTTCGCGGCACAAATAACCTGGTTTCAGTTTGTTTTTGAATGGTAATCGAAATTGAATGACGACCTCTGTGGTGTTTATACACATATGAAGTCGTCCGAGCTGGGAGGGGGCGGGCAACTGTGGAAAAGGCAAGAAAGGGGCTATACCCCCACGCTGTTAACTGTCAGTTTTAATGATAGGAAAGCTAAATTTTAAATTCCACAGACTGTTTTTATGCAAAGAAAAAGCAACGATAGGGCAGACCCGTAGGAAGGATATCTTAGAAGAAACTTTGTTTTGTTACAACGACACCACTAGAGTGCATTGATTTATTAATCATCGGCTATTGGATGTCAAACATTTGGTAATTTCCCTCCTAGTGCTGGAGCAAATTCTCAATTTCGGGCAAAAACGATAGAGATACTCGGGCAAAGTGAACTAACCTAAAACCTGTTACCATGTATTTCCATCGTTATACCCACAATATTAGTTGTAATCCATGTAAAGATGCGTAGTGATTCGTTTGCAACCCTATACATCGCTGTTTGGCAGTAATGCTAATATGAATTAATGTCGTTATCCAGATTCGGGCATTTTCGTTTAAATCGGGCAAAAATCAGGCTGTCCCATCCCTAATGAGATAGAAGACACTAGCATATAATTTTGTCGACGAGACTGTTACAAATGGAGCTAGGTTTACAATAACCAATCGATCAGTTCGACCAAAGAAAGAAATGTTTTATTTAACGACGCACTCAACACATTTTATTTACGGTTATATGGCGTCAGACATATGGTTAAAGCCCTGTCACACCAGAGCTGAGTCCTCACGGAGACAGTGCGGCGTCCACGAAAAATTCAGAACGCCAAGGTGCGCACAGTAGGGTCTCCTAGAGCGCAAAAGCATCTCTGTGGCATCTCCATTGGACACCGTGGGGTCTCCTAGGTCTCCATGTGACATGCGCGCAGTAGGAACACCGTAGGATCGCCGTAGCAGCGCAGTTAGGTCTCCTAGAGCGCCACAGGAGCACCGTTGGCGCGCCCCAAGGACGCACATGGTCGCAGCACGGACGCAGCTGTAGGCGGCGGCGCTTGCACGGAAACCTCACAGAGCCAATGGAGATGTCACTGCGTCTCTACCGCGTCCTTATGGCGCGTCTACTGCGCTTGTACTGCGCTTCCACGAAGAGTTATTGATTCTATTGCGCTCTCACAGACTACACGGAGCTGCCACGGCGATCATTGCGCTTCTACGGTGTCCTTCAGCGTTTGCAGAGCGCTGAAACAGCGCTGCCAGCGCGTTGTGAGCAAACCCCACAAAAATGGTATAAATGCGTCCTAATCAATGTCACCCTCATGTGTTTCCCCGACCTCATCATGGCTGTTGTACGCCAGCAAGCCGGGCTACTCCTTGCCTACATGCACGTCCAACAGGTTCAGGATGATGCAAACGTTGTGCACCTCATTCAGGGACGGAGGCGGAGGAAGGTCCAAAGGCATAGGAGGGTCTGGGTACGGCAGTGGCTGGACGTCTGCAGGAGGTTGCAGTATGGTCACTATCATCGGCTCATGCCTGAGCTGCGGTATGAAGATCCTGCCAGTTACTTCAGTTTCCTCCGTGTGCCACTCGACATGTTCGATGAGATTGTTCGGCAGATTGGGTCCACTAATCACCAAACAAGACACCCGGTATCGAAAAGCCCTCGAACCAGGTTTGAAGCTGGCTATGATATTGCGCCACCTGGCCTCCGGGGTAAGGTACGCCAGCATGAAGTTCGACTTTAGAGTACCTCACAATACCATGTCTGTGTGTATTCGTGAAGTGTGCCAGGCCATCATCGATGAGTACAAGGACGAGTGCATCCAGTGTAGCGGGTGTGGATTGACCTGTACCAGGGCCCATATTTTCGAAGCTCTCTTAGTACTACGAAATAGCAAAACCATCGTAGGTTGTGACGTCACTACAGTACACGCCATAGTGACGTCATAGCTTACGATAATTTTACGATTTCGTAGGCTAAGATTGCTTCGAAAATATGGGCCCAGGTCTTCAGGGTGGCCACGTCTTTGTCCATGTCGGCTGCTTTGGATTCCCACAGAGCGTCCTTCTTCCTGTAGTCCTTGTAGGCGTTAACCTTCTTGTTGTACATGAGGTCGTTCGCCTCGAGCCATGATGCTGCCATGTTGTCCTCTTAGGCAGCAGTGAGGTCCGTGAAGGTCTAGACGAGGCCCTGGAGATGGACGGACTGCTCGGCCGAGAGATCCGCCTCGGAGACTGAGACGGCTTCTCCCCTGCTTGCTGAGGCGATGGCGGTGGACTGGGACTGCGTAACCTTCTCGCCGGCCATCCAAGCTGGTGTGACGCTATGAAGTTAAAAGATATAAGTAGAGTTAAAATATACAAGTTGACGTGGACTGTAGAGACGAGCGAAAGCAACTGACGACGGTGTTTGAATGTCGCAGCTTTTACACTCACTGCGCAGACGCAGTACGAACGTTTTGGGCACGCCGTCCGCGCAGTGTGCGCGCCGTGGGTGCGCAGTGACAACTACTAGCACGCCGTGAGCGCGCAGTCAGTCGCTAACTAGAACTCTGTGGGAACGCGGTAGCACACCACGGGCGCTCCGTAGAAAAGCCACAATCGTCGTAGGGACGCCGTGACATATCAATCTTGTGAAAATTTAAAATAATTTGCAACGATTTTCAGCATTTTTCTGCGATCCCACGGCGCTCTGAGAAATTTTACATTGCCGGGCCAACTCCGTGGAATCGCGGTAGAGTGTGACAGAGCTTTTAAGGACGACACAGATATTAAGAGAGGAAACTCACTGTCGCCACTTCGTGGGCTACTCTTTTCGATTAGCAGCCAAGGATCTTTTATACGCACAATCCCAAAGGCAGGGTAGGACATACCACGGCCTTTGATATACCAGTCGTGGTGCACTGGCTGGAACGAGAAATAGTCCAATGGGCCCATCGACGGGGATCGATCCCACACCGGCCGCGCATCGAGCGAGCGTCCTAACACTCGGGTTACGTCCCGCCCCAGTTTTACCAATCATCTCCTTAAAGCTACCTCGATTTAGCCGAAATCCCCCAAACCCTCCATTCCCCCCCCCCCCCCACAGAACCTCCCCCTCCCCCCCAAACAAACAAACAAATACTCTCCAAATAAGCAGACATAGAAAACCCCCAAAACAAAAATAAAAATCAACATAACACAACAACAATATAAACAGCAGCAGCAACAACAACACAACTCAATACAATGCATCTAGACTTGTTTTCGAAGGTCAAGACTTCATTATTCAGGTGTAATAGCCCAGAAATAAATTGGACTAGCCCAGAATATACCCCGGAGTATAAAACAGGCTAGCCCAGAATATACCTCTCTAGTCTGTATTTCAATGTCCAGAGGGTTTTTTTCCATCACAATTTATATATTTTGGGCTAGAAAATATCGAAATATCTTCTAAAATGACTAATCTGTGATAGTTTTATTTTTATGAAAGCAATAGTTGCTTTTCTTTTAAAGCGTTTATTATTGTTTATTTATTTATTTAGTATATAGATTAGTAATAAAAAATGAGGGTTATGGTTAGGGGTATAAAACAGGCTAGCCCACTTTAACCTCGGGTATAGTTTGGCGGGGGGTATATTTTGGGCTGTTACACTAGGTTGATTTGTAGAAATCAAAGCATATACGATGATATGCTTTCTTTATAACGTGACTCAAAACACCAACTTCAAAAAACAAAATAATAATAATAAAAAAGGATCAACTTTCCATCATATGACGCACCAGTCTACGATTTTCTTTAAATACCTGTACTATCTATAATCTAAAAAGTATTTGTATTGGTGAATTGCATGTCCGGTGTTTTTACTAGGATTATATGGATCCTTAAAATATTGAGAATAAATCATTTTAACACTCTCTGTTTCACAAACCAAAGATTAAGAATTCCGTTCTTACATTCCATTTTTAAACGGAATAAAAACAACAACATTAAAGGCGATGGCCTGAGTTTGCAACCATTGTAAGATGTTTTTGACTAACAGAACCTTTTTTGGCAACTAAATTTACATTTGAAATACATTTTCTTGTTTAGAATGCCAGTGACTGTAGTTTTAATGTTTGCAGTCATATGCTAAATGTTGGTAGAAATCATTGTCAGGGTTTCTGCCAGAAAGAAATTTTGGGGTATGGCGCAATGGAATTGAATATTTACAAAGTGTGTGCTGCATGCACCTGCTGTCTCCCAGAAAGAAAATGATTTAGGGTTAGGGTTAAGCAAAGCATACAGTAATAATAAGTCATTAATGTTCTCAAAAGGTTAACTTAAAAACAATAATATCAGCAAAAAATGTGGTTATGGTGCCGTTCCCGTTTTACCCTCTGGCAGAAATCCTGATTGTTCATTTTATTTCATAATATATCTATTTGTTTGGTAAGTACAAAATTATTGCAAGGTAAAATATTTATCCGGTTTCAGTTACATGCAAACATTAGGACAACGAACATCTTGTTTAAAGAGATACTAATATTCCAAATAGGAAAATATCTTTAGTGTGTAATTTTAGTCATCAAAAAGCGTCTGTTAGTGGTAACCATGTTTCAATGGCAGAATCTCTGATTCCATTTAAATAGCGAAGACGTAAAATGCAGAAACGCATGACGGTTGACCAATAAGTAATAATGTATTCGCGGCAAACATACAGTTCATAGGCACACACATACATTATTCATAACATAAATATACTAATATATCACATAATTATACATGCACATAATACATTATCCATAGTTTATCACATAATTATACATAATTAAAGATAGTGGCACAGACTGAAAACTACTAATTAATTGCAGGTACGATCGTTTTTACCTAACAGTCGCTAACATATTTTAAACAGCTGGCATTAGTTCAGGATGAACGATTTTTCTTTCCGTTTGTTTTCTCTCTGTGTTTCTCTTTGTCAATTTCTGTCCGTCATTTTTGTCTCTCTCTGTCTGTCTATCTGTCTTCCATCACTCTGTCTCTCTCTTACGCTCCCTCTCCCTCTCCCTCCCTCTCCTCCCCCCCCCCCTCTCTCTCTCTCTCTCCTCTCTCTCTCTCTCTCTCTCTCTCTCCCTCTCTCTCTCTCTCTCTCTCTCTCTCTCTCTCTCTCCTCCCTCTCTCTCTCTCTCTCTCTCTCTCTCTCTCTCTCTCTCTCTCTCATTTAAACGGCGAGATCTAGCGTGATTATTTGAGGTCCTAAGGTTGTAAGATCGAGCCCCTTCAGTGGATCCATTCTCTGATTACCCCCCCCCCCCATTCCAACCAATGCACTACGACTAGAATATCAAAGGCCGTGGTATGCATTGCCTTGTCTTTGGGAAAGTTAATACGAAACATTCCTTGTTACTAACTAGATGTCAGAATTATCATATTTAATGTTTCACATCCATTAGCCGATGCTTAATAAGTCAGTGTGTTCTAGCGGTGTCGTTAAACAAAATACATTTTCCCCCTCAATTTGGCTGCATAACCATATTTCAAATGTATTCCAAAATATCGATAACATTTGGAATATGGTGACTAATTATTGCTAGTTGAAAAAACAGCAGTTCTTATCGAGACAAATTAAACGTAGCCTACATATTTTCAGACATTATTTCGCTGAACCATTAATGATTTATTAGGTCAATTACCGAGACACCATGCCTTTAAAGACCTATCGAGTTAGCTTCGCCCCTGTGGCACCAGCATCATGGCGCACTAGTCTAATCCGTCCATGCCCTGACATACGGTTTGAAGTCCTGATCAATCTCCTTCCCTGATCCCTTAAGTGTACTGGTCGCCCTCAATATGATGCGGGTTGTAATTACATCACGAAGATGACATGCCATCCGTTATCTCAGCGTTCTGGCTCGCAGCTTCGACAGATCTATCAGCACTGGCGACGTCTCCAGTCCAGAGACTGTATACTTTGCCCAGAGTGCACATGCCTGAACCTTTATATGTGCATGGGCATGGTCGGGTTCGTGTCCTGGACAGAGGAGTCGGCCAAGGCCGGCTCTTGTACCCAGGACAGGCGTGCGCTACAACAGCTTGCTCTGAATGTGCACGTAAAGCCCAATGACCTGACCTGATCTCGGGTTCATGTGCATAGGCTTTCAGGGTCGAACCCCTTTGCAAAAGCGACATTTTGTTCCGAATATATTTTTGGAGGGGAGCATGACTCGACCCCACCCCACCCCCAGCTGGAAACTTTGCTCAACACAGTCTAGACCCCCCCCCCCCCCCCCCGTATAAATCTTAGAACTTTGATGTAACCATGAAGTGGGGGGGGAGGTTAGCACAGCGATAGAGCGCTCACTTGAGGTTCGATCGGTCGTAGGAACGATTATTACCCTCGATCGATTTCCCAGCCATCACGACTGGTACATCAAATGCCGTGTGGTACGTGTTGTCCTGCCATTGGGAAAGTGTATATAAAAGTTTCGGTGGAGTAGCTCATGTGATGAAAACGTGTTTCCTCATAAACAAATCTATCTCCCTCCCTTCTCTGTTTGTCTGTCTCTCAATATCACTCGCACTTACTGGTACTTCAAAGGCCGTGTGGTACGTGTTGTCCTGCCAATGGAAAAGTTTATATAAAATAATGTTGCTTTTCGATGGAATAGCTCGTGTGATGACGAGTTTCCACATCATCCATCCCTCTCTGTCTATCCGTCTCTCGCGCACTGACTGGTATATCAAGGGCCGTGGTGTAGGGAGGAAGACATGTTTCTAACGACACATTCAACAAGGCCGAGGACGGGATGTAGGTCAGTGGTAAAGTTCTCGCCTGATGAGCGGTCGGTCTAGGATCAATCCCTGTCGGTGGTCCCACTGGGCTATTTCTCGTTCAAGCCAGTTCACCACGACTAGTATATCAAAAGCCGTGGTATGTGTTATACTGACTGTGGGATGGTGCATACCGGTATATAAGATCCCTTGTTACTACTAGAAAAATGTACCGGGTTTCCTCTCGAAGACTATAAATGTCAGAATTACCAAGTCTTTGACATGATTAATAAATCAAAGTGTTGTAGTGGTCTCGTTAAACAAAACAAACTTTTTGGTGCAGGGAGAAACAAGTGTTTTAACGACGTATTCAACCAAACCAATCCGTGGCATGTCTAGACTGTGGAAAATGCATATAAAATATCCCTTTCTGCAAATGAAACAATAAATCGGGTTTCCTCTGAGACTGTATGTGTCAAAATAAGAAAATATAATCTAAATAAATCAGACAGCTTGAAAAACAAATTCAATAAGTTGCTGTAGATTTTGACGGGAACATCGATTTTTATCTCGAAAAAAGAACGAGTCTTTTAAAAATTTGCCAACGGGTTTCAAAGCTAATAGTAAAATTACCCGGAATGAGTTGTGTGAATGTAACATTCGTATAGACCATAAATGATTTACGTCTTTCAGCGCGAAGCCGTTGACCCCGACATGGACATATATATTATTGTTACTAACACAGCGCAGACAGTTTTATGTTTAGTCTAAGAGTTATAAATAAGATCCCCATTCGAAATACGAAACCAGGTTCAAATGCACTGAGACAAAATCGATTATTGGCAAGTGTAAATAAAGACCTGCTCAATAACTGTAGTTGAAAATGATTTTAGTGCCGTGGGATAGGCCAACTGAGTTAATGAATAAATACATGCAAAGTAAGTACATGTACATGCAATATACACAACGCACTAGAAATCAGTTAAAAATTTAAAGTTTGTTTTCTTTAACGACACCACTAGAGCACATTGGTTTATTAATCATCGGCTATTGGTTGTTAAAATTGTTTTTGTTTTTACTTATAGTCTTAGAGAGAAAACCTGCTATATTTGTCCATTAGTAGCAAGGGATCTTTTATCTGCACCATCCCACAGACAGGATAGTGCATGTCACGGTCTTTGGTATACCAGTCGTGGTGCACTGGCTAGAACGAGAAATAAAATTTCATCAGATTATCATAGCGTGAAAGATTAAAAGTCTTCGTAAATTAGTTTGATGAGAAGCAATGTAAAGCTAATGATAGTAGGTAAGAATACCATGTTCATGAAAGAAGTTTTGTTTTATTTAACGACGCCACTAGAGCACATTGATTTTTTATCTTATCATCGGCTATTGGACGTCAAACATATGGTCATTCTGACACTGTTTTTCAGAGGAAACCCGCTGTCGCCACATATGCTACTCTTTTACGACATGCAGCAAGGGATCTTTTATTTGCGCTTCCCACAGGCAGGATAGCACAAACCATGGCCTTTGTTGAACCAGTTATGGATCACTGGTCGGTGCAAGTGGTTTACACCTACCCATTAAGCCTTGCGGAGCACTCACTCAGGGTTTGGAGTCGGTATCTGGATTAAAAATCCCATGCCTCGACTGGGATCCGAACCCAGTACCTACCAGCCTGTAGACCGATGACCTGCCACGACGCCACCGAGGCCGGTGTGTGTTCATGAAAGAGCACAGTACCTAGTATAGGGTATGTTTCAGCTGTTACCAATAGCCTACGTCCCGCTCCAGCACACCCAATTAAATTGTCTATTCTAACTATTTAAGTACAAAAATACACTCGAGATGGCACCCTTAATTTATTTTGACCATAACATGTGGAGATACGTGATGTATCTCAGTGGTAAAGAATTCACATGACATACGATGGCCTTACAGCATCGATCGCCTATCATCCCAGTCTTGTGAATCAAAGGCTGTGGCATGTACTGGCTTGTCTATAGTAGAGTACATCCCTTTTTGGAAGGAGTAGTCTATATGGCAGTAATGGGTTTTCTCCGCCCCCCCCCCCCCTTCCCTCCTCCCTGTCTCCACCAATCTCCTCTGTCCTCCTTCCCCCCCTCTATCCCAACCTTCACCCGCCTCCACTTTCTCCCGTCTGTCTCCTCCTCGTCTCTGTCTCTCCTCTCTCTCCTGTCTCTCCCCTCTTCCCTTTCCAAGTCCTTCCTTCTCCTCCCCCCCCTTTCTCTCTCCCCCCCCCCCCCACTCTCCTTCCCTCTTCTTCTCTCTCATCCCTAGTTTCCTCCCCTGTCCCTTCCCTTTCTTCCCTTCTCCCCTCTCCCCCTTTCCCCTCTTGGTCTTCTTCTCCTCTCTCTCCATCTCGCCTCCTTCTTCTCCTCTGTTCCCCCACTGCCTTTTCTCTCCCTCCCTCTTCTTCGTCTTCCCCCTGTATTCCTTTCCTCAGGTCTTCTTTTTCCCTTCTCCTGTCCTCCAGCTTTCCCCCCCCCCCTCTCTCTCATGCTTCTCTTACTCCCTTTCCCTCCCTTCTCCCCTCCTTCTCTCTCCTCCCCTTTCTCTCTCTCCCTCGCTCCTTCTCTCTCCTTCTCTCTCCGCTACGGCATATGTCAAGATTTTGACCAATAGAAAAACCTCCTAAACTCCTCCAAAACAATCCAAGTAACCGGTCGTTTAAAAATTCCTTAAAATTGAAAAACATTCTACTAACATATTACTTTCCGTACTATAAGCTACATCACAAACCTTTTTAAAATCTAACACAACGTCGATCTGCATAGAACCTGGAACTCCCCTTCTCTTTTTTGAAAGATATACTTTTCACCCCTTCAATCAACCTCCTTAACGTACTGTATCTCACGATTCCTTCTCTTCGACAAAAGCACCAGATGTCTCATCCGACCGCTCAAATCTCAGAACATCACGACCTCTCCTCCCCAACGTCAACACTCTAATTTGCACTCGCGTTAGATACATCCGAGGTTTTCTCTTAACCTTCCATCGCCAGGCCTTCCCCTACTACCCTTGTGCTGAAAGTGCTAGGGCCGGGCTCTCACTTTTACCGCACATTTCTTAACTCGTCATGCAGCTTTAAAGAGTGGGTACTGAATTTGCTTTATTCTCCCAATTACTGCTCTTTCGATTGTCGTGGCCGCGCAATACACCACGTTCTAATTCCATATACTACGCCAAGACTCTGTTTCCTCTCATACGCTTATTTTCATTCTGACAAGTACTACCAGCGAATCCAACCCAACAAAGCCATTAAGACCTCATCCTTTTGAAACGGGTGGCCTTAAAACAATCCGTATGGCGAACGACAAAATCTATCCATTTCTGCGATTTGCGATCTGAAAAAAGACCTTAACACACGGGGTCTTGAGAGGACTCCATAAACTTAAAAAACCTTTTATTTTTCGACCCGCGAGGAAAAACGTCACTCTAATTCACTTTCCAAAACACAGGTAATTCCGATAAGAACAAAATGGGAACATACTCTCTATCACGGCACCAAGAAGTGCTCTTGTGTCTTTACTACCCCTATCTCGGTTTGTTGTACAATACGTCTGGCCAGAAACACGTGTTTCGCTGATCCAAGCGCCGCAATGGATACTAAAACTATCGCGTTCAGACCCTAGACTGTACAATGGTCATTAGTACGAAAGTCTTGTCGTATAATATTTCACTCACTTTTACCACTAAGATACCGATATGACGGCACGGCGTTTGAGTCCTCGAAAGAGTGTGTGTACCATTTGGGGTACGTCATTAAATTAGAAAGCTTTACCGAATATTCATTTTCTACCTCGTTTCATTCTTTCCGTTCATTAAGTTCTTCTTACTCAAGAGCCATAGTGTTTGTACTTGGTTTTGATGAGAGAGATTACATTACATTCGTTCATCATGAGAGTAGACTCCAGAGAAGAGCGAGAGAAGAGGAGAGAGAGAGAGAGAGAGTGAGAGATAGAGAGAGAGAGATAGAGAGAGAGCGAGAGAGAGAGATAGAGAGAGACGGACGAGTACGGATAAGGGACGAAGAGAGACAGACTGAGAGGAATAGAGATGATACATAAATATGTATAGCATAAGAAACAATAGCACATATTATGAATATTTAAATAATATTTAAATCAATTTGTTAAGAAACTTGAGTCAGTGATAACTCAATACATCATAAGTATTTTAACGAACATCAAAATCAACAACAAAGGTATATCTTAAAATTGATTATTATTTGAATAGTGCTTAAAATAACTGGATTTGAATCAGGCGAGGGACTGAGAATATTTTATCTTTGAAGGTAGTGTTTTCCACAGCATGAAAAACTATGGCGATAAAATTCTGTTCTTGGGTTTAATTCATAAAGATGACTGTTGAGTTGACCTCAGATTTAAGGAGTGAATTTCTGAAGTTGTTTGCAACATTGTTTCTAGATATGATGGAGTTTGTTGAGTATTTTGTAGACAAACTGGCAGGTTCTAAAGTCAATTCTCTTTTTGATTTTAAGCCATTTGAGAGAGCTGATTATTTCTGCAGTGGACGTTTCTTTGCTTTTTTCAGTAATAAGTCTTGCAGCTTGATTTTGGATTTTTTGAAGTTTTTCTATTTAAATCTAACTGGAGAGAGAGAGAGAGAGAGAGAGAGAGAGAGAGAGAGAGAGAGAGAGAGAGAGAGAGAGAGAGAGAGAGAGAGAGAGAGAGAGAGAGAGAGAGAATTGTTTCGCTATTTTCGCTAAATACATTTTGTATAGACAGAAGTAGATAAAGCGTCATGAAAATTGATTATTTACATTTTTGAGCAAATTATGCAAAGATTATTGTAGGTTTTTTTTAAAATCTCAAATAATTACATGTGAAATTAGCGATATAATATATGGCTTTTTGCACGTATAACTGTAAGAATGCATCAGAGGCGTTTTCATTTATGCTTATTTTCGTGTTTATATTCAATTAAGGTTTAATCATGCTGTCCTGGGGGGGGGGGGGGGGGGTGGGGGGGGGGGGGGGGGTGGGGGGGGGGGGGGGGGGCACACAGAGTTCAGGACAGTAGGTTAGTGTTTAGTTGTTATAGTGGTTAGTGAGAGAGGTCTGTGTAGGAGCCGGTATTGGGAGGCGAACCCTGTACCCAATCGTAAGTCCAATGGGGGGTAACCAGTACACCACCGAGGCCGGTTATCCGACGGTACCAGTCAAAATTGTTTCTGGGTGCTCACTAGCCCACCCCCCCCCCCCCCCCCCCCACACACCACCTATATACTGAACCCAGACTTCGCCCGAACTTAGCCAGACCGTGCACTCCCACCCCCATCCCCCGAAAAAAAAAAGAAAAAAAAGAAGAAAGAAGAAAGAGTTCGCAAGACTTGAATATTCGCTTCATGTAAAATCAAATGAGATACATCGGGGACCAGTGAAATAGTTCGCGAACGTTAGCATCGCCCGCTGTTGATGAACACGGAACCGTATTATGGTATATCAGACAGGATGAGAACCCGACATATCCCGCTGACACAAAAACCTGTTTCACCGAGCTGGCGAGATTTTGTGATTATTAACGCTTTCAGGGCTATTACGGAAAACAGTTGGAGGGTCTCTATCGGTCTTTATCGTGACTAAAGCGGTCTTATCGAGACTAACACGGTGCTCGTTGTAATCTTCGATTAGAATATTATTCCCGTGGTGACGTGATACGTGTTTATTGGGCATCTTAACATAATTGTGGTAATTCCGACACTTGCTTTTGAGAATAAGAGAAGAAACCTTTATCTATCAAGGGAGTCTTTTGTATGTACTTTCAAACATACCACAATGTTTGATATGCCAGTCGTGGCGCTCTGGCTGGAACGAATCTCTCCCCCCCCCCCCCCCCCCCCCCCCCACACACACACACACATGATTGTAACCACTGAGACAGGTCAATCCTTCGGCCCATCTCATGTCAGGCAAGTGCCTTTAATTACTATATCAGGGTCGTACTTTACCTAAAATAAGTGGCTATTGAGTGTTAAACTATAGTACATGCATTTACCATTCAATTCTAAAGTCAAAAGAGTACGTTTAAAGAAGAAGAAGAAGAAGAAGAAGCTATAAGAAGAAAGGCACTTTTTTCCAATGCTGATCAACAACTAAAAAAAATAACTAAAAAAACCCCTTGAAAAATCATTCAGTTTGAATTCCATTTACTGTGTCTATTGAAATTATGAATACTCATTTTGACAGTCTCATTTACCGAAAAATTTCATGAAAAATATTTAATGTATATACACACACTATTAAAAATTCTCGTTTCGTTTGTTGTTCGTTGTATTTTTCTGGTGGTGCAACCAGCTACGCATACTTTACACCCCGCTACGAACGAGTTTCGACAGGTGTCATTTTGGAGATATACAGAAGGATGTTCAATTTGGGGCGAGAAACGCCAACTTAACATCAGCTTTATTAAATGTCTAGTTGAGAGCCAGATATTGGCGGAATAGTCCCATGGTATATAGAGAATAATACATGAGTGGGCGTTAGATACCATTTATCTCACGAGTTTTTAAAAAAAATGTATCTAACGAGAGAAAGCAACTTTGATACGTTTTTAAACAACGAGTTGTAAGATAAATGGTATCTAACGGTTTTAAGCAAATTTTAACATCTTTTTCGACTAAACGTTATTTACAGCCGTTGCACTTGTAGCTAACTTACGCATTACAGACCCATGATTGTTAGGTTAACTATACGTCACAATGTAATTTCGATTTCCATCGTGTAGGTTTTCATTGGATGTATGGTAAGTGGTGACCTGGTCATCACATAAGAGCAGCTAGTCGTGTGTCTTGAACTTGTTAATACACGTACATGTGTTAACAACCATGTATTATCAAAAATAACGCACGGTGTTCTCACCAACGGGTGTGTAAAAACATGGTTACCATGTAGGACTAAAAATTAAATAGTATAAGTAAAAAATACCTAGACGCCAAAACGTATTCTCACTACCCTTTATCACGAATAGGAACAAAGAGTACTGTAAATTAAAGGTTTGCCTCCAAAAGCCATCTCTGCATAGGGTACATGTACATAGTTTTAAATATGAATGTAACAGGACGGATTTAGATCCATGGACAACTTTATTAATGGTAATAGCAAACATGCCCTCATATATTGCAGCGGCATCATCACTTTTAGGCGGTAGCTTCAAACTTAACTTTCCAAAAGGTTGTTGGCAAGGCTGTCCAATAGCAAAAATTACATTCATTCAATATCATTTGATGGTAATTTGATGGAAACCTTTTTATTTACATAATTTAAAAACAAATGTCATAAGAGGTGGTATGGTATGAATTTAAAAGGTAATAACTTTCTTGTCTTATCTTGCCTTGCCTTGACTTCCATTGTCT
Source organism: Gigantopelta aegis (assembly GCF_016097555.1). Taxonomy (NCBI): domain Eukaryota; kingdom Metazoa; phylum Mollusca; class Gastropoda; order Neomphalida; family Peltospiridae; genus Gigantopelta; species Gigantopelta aegis. Next base: position 17,912,794 of record NC_054700.1, on the reverse strand, counting down.
TCTATCTTGGCTTGCCATGTCTTATTTTACCTTGTTTGCCTTACTATGCCTTGCAATGTTTTTGTCTTGACTTTGTTTTTATTTCACCGGCCTCTGTGGCGTCGTGGTTAGGTTATCGGTCTTCAGGCAGGTAGGTACTGGGTTCGGATTCCAGTTGCATGGGATTTTTAATCCAAATACCGACTCCAAACCTTGAAAGTGCTCCGCAAGGCTCAATGGGTAGGTGTAAATCACTTGCACCGACCAGTGATCCATAACTGGTTCAACAAAGGCCATGGTTTGTGCTATCCTGCCTGTGGGAAGCGCAAATGAAAGATCCCTTGCTGCCTGTCGTAAAAGAGTAGCTTATATGGTGACAGCGGGTTTCCTCTAAAAAAAACAGTGTCAGAATGACCATATGTTTGACGTCCAATAGCCGATGATAAGATAAAAAAATCAATGTGCTCTAGTGGCGTCGTTAACTAAAACAAACTTTACTTTTGTTTTTATTTTGTTTTACATTTTGTTCCCTGGGTCAGAGGGATGGCGGCATTGGAATTTTAAATTCTCTATTATTGACGGCGAGTGGGAGGGATTTGGCCCCTAATGTGCCAGACCCGTTCACTACGCTACTGACCCTGTTCCAGATGATGTTGTTAAGAAACGATAAACTTGCGACTCGGAACCTGTCTGAGGAACCCACTTAGAGTTCAACTTGATTAGTTATCGACCGTTTGTGTTATCGAGTCGCTCGTTCTGACGCAGGATTAAACTGTTAGATCAAGTTCCGTGGGGGTCAGATCTCAAAACTCGATATTAATTGTAGTATTGTCTGAGAAAAATATTACTCACTGTTACACATATAGTCTTATATACATATATGTGAAATATATTTGAATGCTTGAGCGTTTATGTGCACAGGCCTAGCTGTATGTTGTATGTTAGTGTGCTGGGGGTGTTTACATACATTGTCTACGTTTTGTTTTATGTTTGTGTGCTGATGTCTTTACATACATTGGTCTACGATGAGGGCGGAACGTAGCCCAATGTTAAAACGCTCGCTTGATGTGCGGTCAGTTTGGTCCATCTTTGCACCCAGTGCACAATATATCAAAGGCCGTGGTATATGCTGTCCTGTCTGTGAAATGGTGCATATAAAAGATCCCTTGCTACTAATGTAAAAATGTAGCGGGTTTCCTCTGTAAGACTATATGTGAAAATTACCAAATTTTTGACATCCAATAGCCGATGATTAATAAAGCAATGTGCTCTAGTGGTGTCGTTAAATAAAAAAAAAAATTTGTGGTGTTTTTATGTTTGTGTGCGGATGTGATTTATATGCATTGACCTATGTATGGTTTATGTTTGTGTGCGGATGTGTTTATAAATGTGCATACGCCTACGTATGTTTTGTTTGTGTTCAATTTCATAGAGTACACAGTGGATGAATGAATGTTTAACGACACCCCAGCACGAAAAACACATCGGCCATTGGGTGTCAAACTATGGTAATGAAAACAAACAAAGTAATGATCAACATCAATATAAAAATTCAAAATTTAAACAAAAACAGTGTAAAGAACCGTGCAAAATCACAAATATCACAGATAGATACTGACTTTTACTCAAAATTTATTTATGCTGTATTGGCCATTCTCAAAGAGAATGTTACACCCCTGCATCACGGTGAGGTTACAGCACGCGCAGGGGAAAGTACACAGTGAGCGGCGGGCTTTATGCAAAAATAACGATGAAATATGTTTTTAGAAACAGCTACATCTTAGTAATTAAGCATCAAAAACCAACCTGTTTATGTATTGCTTCTTCTTCTTTACTTTTCGTTCGTCTTTTACGTTTGGTTGGTTTCTCTCTCTCTCTCTCTCTCTCTCTCTCTCTCTCTCTCTCTCTCTCTCTCTCTGTATCTCTCTGTCTCTGTATGTCTCTGTCTCTCTGTGTCGGTCTCTCTGTGTGTGTCTCTCTCTCTCTGTCTTTCTCTCCTCTCTCTCTCTCTCTGTCTCTCTGTCTGTGTGTGTGTGTGTGTGTGTGTGTCTCACTCCCTGTGTCTCGCTCTCTGTATCTGTGTGTGTGTGTGTGTGTGTGTGTGTGTGTTGTGTGTGTGTGTGTGTGGTTTAAACAATATTTATTCCCAATTATAATGCTGGTTGGGGATTGGCCAACAGGCAAAATGCCTATATCATGGCCTCTCCCTAAAATTTGAAAATGTAATTCAGCTTTATACAAGATGACAGACCAATGGTAAATTCTACGATTTCTAGTCTTAAAGGCATATTCCCACGGGCAAGTTTACAAATCTGTTCGAAATCCTAGTTTTACCAAGGATTATAAATAAAAGTAACCTTGATTAATATTGAGATGGGTTATTTCTATAGTCACGTGTGTATGTGTGTGTGTGTATGTGTGTGTATGTTGATTATATTTGTCTTTTTGTTTTAAAAAATATTATTTTCTTTAGGAGTTAGGTATCTTTTTTGTGTGTATTTTTTTTTTTATAATGTTCACTTTGTAGCAATAATTCAATGTCAGTTTTAATCCGACAGTATTCTCTTTATAAAATCGATCGCTATGACCTGTCTGAAAGTACAAATCTGATAAACACGGTCACAAACATCTTCGCAGCTTCTCATTTGTCAGCCATAAAGGATTTTCTTGTAAAATAATGTCAAAGGACAGATTTACGATTTTAGTTTTAGATTTTATGAGAAACGGGGGAATTCAGTGAGTTTCCTAGAGCATATCGAAAACTTAATTAAAAATAAAATTACGCTAACGACACTTCAGTGGTTATGAAGCGGGGCCTGATGCGCGGTCAGTCTGTGATTGATCCTCGTTGGTGGGCCCATTGAGCTATTTCTCTTTCCAGCCAGTGCACCACGACAGCTGTATCAAAGGCCGTGGCATGTGCTATCCTGTCTGTGGGTATATAAGACGGAATTGTGAAATGAAATGAGGTTATATAATGTCTGTCCAGGACAATAGTTAGGTGTTAGTGGTAAATAAGAGAGAGAAAGAGAGAGAGAGAGAGAGAGAGAGAGAGAGAGAGAGAGAGAGAGAGAGAGAGAGAGAGAGAGAGAGAGAGAGAGAGAAAAGGAGAGGGTGGGGGAGGGGAGAGAGGAAGAGGAGGGGTGTCCGTGTAGAGGCCTTACACCTACTCATTGATTTGTTAAACTCGCTCTGAGTGGAGGCCAGTACCGGGATTCGAACCCAGTGCCAATTTTTGTATAGCCGTAGAATATCCCCAAATCACCGCGTCTTGATTGTTTTTTCTACTACCACCCCTAGATGTTTTACGCTAAATACTGCCCTGGGAAAAACCATCAAGTACTGTTGGCTCACGTAACTGAGATTTGCATCGACATTCTTTTTACTTTAAGTCCGGACATGAAATTCGGAATGCTGACAGTTCTGACTATGGATTTTCCTTCTGTTCCCATCATAGCGATGAGAAAGCCGAGTTGCTGTACTCCCCAAGGATTTGACAAATCGTTGAAGAATTCAATAAGCTGATTAATGAAAAGGTCGAATTCTTCACTGGAGCTTTTCTCAAAAGATGAAACGGGAGATGGGGGTGGCAGTGGCGGTGGCGGATCCAAGGGGGTAGGGGTTTAATACCACGCCTTAATTTAGCTGACAAGTAAAAAACAAAATGAAAAGAGTCTACCCTCATCAGACTCCAACACATCACCCTTCCTTACTATTGCACACATTGCAGTGTGCTTGGTATTCTGTCTTTGTAGGTCCTGCTGGTGTTATAATATCTGCAATAGTTTGACACCCAAACTTATATTAAATTTACCCCCAACCACCCCCTCTTAAAAATCCTAGATCCGTCCCTGGGTGGTGGTGATGAAGATACGAAAGTTATCGCCTAGTTTTCAGTGATAATTTCCAAATGTTCATTTTCTATATTCTTTTCTAATTTAATTTGGTATGGTTTGATGAGCAAAGTTTCCTTAAATATATGCGTCATATCCACCAATCCCCGCTTGTGTGGTTTGTATGAGTGTGAACATTGTCAAACATGCTCCAAAAAATCATTCATGTTGAAGGCAAATTTGGAAATTTTGGGAATATCATGATGGAAATAACACAACAATTTAAAACCAAATATTTAAAATGTGTCCAATTTATAATTATGACCCTATTTGTAATTTCCTTGACTAAAATCACCTATACGTTTCTTTCTTTTTTAAAACATAGTTGGGCATTTGTGATGCAATGTGCTGGTATGCATCCATCTCAGATGAACATTCGCAAATAACTGTAGTCTTCTACCAGTACTAACAACTTGTGGGAGATATTTGAACGATAAAGTTCGCTCGAAGAAATGGCCAAAGAAAAAAAATCAATTCTTGTTTTTAATGAACTAATAATCTAATTTCCTGTGTGCGACAAAGTGCATAAAAGTTCCTTCTCTGTTAATCATTAGAAGTAGCCTATATATCGACAACGGACTTCTTCTTTTTTTTTTGGGGGGGGGGGGGGGGGGGGGGGGGGTCGTCAAGATTATTAACACAATTACCACAGAATGAAGTGGGCTTTTTGTTTCTTTGAAAAAGCTGATGTATTTGTTTTCAGTAATTAAAACCAATAGTTAAATGGTAAAATGTGTTAACAAGTTGGTGCAACCGGTATGAACGGAAAGGAATATATTAGCTATCGGTTATTTAGTATTTAGCAGGGGCGGATCCAGGAGTTTGTAAGGGGAAGTGGTGGTGGTCGTGGTGGGTTGGAGTCACAAAATTCTAAAAAGGGCAAGTTTGAGTTTGCGAAAGGCAAATGAGCCTAGCCCCCAAAGGGATTGAGATTTGTGGTGGTGGTGGTGGTGTGTGTGTGAGTGTATGTGGAGGGGCGGGGGGGGGGGGGGTGTTCAGGGGCATGCCCCTGGAAAAGTTTTAAATAAAGATACTCAGAAACGCGTTTTCGGGGAAATTTAGTGTTGTATATTTTGGATAATGAATCTTGTAATTACAAATAGGTTGCTAAAAAGGGCGCTTCAATCAGCGGGACCCCCGTGACTCCCCTTTGGTTCCACCAATGTTTAACACATTTGAAACCACGTCTATATGGTATTCGAAGTCCAAACGGAGCACATCCTACAGCAGTGTCCAACCTATCAAGGTTTGAGACAATCCGAGTGGCCTATTGAAACGACCGTACGAACCAAATTCAATGGTGACAGCTCTAGGAAAACTGGAAAAGACAGCTCGTTTCATTTTACAGACTGAACTGCTAGTGTAGATTGTGAAAGAAAAACAAAATTTGGTATTTAACATACAATTATGGCAAAACTTGTCTGCAGTTGGAGAGAAAACCCGCCGTTATATATTACATACAAATAGTACTGCGACAATGTGTACTTTAAAAATATGCCTTAGTGTTTAAAAAAACTAGGATATGTCCCTTTAAGTGACTATAAACTTTATTTTACTGTTTGATTTTCCCTATTAATATTTTACAATACTGTTACTATAACTGATATTGAGTCATACTACTGTTAAATGACTATATAAACTTTATTTTACTGTTTGATTTTGCCTATTAATAGTTGCCGATACTGTTACTATGACTGAGATAAATCCATTTACTTTACTTTACTTAGATTTTATTGTTTGCTTACAGAGCTCTGAGGTATTTGAAGGAATGTTCCAGCAGTCGCTTGATCTCAGTCGTTGGTTTCTTCGTCTCCATTCCAGTGCTAATTATAGGTAAGAAACACATAATTATATAGGACTAAGTACGCCACAGGTAAGATACACATAATTATATAGGACTAAGTACGCCACATGTAAGAAACACGTAAATACATATGTATGTAATGTATAAGAAGCATATAATTACATACATAATGTATAATGCTAATCTCAGTCTACCAACTATAATGACGGAGTTGGCCAATTCGCCGATCTCTCGACTTCTACGACTTTCCTGTTGTTGGTAGAAGTCGATTCTCGTGGTATACAACTCCTACGACCGATTAGTTGTTAATGTGAGCTCACCCGTCGTAAGTTGGCAGTTGGGGGGAATACAACGCAAATGTCGAGATGGCCAACTCCGTCGTGGCAGTTGATAGTCTGAGCCTTGCATAATTCTAATATACACAACGGCATGAGAAACAATTTCTCATACATACATTCCGACATATAATCAATGTATAGATATTCATACATTTATACAGTTGTCAATGCCAGGACTACCCACAACGTTAGTAAAAAATTTAGTTTGGTATATAGGTAACGTTTAAAATGGAGCATGATACAAACTATGTCAAAAAATAATATAGCGTTGCTTGCACACACACACACACACACACACGCACGCACGCACGCGCGCACACACACACACACTCTAAGCTACTGGTATACTGTCAATTTTGTGAAGAAAGAAATGTAACGATTTAAAGATGTCAGGAAAGTGAAACACTTTATAATTAACTTTAGTCCGTTCCCACAGGGAAGGCATTTTTTTTTTATGCTATGGAAATGACTATAAGTTATTTATTTCTGAGCCGAATGGTTTTGTTTTAATTTCCAAAACACTTTTACTTGTTTTTTCTACGTCAAACAAAAACTGAAATTATTTCCAAAAAACATGTTTGTAGGAGGATGGGACGGACTATAGTTAAAACAATGTTTATACCCATACTTTACGAGGTGTATCGGTGAATATCCAATCTGAGTAAAACCATCTCCACTGGGTCTTTAACTACCACAGGCTATAGTATCGGCCCAGTGAAGGCGACTTTACAATTTTGATCGTGAGGCCTTCGAGGCAAAGCCGAAAAGGTTCTCACGACCAAAAACTGGGGTTATTCACCTATACCCCTCGTAAAGTGTGGGTATAACTATTATTTATACCCACTTCCGGTCTCGTCGAAAACGAGACCGGATATGGGGTAAAATGTTTGTTTTTTTTCTTGAAAGAATGTTGACATCTTGAATATCCGTGGGGTGGGAGCATGAGTGCGGGTTTCTGTTCATTTAAAAATCAGTTCCTTGGTTTTATATTCATATTGATTTAATTCACTATTGTAATTTTCTTTTGTAGTACTGATTCTACATATGCTGTTACGCCACCATCCCACACCAGCGTTGACAGCGTGCATTATTCTGGGTCTCGGTCTAGTGTTCTGTATTCTCAGCGTCATGCAAAACATGTATCACTGGAGAACAGAAAAAGGCAGGATGAATGACGGGGTGCCAGTTTATAATATGGCACAGCCAAGAGAACCAGTCGTTCCGCGTAATGAATTGTCGACTCTTGTATGACATCATGGGCCGCGTTGTACAAGCTGAACGCTGCACAGCGCTTTAGGTGAAGAAAACTTAGCTGTCGATAGTTATGTATAGACTGCTGAGCAGAGAAGCGCTAGTCACAACTGACAGCGGATATGTTTTAAGCAACGCGGCAGATATTTGCCTGGCACCTTGGCCAATTTACAGATATTTCGGTACCATTTGTGGAACCAGTGGAGGATTTAAGTTTCATATTGTTTATATGTGCTATATATATTATACGAACTTCTAAAATACACGAAAACAAATGTTTTTATACGCAAATATAGTAACTGCTTCGCTGGAATTTCAATATTTGTTTTTATTTAAAAATGACAGATATTGTTCGCAATAAGCTACATCTTGTGTAGGTTTAGATTTTGTCAAACCAGATTCGAGTGTGGCGGTCCTCCTGTAACCAAAAATAGGACGGATGTATCGTCCTTGGTGTGGCAGACATTCTATAGACGAAAAAATACGATGATTCATGGGACAGCCACGACACTGTTAAAATATCACTTTGACCGTCTTGTGCAGAGATACGATTTTGAAAGTGTAAGTGGTTTATTGTTGGGGCTTGATTCATCAAACTCTCGCAACGTTGCGATCTCGCTGTGCAATACACAGACATCCTGAATGGACGATGTGAAGTTGTTTTAAAGAACTTAAACGAGCTTAAGAGAGCTTTGTGCATTATGCTCCTGGTTTCTATGTTGATACTTTTGGCAACTATTGTTCTCCGCTCTTTTCCCAGCGATTATGGGACATCATGGGACAACGATGCTCATCACTACCTGTGATTTAGCCAACCCATAGAGTTATGTGCTATAAATATTATCTAAGAGTTATTAAACTTATTTACATGTCCATCCATCCATCATGTGTGAACATTATAGTGGTACATTTATTATTTCGTCCCCAAGGCCGTAACAGGGTCGTACCTTGCCTACTATAACCTGGTCATGTCATGTCATGTCATGTCATAGGGTTTTACGTGCACATTCAGAACAAGCTGTTGTAGCGCACGCCTGTCGTGGGCACAAGAGCCGGCCATGACAGGAAAGGTGGGGGGGGGGGGGGAAGGGGAGATGGACCGCCTGCACTGGCAGGTGCAAGGGAGCACCAGCAGCCCGATCAAATCGGTAGCAGGCGGGTGGGGACCTGGTCATGTGCGTCTGCAGGAATTTATACAGGGGGAGGGGGTCTAGACTGTTGCGAGCTAAATTGGGGGGAGGGGGCTACAGGACATTTTCAAATTCAGTAACACCACAAATACCCCAGCCCACAACCGACCCTGGTTGGGTTGCCTGTGCTCTCCTGCATTCAACCGCGGGCGGTCCACTCTACTACGCACCCCCACCTACCCTTTCCTGTCCTGGACGAAGGAGCTGGCGACGAAGGAGGTCGACACCTGCGCTCATGACAGGCCGTAATCCGACAAGACAGTTTTCCATATGCGAGGTTTATGATACCACGCGCGTAGTACAGTACACAGAAAACGAATGCAACAGACGATAAGTTTTATGTTTATCAATACCCGTGATTTCATATTAGCTCGTTTTGTGCGTTCGTTTTCCGCGTACTGCACCCGTTTATTTAACGACGCATTCAATACATTTTAAGGGGGCGAGATGTACTCAGTGGTACGGTGCTCGCTTGATGCGCGGTCGGTTTGAGATCGATCCTCGTCGGTGGGCCCATTAGGCTATTTCTCGCTCCAGCCAATGCACCACGACTGGTACATCAAAGGCCGTGATATGTACTATCCTGTCTATGGGATGGTGCATATAAAAGATCCCTTGCTGCTAATCGAAAAAAGTAACCCATGAAGTGGCGACAGCGGATTTCCTCACTCAATATCTGTGTGGTCCTTAACCATATGTCCGACGCCATATAACCGTAAATAAAATGTATTGAGTGCGGTGTTAAATTAAATAGTTCCTTCCTTCAGCAATATGGTTAAGGACCACGTAGACAAAGAGAGAGGAAACCCGCTGCTGCCACGTCACGCAGTACTCTTTTTCGACAAAACGTACCATGGCCTTTGTTGCACCAGCTGTGGAGCTCTGGCTGGGTCGAGAAGTAGCCCAATGGACCCAGCGACGGAATCGATCCTAGACCGACCGCGCATCAGGCGAGCGCTTTAGTGAACCTTTACCATCGGGCCATCTCCCGCCCCCAATACGGCTTTACGACACGCGAGCTATTCCTAGACCAGAATAAAACAAATTCCATCTAAATAATATATAGAATCTTCGTCAGCAAGAAAACAAAGAGGTCCTTTTTAAACAAAGAAAGCATGTCTTAGTTTACGCCTGGGGCTACACCCCCGCCCCCTCCATGCTAGGCACGGTCCTGTTTAACCTTCATCCATTTCATCTCATATCTTTCTAGTAATTTTAACATTTGTGTCGTAATTGAGCCTAAATAAATATATAGTCTACAGATGACGATAAGCGAACTGCCAATATGCCAGAGTGTAAAAAATTATCTTTTGTCACATAAACAATTTGTTTCCCGCAAATCAGTGTTCTTAATGGCCGTTGAAGTAAGCCAGTTATCAGTTATTATGTATCAAGTGTATGTCCCTTGTGAAATACTTTTCATTTGTCGCTCGCTGAAGCTTTTCATAATTGATAATCATTTCACTCAGAAAATAAATTTAATAATAAATGTTTATGCGTTTATTATCCTTTTAATATAGCTTACTGCTACGGAATCTTTAAAGGAATCTATGCCAAATACAATCTAAGTTTGAAGTGCAACCAACATTAAATATTGCATTAAATATGACAAAAGTTTGTTTGTTTAACGACACCACTAGAGTACATTGATTAATCATCGGCTATTGGTTGTCAAACATTTGGTAATTTTGACATATAGTCTAAGAAAGGAAACCCGCTAAATTTTTCCATTAGTTTTTATATGCACCATCCCACAGACAGGATAGCACATACCACGGCCTTTGATATAGCAGTCGTGGTGCACTGGCTGGAGCGAGAGATAGCCCAAATGGGCCCACCGACGGGGATCGATCCCAGACTGATCGCGCATCAAGCGAGCACTTTACCACTGGGCTACGTCCCGCTCCTTAAATATGACCACGCCTGCCATTGGCGACAGATGTGACAGGACTTGTCATAAAATGTTGTTTCATCTGGCCCGTAAATCCATGTAATTTGATTTGAACTAATATCAATGTACGAAGTATGACTGTGCTTGAAATATATGCGGGATCCTTCTACATTTAGGACGGCATTTTGTTTCTGCGGAATTAGGGTAATGAAGGAGGAAAATGTTTTATTTAACGACGCACTCAACACATTTTATTTACGGTTATATGGCGTCGGACATATGGTTAAGGACCACACAGATATTGAGGGAGGAAACCCGCTGTCGCCACTTCATGGGCTATTCTTTTCGATTAGCAGCAAGGGATCTTTTACATGCACCATCCCATAGCACGAGAAATAGCCCAATAGGCCCACTGACGGAGATCGATCCCAAACCGACCGCGTGTCAAGTAAGCGATACACTGGGATACATCCGGCCCCATAGGATAGTGAAAGACGCGTCCTGTTATATCTGAAAGTAGCAGCTTCATCCCCGACCCACATTCCATTAAACATTTCGGGCCGAATTTACAAAGCCTGTTTATATTCTACACGCGTGTAACTACATACACTTTGAGATTAATTAACCAGTCACATTCGTTCTCTCTCTCTCTGTCCCTCTCTCACACGCTATCTATCCTTTCCCTATCTATCCTCCCTTTCTCTCGCATCCACACTCTCCCGTCTCCTCTTTCTCCCTCTCACACTTCCCTTCCGTTCTTCTCACCCTCTCTGTGTCTCTCTCCGTGTACAGTATCTGTGTCGCTATCTGTCTCTCCGTCGCTCTCTCTCATCTAATTCTAAATAATGTAAAATGCTTAAAGGTAATAACCTGTTCATCCTCTTTACCATCTTCATAATTCAAGGCTAATATTCGTTCCTCGTATTCAGCCTTGATACAATCATGTAGTCAAGATATCGTGCCACAAAATGCTTAAATTTCATTGGATGAGATGAGATCTGATTGCAACGAATCGCAACGCTCCTTATAGATTCCCTCGTTATTGTAAACAAAGATGGCAGCGTCAGCGTCCGTGGTAACGTGTCGTGTTTGTCACGATATGTTAAAAAAAAGGTTTCGGCGGTTAATTTTTGATATTGCTTTCAAGATTGTCACATGTTACCGATGCTGTGATTGGTCAGCGATGTCATCGTGTAAGGGACATAATCGGTGTTACACATTTTCTTCCAATAGAGGGCGCTAATAGTGGATATCAGTAATCTTGACTACATGTATCAAGGCTGAATACGAGGAACGAATATTAGCCTTGATTTATGAAGATGCCTCTTTACCTGTTCATTCTTCTATTTCTTCTCTTTGTTAGTAAATTTGGAAAACGTTATAATCATGTTTTATTTTATTGCTTGTGATAGATTCACATTGTAAAATGTTGGGAGAGGCCTTAGTATAGGCTAATGGCTGTTGGCCAAACCCCAGACCGCTACTGTTTTTGAACGGCAATAAATATTGTTTAAACCAACTACATACATTAACAAGAAAGAAGTGTTTTATTTAACGACGCACTCAACACATTTTATTTACGGTTATATGGCGTCAGACATATGGTTAAGGACCACAAAGATTTGTTTACAGGAAACCCGCTGTCGCCACATAGGCTACTCTTTTACGACAGGCAGCAAGGGATCTTTTATTTGCGCTTCCCACAGGCAGGATAGCACAAACCATGGCCTTTGTTGAACCAGTTATGGATCACTGGTCGGTGCAAGTGGTTTACACCTATCCATTGAGCCTTGCGGAGCACTCACTCAGGGTTTGGAGTCGGTATCTGGATTAAAAATCCCATGCCTCGACTGGGATCCGAACCCAGTACCTACCAGACTGTAGACCGATGGCCTGCCACGACGCCACCGAGGCCGGTCACATACATTAACAATATTTAAACACCCGCGTTTACGAAAACAACGGGCTTCTTAAATTCGGCCCGTCTTTTCGTTTTACAACCTTGGTGCACTGGATGTGTCTGAAGGCTTTTAAGCACTGCCACTGAAAAAGCTGCTAAACAAATCCAAAATACTACACGGCTTGAGCTTGACGAACTTCTTCGTTCATATTAGGTGAATATTTTTCTTTCCTATATCCAATTAAGGTTCAAGCATGCTATCCTTGGCAGATATATAAGCCGTTTCTTCAGAATAGTTAATTTTTAGTTGGAGGTGAAGTCGGTATAGTGGTCTTGCACCTTCCCGGTGTCTGGGATCGATACCCGTCGGTGGGTCCATTGGGCTATTTCTCTTTCCAGCCAGTGTACCACGACTGGTATATCAAAGGCCATGGTATGTGTTATCCTGTCTGAGGGATGATGCATATAAAAGATACCATGCTACTAATCGAAAAAGAATAGCCCATGAAGTGGCGACAGCGAGTTTCCTCTCTCAATATCTGTGTGGTCCTTAACCATATGTCTGACGCCATATAACCGTAAATAAAATGTGTTGAGTGCGTCGTTAAATAAAACATTTCCTTTCCTCTCCTCTCCAGTGAGCCAGTACCGAAATGCGAACCCAGTACATAATAATGAATTATATATCTAGGAATTTTGCTCATGTAATAATCTACATACCACACGCATAGGTGTGTAAAATGTGATTGGCTGGTTTTACCCGACACAAAAACACTGACAGCATAGTATTCTTCGAGTGTAAGCATGATATTCTTTGAGTGTAACCCGTAAATACATTAACGTCAATGAATTAATGGTTATAACACCCCCACCCGCCCCCTAAAAAACCCCACTAACAACAACAAAAGAACCTCAACACAATGTTCAGCAATAGTAAAACAAATACCGTTTCATATTAGATATTTATCATAATCATGTGTATACTAGTATGTGGTCGTCGATTATATATACATAAATACATATATATACACATTTATGAAAATTCAATATATCATCGACGAATTAATATTTTGATATACATAGCACTGCTTTACTTTTAACAAGGTTTTTTTTTTTTAATTTTTTTTTTTAATAGACATGTAAAAACAGTTCCCACACAATCACCGACTATGGATGTACAACACATTTGACGGATGAATACGGTGACCATAGGCGTACGGGCTCCCATTTTTGTAAGGGGGCAGGATACTTTTCCCCCCGAGTTAAACAAAAGTGCCCGAATCTGGATTACAACGTTTATTCATATTAGCATTACTACCACATAGCTATATGTAATAGTGCTGTAAACGAATCGCCACGCATTTTTACATGAGTTACAACTAATATTGTGGGTAAAATAATGAAAATACATGGCGAAAAGTGTTCAGGCCAACTCATTTTTCTCGAATTACTCTATTGTTTTTGCCCGAATTTGAGGATTTTTTCCAGGACTGGGAGGGGGTGTTGCAACTCTTGCCCCCACCCCCACCCGTCTCATACGCTTATGAGCTCGAGTGTCCTCTACCCTCCCCTGTTTATATGTTGGTTTCAAAACAAAAAGTTTGTTTTATTTAACGACGCCACAAGAGCACATTGATTTTTTATCTTATCATCGGCTATTGGACGTCACAAAAAAACGCGGTCGCCACATAGGCTCAAAGCTACACAACTCAGAGCAGGCAAGCGCTACAATTATATTAAAGAGACGGTCCCGAGTTTGTGGCACTGTAACATGTTTCCGACTAAAACAAACTTTTATATGACTAAAATTACATATTAAATATATATCCCTGACATTTCTATGTTTGTGATCTGGGACAATAAAAAGAAAAAAGAAAAAAAGAAGAAAAAAGATGCTAACAACGAAAAAATAAGCCCACAAAATACAACCAACATATTCTTGTTTACAATATCAGTGTCTATATACTAGTATATATAAATACAATGTACCTGGCCTGGTGCTTATAAAACGTTTAGAGTTTAGACTCAAGACTCAATTAGTCTGAGACACTAATGTCATGACAACGCCATACAAATTGTATGTGTGTGACGTCATTAGAGATTGAGCACGGGCCCTGGCCGCGTGCTTATAAACCTTAAAGTCTAGACTTTAACGTCATGGCAACGCCATTCAAATAGCATTACGTTAAAGTCTGGACTTTATTAAAGTCTAGACTTTAAGTTTTATAAGCACGGGCCATGGTCTGTCTAACGTCTGTATCAGTCCACACTTGAACATCAAGGTCTAAGAGGTTTAACGTGCGCATTCAGAACAATCTGTTGTAGCACATGCCTGTCATGGGCACGAGAGTTGGCTTTTGTCAACTCTTCCCTTTAGGGAGAAGGCTGGATCGTCCTCATGGGTCGAGATCGGAAACGAGCGAGGTCCCAAACTTTGTTTTACCTCCTAGTACATATTGTTTCGAACGTAAAAAATTACTGGGAGGTAAAACCCAGTCTGGGCTACTGCAAATACTAGTACGACCATAAACCCTTTGGATATATGAAAAGTGCTATTTTAAGTAGGAACATGCATTTAATATATAGTTTTAGTCGCCACAAAGAATCTTAACCATATGTCCGACGCCATATAACCGTAAATAAAATGTGTTGAGTGCGTCGTTAAATAAAACTTTTTTTTTTTTTTTTTTCAATGGTTTAACAGTGAAGGTGTATTTTAATTTGCAGTATTGGATACGATTTCATTCAACTTCGCCCTCAATGTCGTTAAACAAAATTTATTTTCCATTCTTTCTTCAAAGGCACTGTCCTGAGTTTGCAGTCATTGTAAGAGGTGTATGACATACAGGACCACACAGATTTTGAGAGGAAACCCGCTGTCGCCACTTCATGGGCTACTCTTTCCGATTAACAGCAAGGGATATTTTATTTGCGCTTCCCACAGGCAGGATAGCACAAACCATGGCCTTTGTTGAACCAATTATGGATCACTGGTCGGTGCAAGTGGTTTACATCTACCCATTGAGCCTTGCGGAGCACTCACTCGGGGTTTTATCCTGACTTTTTATTAGTTTAATAATGTGGATTCCATCTAGAACCCAATTCAACACTTGTACGTCCATTTATGAGTAAAAGAAAACTGACATTACCTATTGCAGATGTCTGAACCCAAATGGAAGTAGTAAGAGTACTTGTCATCAATTTTATAGGATCATTCAAAATGTTCGAAATGTTTCAGAAGAAAAAAAGAAAGAAATGTTTTATTTAACGACGCACTCAACACATTTTAATTACGGTTATATGGTGTTAGACATATGGTTAAGGACCACACATATATTGAGAGAGGAAACCCGTTGTCGCTACTTCATGGCTACTCTTTCCGATTAGCACAAAGGGATCTTTTATATGCACTATCCCATAGACAGGGTAGGACATATCACGGCCTTTGATATACCAGTCGTGGTGCACTGGCTGTGACGAGAAATAGCCCAATGGGCCCATCGACGGGGATCGATCCCAGAGTTTCAGAAGAAATAACCGAGCTCATTTCCATTTCCATGCTTCATGGCAGGAGTCACGACCTTGCCAAAACGTCCCGTTAACTGTTTTGTACAGAGACGCATTTTGATTATGGCTCATATTTAAGTCATACATTCTAACATATAAATACATGAGAGTTTGGTCAGCAGCAAGCGCTCGCTAGACTCATTGTTTGCGCTTCACATTAGCATTGATCTCTGTCACTGAACACAGATGGATGTCAGACGGAAGTACTTTTATCTTTAACGAGAAACTCGTGGGGTTTCATATAATATTCGACAGGCGCCTGAAGGGAACAACCAATCGGTGGTGGCGTTGCAAATGATGTTTGGTTCAGCATGTATTAATCAGAAGATTCGTTCACTCATTCAATCATGTTTTCTCCCAGTTGGATACAAGGTGTCAGAGTAGGGTATAAGGTGTTAGAAGAACAGATTGGTATCACGTTTTGGACAACACTGATTAATCAACGTTCTTGCAATAACATGTAATAACCTTTGTGTGAAAATAGCATTTAACATTTTCTTGACAGATAATAAAGCAAACTTTAATTACTAACATTTTTTTGACAGATAATAAAGCAAACTTTAATTATTATTTTGTTAAGTTTGTAACCGATTACTTGTAATTAGTTCTGTGATTTGACATCTGCGTCAACATAAGCAGAGAATCGTTGCGGTGGACCAAGATACGTTTTCAGTGGATGCAATTTTAATATAAAAAAGGCATATTAATCTTGTTTTAGAACCGCCCCAAATACAATTACTGCGAACAAAGTTTGTTATTGGTATACATTTAATAATGATCGAAATAAAAGGCATTACACCAGAACAGTCAGTTTTCACTCTGAAATATTGCAACCTCTGTGTTTCGTTAAAAGAAGAGAGTTTAGAATAAAATACTCAGAAGACCTCTAATTGCCTCATACGAAGGTGCCATAAAGTTGGACACTTTATGACTGATCACTATACAAAGGGCCCCATAAAAAACAACTAGTCCTCATTTACAGTTTGCATTTATGTGCATCTGTATATAAAATATATTGTGCATACAAAACTCCCTTTGCAGATAGGTGGTAGTTATTCGATGAGCTCTACTACGTTGTAAAAGGGACACAAAGAGAAAAATACGTTTTATGACATCTCCTTTGAATTCAAAATCTGAATGGATGTTTTCCAGACGGTAATGGCGTGGATCAATAAAGTGAGATGAGTGCAGACAGCGGCAGTCTCGAGTGGAGAAGAGACCCGTCTAACCTGTTGCATGCAGTATGGCAGTGACATGAAGTTAGTGATTATCAATCTGTTAAAATCCATACTTTAGTAAACGTCTGAAATGCTACATGCAGTTTGTATAGCAATAACATGACCTTAGTGATTATCAGTCTGTTAAAATCCATATTTTAGTAAACGTCTGACCTGAAGCATGCAGTTTGTATGGGAATGACATGACCTTAAAGCCTCCAGACTTCTATAAGTGTATAATTTTGCACTTTTGTTTTCAAAGTTTATTATCCCCAGAAAAGAAATACGGTAATGCCAGGGTTGGGGGCCCTGGTATCACTATATACCTTACATGAATTAATTTTGCACATTTGTGACGTCATATTTGAGTTATGAAACAAATTAAAGCACTTGGATAACACAAAAGAATCAAATAACAGTAGGGTATCTTGACAGAAAATCGACATTTACAACATAAAAAAATACTTTCACAATCGTTAAGAGAGTGTCTGCCTTGGTATTTTCAAAGATGAAAACGTAGATCAATTACATGGAAACTGCTGTTCAATTATATATAAGCTGGCCTAACGGGGACACTGGGAGTAATACACGAGATGCTGATGATGGAAGATCCACATTGCCGAAGTAATACAATTTGGTCGTTAACAAAATCTCTGCAGCCAATGACACGGCACTGATTGAAACCTGCGTTAAAGGGACTGACCTACGTTTTGCGCAGTTATTAAAAATTTTCCTTGTAAAAAGTAAAGTTTGTTTTATTTAACGACGTCACTAGAACACATTGATTTTTTTTTTTATCTTATCATCGGCTATTGGACGTCAAACATATGGTCATTCTGACACTGGTTTTTTTTAGAGGAAACCCGCTGTCGCCACATAGGCTACTCTTTTACGACAGGCAGCAAGGGATCTTTTATTTGTGCTTCCCCACAGGCAGGATAGCACAAACCATGGCCTTATGGATCACTGGTCGGTGCAAGTGGTTTACACCTACGCATTGAGCCTTGCGGAGCACTCACTCAGGGTTTGGAGTCGGTATCTGGATTAAAAATCCCATGCCTCGACTGGGATCCGAACCCAGTACCTACCAGCCTGTAGACCGATGGCCTAACCACGACGCCACCGAGGCCGGTTGTGTTTCCGTGTAAAGCCTCATATAGACTGGATGCGGCACGTGCGTGCGGTTCAACTGTTTCGTCTGCGGTTTGCGTTTTGGGCATATAAACCGTATATTATTTCATTGCGTCTGGCCACATGCGTTTTAAGATGCATGCACCACACTCAACCAGTCTAGATGCTCTCGTTGAAACAAATGTATTTCGATTTATTTATTTTTTTATTCGGACCGCATGCACGCGCTGCATCCAATCTATACGAGCTTTGTTTTTTTTTAACAGCAGCAGCCGGTTCTTTAACAATAAGGAGATACAATTTAAATTCAAACTGTGACATTTTGCATGAACCTGTTGGTTACTGTTATTGGATTTTTCAGTAATATAAATTTATAAATAGTATTAAATAGTGAATATTTGGATGTAATATTTTTTGGGCAAGTAATTCAATGT
This sequence comes from Gigantopelta aegis, assembly GCF_016097555.1. Lineage (NCBI taxonomy): Eukaryota > Metazoa > Mollusca > Gastropoda > Neomphalida > Peltospiridae > Gigantopelta > Gigantopelta aegis. The sequence continues at coordinate 17,894,199 of NC_054700.1, read as the reverse complement.
ATATCCTTTTACAATTCAGAAGATTTTTTTTTTTTTAATTTTGCAACTTTGTCTGTCCCTTTTAGCTTAAAAACGGTTTGGGTTTTTTTGCTTATTACAGTTTATATATAAAAAAGTTTTTTTTAAAAATAACTTCTTACATTAATTAGGCACACGCTTCTACAAAAAGCTCCATAACAAATGCAACAGAAATAAATACATATACATTCTACAAAAGTCTCAACTAGAATGCTCAAAACTCGTCAGCTGCAAACCAATGTTTATGCACCATAATGTGATATATATATATATAATTTACACGATTCTCCATGAACATGCAATAATGTGCAAGCTTTATTAATATACACGTAAATGCATATTATGTATACAATATTTTTTGTAATGTGCCACATTTCCTAACATCAACAAATTAAGTGATTACATTTTTTTTCTCAGACTCACACAATATACATGAATATAAAGTTACACATTTTGCATTACCCAGCATAGGATAATTCTAAGATAATGCTAAATATTTAGATTACTGACATGAACAAAACAAAAACAAAACATTATACTAGCATATATTATATATAAAACAGTGAGATTATTCTTCTGGTTTGGTCGTTAAGTACCATCTGCAACAGTCAGTTCAGTTTGTGTCATGTAGTTCTGCTCTACATAAGACAAAAAGCCATTTTAAACATCCACTAGAACAACACTTAAAAGTTCTGCAGCATTTCTCAATATCTGAAAGCTTCTTAAAATTAATATGTACTTTTGTTTCAAACAATGTCATCAAACTGCACCAATCATGCTCATTCAAAAATGAATAATAATAATAATAATAAAAACAATAATAATAATAATAAAAAAAACAAAGTATTAAAAAATTAAAAAACACAAAACTAATGTGTCAAAAATCACCAGTTGAACATATTGAACATACTGTATAAATTTCTGTGTGTCCTTTACACAAATAAGCAAACTGTATGAACAAGAATCCTTTGATTTGCATTGCCAAATATGAACATCAAAAGCATTAGCAGGTTAAAGCTGGTATCACTGCACAAAACAGAGTTCAAAGGATGTATTAACAATGCTGTGACAGTATGTTAACATGAATTACTACCAGCTTGTTTGTCTGTAGAGAGGACTGCCACTCCTTTGGAGGACTGCCACCATTTCGAATACACCCTACTTCATCTACAGGACAAATTCTTCAGGATACATCCTAACTCATGTATAGGACGGACACTCCTATGATATATCCTACTTGCCAAGTAGTACTTGGTATGAGAGAGGACTGCCACAGCAGTAGTCATCATGCTATTCTATATCCATATTCTATACGATCCTCTTGTTAACTCACTGTTAACAAAATCCATATGTTGATGATACCAGTTCATTCACACTACATTCCATACAGTGGTCCAATTGCTTTATTTAACATATATGTATATATGTATATATGTTTGCAAAAGCTGGTTGATGGTTTGTGACCTGTCATCAAGTTTTGTCAGAACCAGGTAAGTGGATTTTAAGATCTGTATTCTGTCAGAATGACAATATTTATTATTAGCTTCAGTTCAGATGTCAAAAAATGCCAATTCAAAATGAACATGCCCCGAGTTGGGCCCCTGGCCTCCAGAGGCCAAACCCAGGGGGGACATGCTGGAAACCCCAGTGGTATATGAGCATGTAAAAAAATTTCAGATCAGATCAAAATGAACTGGCACTGGGTTTTGTTGACTATAATAATGCAACAGCATGAATCACTGATTTTAAGATTTAGTTTCACTCTAATTTTGTTTTTAGCATTACATCAGATGACAGGTCACATTGAATTTTGTCAAATCTCACAACAGAGTAACTATTGTGGATTTTTTTTATCTTATATCACTTGGATATCATCTAACACAATGACTTTTGTCAAATCTCATAACAGAGTAACTATTGTGGATTTTTTATCTTATATCACTTGGATATCATCTAACTATTGTGGATTTTATATCTTATATCACTTGGATATCATCTGACATATTGGCTTTTGTCAGATCTCATAACAGATTAACTATTGTGGATTTTATATCTTGTATCACTTGGATATCATCTAACATATTGGCTTTTGTCAGATCTCATAACAGATTACCTATTGTGGATTTTATATCTTATATCACTTGGATATCATCTAACATTGGCTTTTGTCAGATCTCATAACAGATTAACTATTGTGGATTTTATATCTTATATCACTTGGATATCATCTAACATTGGCTTTTGTCAGATCTCATAACAGAGTAACTATTGTGGATTTTATATCTTATATCACTTGGATATCATCTAACATTGGCTTTTGTCAGATCTCATAACAGATTAACTATTGTGGATTTTATATCTTATATCACTTGGATATCATCTAACATTGGCTTTTGTCAGATCTCATAACAGATTAACTATTGTGGATTTTATATCTTATATCACTTGGATATCATCTAACATTGGCTTTTGTCAGATCTCATAACAGAGTAACTATTGTGGATTTTATATCTTATATCACTTGGATATCATCTAACATTGGCTTTTGTCAGATCTCATAACAGATTAACTATTGTGGATTTTATATCTTATATCACTTGGATATCATCTAACATTGGCTTTTGTCAGATCTCATAACAGATTAACTATTGTGGATTTTATATCTTATATCACTTGGATATCATCTAACATTGGCTTTTGTCAGATCTCATAACAGATTAACTATTGTGGATTTTATATCCTGTTTCAACTTAGACAAATGATCACTTGGATATCATCTAACATTGGCTTTTGTCAGATCTCCGAATAATGGGGAGAAAATTATATTGTGGATTTTAACATCAATTCTAATTGGCTTTTGTCAGATCAGATTGCCATTTTCTGTGTTTTGGCATGTGGTTTTATATATGTCACAAACAAACACACACAGTGATGAAGCTACATTTCTCAACACTTGTTCATGATAAACATTTATATCGAAGCATCAATATTATGAAGGCGACAACTCAAGCAAACTTGGACAAACACACATGGCTTTCATACCAACTACCAGAGTCTCAATTATCACAATAACATAATAGATTGGAGATTCTTGGGTCATCGGATCAAACCTTCATGGCAGACCCATTCGGATTTTTTTTCTGTTCCAACCAATGCTCCATAACTGGTTTATCAAAGGCCATGGTACTGTAGAGTAATCAATAGTCGTGCACATCAAGTCACGCACGTCACATTTTTTTCGAAAGCTTGTGAGCATGAGAGAACCAGTGATATCACATTTATCAACAAGTAATAAAATACCACTTCCTGGTCCACTAACAGAAATATGTCTAAAATGCAAAACAGTGATTTAAATCATTTGTTTTTTCATCAGTGAAAAGTCAGTTTTCTCTAATACCAACTATAAGGGTCCAGAGACGGAAACTGCCGAACATGTAAATAGAATGGAGTGCGCGACTATTCGTTACATTTTATGCAGCATGTGCCAAAAGTGGGTTTCTATTGTTCATGAAAACATTTATATAGAAGCAGTGCGGACGATACCAACTATTCTCAATTATCACATTTTTGGATGTAGCATCTGCAAACCTTCAGGACCCATTCTATTGGTTTAAATAGGCCATGGTACTGTAGAGTAATCGATAGTCGTGCACATCAAGTGCACGTTTTGGCAAAGCTGTGAGCATGAGAGAACCAGTGATATTAATAATCAAAAAGTGATAAAATACATGTTATGTATCCACTAACAAAAATATGTCGGCAGTGATTTAAATATTTAACAAATAGTCAGTTCTAATATGAGACGGATACACCAAATGAATTCGGCAGTAAATATTAATAACAAATAGTGTGTTATATATGTATACACCAAATGAATTCGGCAGTAAATATTAATAACAAATAGTGTTATATATGTATACACCAAAGGACCAACTATTTAAGTAAATTATATTTGTTTTATTTCTTTTCGATTACACCTATTTACTGTTTGTTCTTAGGTGCGTGACTATTGATTACTCCAGGATATGTGCTGTTCAGTCTGTGGGAAAATACATATAAAAAGACCCCTTGCTACTAATGGAAGGAAGGAAATGTTTTATTTAACGAGACACTCAACACATTTTATTTACGGTTATATGGTGTCAGACATATGGTTAAGGACCATACAGATATTGACTGAAGAAACCCGCTGTCGCCACTTTATGGGCTACTCTTTTTCAATTAGCAGCAAGGGATCTTTTATATGCACCATCCCATAGACAGGATAGTACATACCACAGTCTTTGTTACACCAGTTGTGGAGCACTGGCTGGAACAAGAAATATGCTACTAATGGAAACAATGTAGCTAGTTTCGTCTAATGACTGTAAGAATGACCATATCTTGACATCCAATAGCCGATGATTAATTATTAATGTGTTCTAGTGGTGTTGTGAAAAAGAGTCTTTAGCATATGACCAAATAATTCTTAAATTGAATAGCTAGTTGTTGCTAAAAGATATCAGCCTTGCTTTGCTTTACATGAATATTTATTTAAAACTATATAATATCAAATGACAGGATATTGCCGTAATTTATTATGGTACATTAAAAAAAAAATTCAAACTCTGTGAATTCTATAATTTTAAATACTTTTTAATGACATATAAGATAAAGGCATACTGTCACAGATTTAAGGACCTTATTTCTCAAAATATGGATAATAAATAAAAATTACATTAATTGTTGGAAACCAAATCTAGCTATCACATCACCTTAACTGAACCATGATGGAGTGAAATCCATGTCATCCCTCTCAGCAATTTTAGTTTTTGAATTATGGACCATTGCCATAATTCAATTATTTTTACAAAATGTCATTAATAAATGGAGTATGGTGGTTATGAAGATGGTTGAATAAAGTACATTTAGGTACAAGTCAAATTATTTTTGTTCAGGTAATACTTTATTAGACCATTAAATAGGTCAGTGGTCTGTGACAGTATGCCTTTAATGCTTGAGGATGGACTCAATTTCTGAACAATAAGACTTTGGTGTCAATGTAAAAATATTTCTCACCACTCCATTTTTTCCCCAACATTTAGAGTCAATTTTATTGACTTTCCTTGGCACCTACTATAAGTAACACCATGTTTGTACAAATATACCCCAAATTGTCACCAGCAATCAAGAAACTTTATACTCATCCATTCTGCTCCTGTGAATAAAAAACCTAACTTTTATTAACACACACAATCCATTCTCAACATTCATCCACACATTTACATACACCAGTAACATAATTATATGTTTTTAAAAAATGCCATTTTACAACATGGATGGTACAAGTCAAGTTTCCTCTACAGCGAAAGCTGTATCATCAGTATTAGCCATTTTATGTTATATTCCTGTGTGTGATACAGAACTCACTAAGTCATATTCAGACATTTTGAATGTTAACACTTGACCACTCACTGTTATATTGTCAAAATTTTCACAAAATTTTATATTGTACAGAGAATAGAACATCTGTGTATGTGAGATAACCATCGTTTGTTCCATTCTTCAAGATAGTTTTCAATATACCTTCCACACACAGAAAACTGTACATGTTAGATCTGGGCATCCAGTGTTACGTTCTCATGAATAACAGAATTTGTTATAATGTAAAAAGCAAAAAAAACCTGTATATTGTAGATGTGTTATCTATATATATCTATATATATATATATATACTGTTAATTTCTAAAGATGGTACACTTTCGTTTCCTGAAAACGTGTCTCATAACTAGGTCACCATTGTTTGTCACTTCTCTCAGATGACACAATCCACTTTGTTAAATGCAGACATCTTGCATCATAGATCTGGGCCCCATGCTTAGAGAACTCAGAAGTCCACCTTTGTTACAAGTTTAAACTACTTCCCTATCATGGTACTATGATGGTAAGGGCTTAAGACTATGTGTAAGCCCAAGTCCAGACTTAAAAAGGTTTATAAGCATCAATCTTGATCTGGGCTCCATGCTTAGAGAACTCAGAAGTCACCTTTGTTACAAGTTTAAACTACTTCCCTATCATGGTACTATGATGGTAAGGGCTTAAGACTATGTGTAAGCCCAAGTCCAGACTTAAAAAGGTTTATAAGCATCAATCTTGATCTGGGCTCCATGCTTAGAGAACTCAGAAGTCCACCTTTGTTACAAGTTTAAACCACTTCCCTATCATGGTACTATGATGGTAAGGGCTTAAGACTATGTGTAAGCCCAAGTCCAGACTTAAAAAGGTTTATAAGCATCAATCTTGATCTGGGCTCCATGCTTAGAGAACTCAGAAGTCCACCTTTGTTACAAGTTTAAACTACTTCCCTATCATGGTACTATGATGGTAAGGGCTTAAGACTATGTGTAAGCCCAAGTCCAGACTTAAAAAGGTTTATAAGCATCAATCTTGATCTGGGCTCCATGCTTAGAGAACTCAGAAGTCCACCTTTGTTACAAGTTTAAACTACTTCCCTATCATGGTACTATGATGGTAAGGGCTTAAGACTATGTGTAAGCCCAAGTCCAGACTTAAAAAAGTTTATAAGCATGAAGCTTGATCATCCACTATTACAGCACTCTGAATGAACATTATTCAGTGTGTTGTGTGCAGATATCCTCCACTTTAAACCTGTTCACCCAATGTTACTCTCTTCAGTGACATTATTTAGTTTATTGTGTAGATTTAAAAAAATCTTGGATCAGGTCATCCAACGTCACAGTATCCAGAATGAAACGATTCCATTTTCTTTTTTTAGTAATAAGCAGGTATCTGCAACTTGTATCCAGTCATGAACTGTTCCATTCTTCTGGATGGGGAATTCAGTCTGTTATATACAGTGAACATTGTATCATAGACCTTGTCATCTAATATTAAAGTATCCTGAATCACATACCAGTTCAGTTTGTCATTGGCAGATATCCTGCAGCTCAGACTAGTCATCCAGTTTACAATGTCCCGAATGATACATTAAATTCAGTTTGTCAAATGCCAGTAGCCTGCAGCCTAGACTAGTAATCCAATTTGCAGTGTACTGAATGACATATTAAATTACGTTTCCCATAAGCAGATATCCTGTAGCTTAGACTTGTCATTCAGTTTACAGTTCTGAATGACATATTAAATTACATTTCCCATATGCAGATATCCTGTAGCTGACTCGTGATTCAGTTTACAGTCCTGAATGACATATTAAAATCAGTTTGTTGTATGTAGATATCCTGTAGCTTAGACTCGTCATTCAGTTTACAGTGTTCTGAATGGCATATTAAATTACGTTTTCCATATTCAGTTTACAGTCCTGAATGACTCTTCCATTTCCCTGTATGACAGAATTCAGTTTGTTTTATACAGAACATTACACCACAGACAATGTCATCTAGTCTGACATCCTCCTGAGTGACAGAAAGTCTGTTATGTCTCATGAACTGAACCTGTGGTAGTATTTGCCATACAGCTGTGTGATATTGTCTGTATGCTACCGGACTAGGGGAGCTATGACTTGTGGTCGCGACATGTCACGCAGCACTGCTGTTTGTAATAACTGTAACCACAGATTCGAGCCTGCTTCACGAGTCGACACCAGTCAGGAAACACGTCAACACATTCAGAACCTGAAAAACAGGGAAATGTAAGACTGTCTTCAGAAACTGAAAAATGTAACACATTCAGAATCTGAAAAATGTAACTCATTCAAAAAGTGAAAAATGCAACAGATTAAACACTGAAAAATGTAACACATTCAGAAACTGAAAAGTGCAACACATTCAGAAAATGAAAAATGTAACACATTCAAAAATGTAAAAAAATAAATCGGTACACTTGAATTAAAAAATAAACTATAGAACAACAATAAATTCAATTGTTAAACAAAACAAACTTTAATAATAAATTCAGAAAAAAACAAAAAACCCCCAGCAACATTGATAACTGAGAAAAAAAATAAATTTATAACAGTGAAGCTGAAATTTTTTAAATTTAATATATTTAGGCTGTAAAAACAAGGATATTTATGTCATGCCAACAAAAATAAATAAATAAAATTTATTAAAGCTGACTAACTTATGGAAGGAGAAAAAAAAAAAGACTTAAAAAATGGGAGGTAACCCTCATTATTAGTAAATATCCCCAACTGGTAGAATTACTTCCCTTGGACCTTATTTCCTTCCATTTTTAATAAAAAAAAAAAAAAAAAATAAAATATATATATACATTGTTTAGCCAGTGAGCATATGATAACTAATGCCCATACATAGCACAGACAGGAAAGCACACTCTACAGCCTTTGGTGTATACCAGTTGTAGGGTACTGGTTGGAATGGGAAAATGCCCATTGGGGCCACTGCATGATGGACAAAAACAAAGATAAGGATGGAAAGAAAAAAAAACTTAAGATACCTCCTCGTTCATCCTTCTGTATTCTATTGGACGTTCTAATGATGGGTTTCTTCTTTACTGAACACGACTGTCTGTTGCACGACTGACGTTCCCGGGGACGCCTGGACGGCTTACAGTCGAAACTGGGAACGAGTTCCGGATCGAGACACTTCACTTCTCTCGTCTTCGATCCTGTACCACAGCTTACTGAACACTGAAAAATAACAAGGATGTGGGACTAATTAAATAATCTACAATGAATCATGTACTCATAGTATTATATACTCTTAAAAAAAACGTAGGGGAACCTGAAATATTAAAACATACGTTTTGACCACAGACATCCTAGTAAAGAACATTCAGGTCTGTTTATCAACACACACCAAAACACATTCCATAGTTTGCACATGCATCATGCAGTTGCCCTGTACACATGCGTTTTGTGCTGGGGTGTCGTTAAACATTCATTCATTCATTTGTACACGTGCGTGGGGTGTCATTCTCGATTTTGACATATTCCAGGAAGGTCCATTAATCACTGTGGAACATTATTTCTGTCAACCTTTTACATTCTATTGATCATACAGTTGTTATTGTTTTGTTTTCAGTCATTTTATTGTTTGAATTTGCGATTTACTGATAAAAAAAACGTCAACTTTCACTTCTGATCTTTGGTGGTCATAAAACCTTCTGTAATACTGAACTACCGGTTGCAATGTTTGCCCAATTAATTCACTATTATCATATAACCATTCCCCATAGCTAATATACCTTACAAATTTGACAATTGTAAATTCTTATTAGAGTTCCCCTACTTTTTTTGAAGAGTACATATTGAAAGTTTTGTTACCAGTTTTCATCATGAGCAAAATCAAGGAGAGCTGAATATCATTTTCCTGAAACGATGCCAGGTGAGCATTCATTACACAGGGCCGGATTTAGACCTTGGGGGGCCCGGGGCACTTCAGGTTTGGGGAACCCTCAATATAGAAATTAAATTACATGACAAATTAAAAAATGAACTAATTTTATAATTATTACATTTTTTTTTATAAAGGAAAAGAAAGAAAGTAATGGTTTATTTAACGACGCACTCAACACATTTTATTTACGGTTATACGGCATCAGACATATGGTTAAGGACCACACAGATATTGAGAGAGGAAACCCGCTGTCACCACTTCATGGTCTACTCTTTTCGATTAGCAGCAATGGATCTTTTATATGCACCATCCCACAGACAGGGTAGTACATACCACAGCCTTTGATATACCAGTCGTGGTGCACTGGCTGGAATGATTTTTATAAAGGAAGTCCTTAGTCTGGGGGCTCCCCCTTTGCCTCCTTTATAAATCCGGCACTGCATTCGTATGAAGGTTCAAATGAAATTCATTAAAACATTTATTGCCAGGTGATCATTTTGCAGCTCTCGTAAAACTTACCGGGTGAGTGAGCTGGGAAGTGAAATGATCACTCTCCTTTTCTGGTGAACACTGTCACACACCTAAAGATATTATATTTTATCATCCTTATTTTTTTTTTACAGAGTATCTATTTCTTTTCTTTTTTCTTCTTTCTTTTGTTTTTGTATCTCATCCTTAGGTATATAGGACAGAGCTATCTCTTAGTGGTGGAAATTTTGACATTGGGACTCAGCAAGCCTTGTCCCAGGTGGAAATTTCCACCACCGTAGGTGTGCTTTTACTGTTCCACATAACTGCACTAGAGCACATTGGTTTTTTATCTTATCATCGGCTATTGGACGTCAGACACATGATCATTCTGACACTGTTTTTAGAGGAAACCTGCTGTCGCCACATAGGCTACTCTTTTATGACAGGCAGCAAGGGATCTTTTATTTGCACTTCCCACAGGCAGGATAGCACAAACCATGGCCTTTGTTGAACCAGTTATGGATCACTGGTCGGTGCAAATGGTTTACACCTACCCATTGAGCTTTGCGGAGCACTCACTCAGGGTTTGGAGTCGGTATCTGGATTAAAAAATCCCATGCCTCGACTGGGATCTAAAACCAGTACCTACCAGCCTGTAGACGGATGGCTTAACCACGATGACACCGAGGCCGATGGACCTTAATGGGTGATGTTTTAAAACAAAGTCGACAATATTCCAAAAATAAAATCTAACCTTGGACCACTCTGTCATGTACCACTGTGGTTTGCAGGACGGCCGTTTGGAACACAGTTCTTCTGTGCTCGACTTCTTTTCTGCCAAACAGTTTTCTTCTGTCACAATGGTCAGCAGACTTCCACCGAGATTCTTCATACACACAACGTCCCGAGTCTTCCAAGCAATGCCACATGTTGCATTACACTGTTAACATAAAGTGTATACATTAAATACATTAACATACATGTATATTGGTAATATAAAGTTTGTTTTATTTAAGGACACCACTAGAGCACATTAATTAATAATCATCAGCTATTGGATGTAAAAAAAATGTGGTAATCTTGACATAAAGTCTTAAGAGAGGAAACCTAATACATTTTTCCATTAGTAGCATTATATGCACCATTCCACAGACAGGATAGCACAAATACCATGGCCTTTGATATACCAGTCGTGGTGCACTGGCTGGAACAAAAAATAGTCCAATGGGCCCGCCGACTGGGATCGATCCCAGACCGACAGTGCATTAAGCGAGTGCTTTACCACTGGGCTATGTCTTGTCCCATATTGTAATATAAGTCATACTTTAGCAGGGCTTGAATTTAATAGTGGCTTTGACAACAATCATTCCCATGATTGTGATATGAATTGTCATAGGTCAGAGGCTAATTTCACAAAACATCGTAAGTTTACATCTACGACTAGCAGTTATACTGGGAATATATTTACAAATGTTTGGCATCTATTTCACCAAAAAATTACATCATTACAGAAAATGGAGCATTTTAAGAATGAAATGAAATGAAATGAAATGTGTGTACTTCTAACTACAGTGAAACCTCTCTAAACCGGACCCTCTATAAAGCGGAATCCCCTCAAAACCGGACGTTTTTCATGAGCCCTTTTTAAATATCTGCACATAAGAGAACCTCTCTAAACCGGATACCTCTTAAAACCAGACTTTACTTGGTCCAGAGGATGTCCTGTTTAGAGGAGTTTCACTGTATATTTGTTGTACTAAAACAGTAATAAGAATTGTGGTTTAGTCGTAGATTTATGTTTACGTGCAAAACTAAGCTTACGATGTTTAGCGAAGTTGGGCCCAGGAGTTTTACCAATGGCCGTTTTTTTTTAAATGGATAAAAGTTATTGCCATTAGATGAAGGGTTGATTTTTGGTTTTTAATTTTGTGTTTATTTGTTGCAAAAGTCTCCAAGTTTAAAATTGCTATAGGAAGGCTCAATATTGCTGTTTGCTGACAAACAAAACATTTCTAAATTGTAGTAGATAACAAAATATACTAAAAGCTAAGCTCGATATTTTAACAGACACTAAAACAAGTTGGGGGCATGATTTAGATCAGTCAGTTGAGCGTTTGCCTGAGGTGCTTGCGTCGCAGGATCAAACCACCTCGGTGGATCCATTCAACTGATTTAGGGTTTTTTCTTGTTCCAACCAGTGCACCACAACTGGTCAAAGGTCATGGTATGTACTTTCCTGTCTGTAGGAAAGTACATATAAAAGATCCCTTGCTGCTAATGGAAAAATGTAGTGGATTTCCTCTGATGACTACGAGTCAGAATAACAAATGTCTGACATCCAATAGCCGATGATTAATTAATCAATGAGCTCTAGTGGTGTCGTTAAACAAAGCAAACTAAAACAAGTTACATTTTTATAGGTTAAAGTCTGTTTTGTTTAAAACCACCACTAGAGCACAACGATTTATTACTGCAATCACTAGCCCCTGGATATCAAACATTGTCAGAGGATGCCCACTAGTTTTCCATTAGCAAGAAGGGGTCTTTATGTGCACTTTCCCAAACACAAGGCAGCACATACCACAGCCGTTGATATACCAGTCGTTGGGCAGTGGTTGGGACGAGGAAAACAAAACAATCAGATAATATATATAGGTCCAATGAGGTGATTCAATACTCCCACCCAAGCACCTCAGTCGAGCAAAACATTTGTTTGTTTTGTTTAATGACACCACTGGAGCACATCGATTAATTAATCATTGGCTATTGGATGTCAAACATTTGGCAATTCTGACTCGTAGTCATCAGAGGAAACGCGCAACATTTTTTCTAATGCAGCAAGGGATCTTTTATATGCACTTTCCCACAGACAGGAAAACACATACCACAGCCTTTGATCAGTTATGGCACACTGGTTGGAACAAGAAAAAACCCAATCAGGTGAATGGATCCATTGAGGTGGTTCGATCCTGCGATGCAAGCACCTCGGGCGAGCACTCAACCTACAGAGCTAAATCCTACCCCTCAGTTGAGCACCCAACTGACTTGGCTAGATCACAGTTGAGCACCCAACTGACTTGGCTAGATCACAGTTGAGCACTCAACTGACTTGGCTAGATCACAGTTGAGCACTCAACTGACTTGGCTAGATCACAGTTGAGCACTCAACTGACTTGGCTAGATCACGCCCCTTTTTTAAAAATAAAAATAATGCATATTAGTCATCTGTAGGATATGCTGCCCATTTGCAAAGAATCAAGACCCAGGCCTATAATCTGCATATAAAATTACAATTTTCAATATTTTCTAATGCAATTATTCAGTAAACAAGTTAACCATATGCAGTCACTATTGCTTTACATTTAAAATTAAACCAACCTAATGGCATAATCATGTTTTCACTCTGCTGACGAACTCTTTTACCTTTGACCATGGACCAGTAAACCAGATTCCACCACAAGGGAGATTACCCTTGCAGGACTTGTGCTCTCTAGGCTTTTTACTGGACAAACATTTCTTAGCTGGCAGTTCACTTCCATCCGAAGACGAACAGTAAACCTTCCGAGTATACACACCACTGCCACAGTGACTGGAACACTGAAAATTAAAAATTAATATTTTATTTTGCACTACAAGGAAAGGAAATATTTTATTTAATGACACACTCAACACATTTTATTTACGGTTATATGGCGTCAGACATATGGTTAAGGACCACACAGATATTGAGAGAGGAAACCCACTGTCGCCACTTCATGGGCTACTCTTTTCGATTAGCAGCAAGGGATCTTTTATATGCTCCATCCCACAGACAAGGTAGTATATACCACGGCTTTTGATATGCCAGTCATGGTGCACTGGCTGGAACAAGAAATAGCCCAATGGGCCCACAAACGGGGATCGATCCTAGACCGACCGCGCATCGAACGAACACTTTACCACTGGGTTACGTCCCACCTTGCTGTTTGACAATTACATAATGCTCTAGGAGGGGGGGGGGGGGGGGGGGGGGGGGGGGGGGGGGGGGGTATTGGTATCATGGGATTGCATTACAAAACATTGTGGGCTAAATTTACAAAACTGTTTAAGCATAGTAAATGTACATTTTTTAGTTACACACGTGTGTAAGTCTAAAGCAGGCTTTGTAAACTTGGCCCTATGGCCGGGTGAGGGTGGGAGTGTTTATCAAGAGTTATGCAATGTTCTCAAAACAATTCTCTCATCTTTATTTATAAAGTTCATTCATTTCATTTCAACTTATTTTCGTGCTTGTATCCAAATAAGGTTCAAGCACGCTGTCCTGGGCACACACACACACACACACCTCAGCTATCTGGGCTGTCTGTGTCCAGGACAGAGGGTTAATAAAGTAAGCTGCAGCTAGTTAATGTTCCAGTGTTTGTTCAGAGTTTGTGGTAGTGCAAGTGACATTCTTCTCAAACAGAATAGGAACTGGTACTGATAATTATCAATAATATGGATTGGTATCTACAGAATTTTTCTTGAAATCCTTAAATATACTTCAATGACTAGGAAAGAACCATGCTGTCATTTTACATAACATTTTTTATTCTGACTCCCAAAAATGCAGTTAAATTTTTTTTTACACCTCCTTTAAAACCAATATGTGGACTTTTTCCTTTCAAAATTAAGATAAAAAACCATGAGAAGATTTATTTCTGATATGAAAAGAGGAAAGAACAAATATTTTATTTAACAACACACTCAACACATTTTTATTTAAGGTTATACAGTATCAGACATGTTTAAAGGGACAGACCCTAGTTTCAGCCTGTGAAAATTAACACTACATTTAGTTAGTCTACAAACCTGTAACACATTTAGATAAAGTTACAATTGAGTGAAACATGAGTCTGTGACTTTGAAATGGTGAAGTACCCTCTAAAAATTGACTAAAACTGTTACTTCTCAGATGCATGTGCGTTTTTAAAAATATGAGAAATGCATTTTGTGATATTAAAAACACCAGGATGACCAAAAAACCACTTCGAATGTACGGAAATGGATAATCTAAACAATAAAATCTAAGTAAAGTATGATTTCTGTTATCAAAAACGGCTCTTAATAGTAAAAAATGTGTCTTAGTGTTTGAAAACTAGGGTATGACCCTTTAATGACCACACTGATAAAAGAAAGGAGAAACCTGCTGCTGCAATTCCACAGGCTACTCCTTTTGATTAGCAACAAGGGGTCTTTTATATGTATCATCCCACAGACAGAATATTACATATTACTAGCTGAAATGAGAAACAGCCCAATGAGTCCTCTGATGGGGATTGATCCTAGATCATATCGTGCATTAGGTAAGCACTTTGTGACTGAGCCATGTCCTCCGCCACCTCTCTAAACTGATACTGAAATTATGCCAAGTACATGTAAGTCGAGTCTAACATGATAGATAATGTAAAACAAATATTTAAGAAAGTTTGTTTTGTTTAATGACACCACTAGAGCAGATTGATATATTAATCATTGGCTATTGGATGTCAAACAGTTGGTTATTTTGACATATAGACTTAGAAAGGAAACCTGCTACATTTTTTCATTAGTAGCAAGGGATTTTTTATATGCACCATCCCACAGAGAGGATAGTGCATACCATGACCTTTCATATACCAGTCATAGTGCACTATATTTGGAACGAGAAATAGCCCAATGGGCCCACCGACAGTGTTCGATCCTAGACAGACTGCACATTAAGGAAATGCTTTACGTCCTGCCTCTGACATAACAAGACTGATCATTTAGAAAAAGTATTAAAGTCAGGTTAATGCTGGCATTTATTACCACACAAGTGGCTTCAAGCTTCACGATTTTCACACCCCATACATTATAAATGGGTGTAACCAAATGTTGTATTTTTTTGTTTATACACTACTTTCAAAAATAGATCTGATTATGAAGAGTTATTACAGTACTCCAAAAGAAATTAAGAAATATTTTGAGGATTTTTTTTTTCTCTTTATAAACTATGATGATATCTTTATGATAGAATCTTTCATGCCACAAGGAACCTAAAAAGCATCAGAATGCCAATTTATACTCTACATAATAGATTTTTTTTAAGTCTACATGAACGTGCCATATTAATGATAGGAAATTTGGACGGATGGGACATTTAGGAAGTTCAGGAAATTTTTGGCTATTTTAAGATGTTATTGACTAACAGATACTCTTTAATGATTGTAATTACATATCAAATATATTTTTCTGCATAAAATATTAGTGGCTGTATATTAAACATGTTTCTGATCATTATAATATGTGTACCAGGTTAAATTTCCTTTTATTTCCTAAACTATTGTTTTTTTCGTACATATGAAATTATTTGAAGACAAAATCCAGTTTGGGCTTCTTAGAAATATTAAGACGACCAGAAACACATTGAATATACAGACACTGATATTCTAAACAAGAAAATATATTTAATATGTAAGTTTAATCGTAGAAATATGTTATTAGTCGGAAACATCTTACAATGGAGCAAACTCAGGAATGTGCCTTTAAATAATAATTACCAGTAATGCAATAGGAAATAGTTTATAAATCTAATATTTATAAAAACCACTGACGAGTGAAATAAAGAGGAAGGCTGACACACCGGTTTACTCCATAGAACATCTGTAAGTGGTTGTATACTAAAGATGATTAAATATCATATCATAAGAAGATGCATCGAAACATGATTATTAGATGAACGCTGATAGGATCGAGAGAGCATGTAGTTTGCAAACATGTGTAACTTGTTAACACTGAAGACTTCTTTGTGTGATGTCCAGCTCATGAAAATATAGTGCTTGATCTGTAAAATGGGTGTACCGAGTACACTGTACTCCTGCCAGGTTTGAGGGGCAAGACATAGCCCAGTAGTACAGCACTCGCTTGATGCGCGTTTGGGATCGATTCTCATCAGTGGGCCCATTGTGCTATTTCTCGCTCCAGCAGTGCACCACGACTAGTACATCAAATGCCTTGGTATGTGCTATCCTGTCTATAGGATGGTGCATATAAAAGATCCCTTGCTGCTAATCGAAAAGAGTAGCCCATGAAGTGGCGACAGCAGGTTTCCTCTCTCAATATCTGTGTGATCCATAACTATACGTCTGACGCCATATAACCATAAATAAAATGTGCTGAGTGCTTCATTAAATAAAACATTTCCTTCCTTCCTTCCTGCCAGGTTTAGTAGGTGTGGTTGTTTAAACTGACATTCTGGGAGAAAGAGAAGAAAAACATTTCCTTCCTTCCTTCCAGGTTTAGTAGGTGTGGTTGTTTAAACTGACATTCTGGGAGAAAGACAACAAAAACATTTCCTTCCTTCCTTCCTGCCAGGTTTAGTGGGTGTGGTTGTTTAAACTGACATTCTGGGAGAAAGAGAAGAAAAACATTTCTTTTCTTCAACGACACCGCTAGAGCATATTGATTTATTAATCATCGGCTATTGGATATCAAACATTTGGTAATTACGACTCGTAGTCATTAGGGGAAACCCGCTACATTTTTCCTAATGCTGCAAGGGATCTTTTATATGCACCATCCCACAGACAGGATAGCACATACATGGCCTTTGATATACCAGTCGTGGTGCACTGGTGGGAACGAGAAATAGCCCAATGGGCCCACTGATGGGGATCTATCCCAAACCAATGGAAGAAGGTAGTACTAAACCAAATAACTTCTAGCTTGGTCAAAGTTCGAGGTGCACTGAACTTTTGATAGAGAAGTTAACACCACAAGTCCTGTGACTGGTGATACGTCTGAGTGTGTTGGTTGTAAAAAAAATTAGTTCATCTGGGCCAAAAATGTATGCAATTTTATTTCATCTAGTACCACTGTGTCAAGTAGCCTTGTGCTTGAAACATGTATGGTGTACCTGTAAAAAAAACCCCTCAAATTTATGCGGCACTAGGGTAGTCATAGACGCTATCTGTTATCTCTGAAATGAGCACCTTGACCCCTAATGTTTTCTGATTCATTTTAAAAGTGAGTGCTGGTAGTATTTATACCCACTGTGGTGTTTATGTCGATTGATATGCTTTAGGTAGGAGTTTTAGCCACATATGTTACTATTGTTGTCTATGGGATTTTATTTGGTGGTATACACCCAAAATATATATTGTCTTAAGCAGACAAAAATGCATTAAAAATCAATAGCAGGGAACTTTTTTTATTTTTTTATTTTGATTAGTGATATTTCTAGTCAATAGATAATTGATTAGCTTGAGGCTTGAATGTTTTTTAACATGCCCCTATACCACTAAGGTTTCAGGCATGTCCATCCCCGGTCCGGTCTCTTGGCATAGCCAGTGGCCTGATTCAGGACAAAACTGATCAGCAACTACTGTTTAATGTTTTAAAATTGTGAAGCGATCTCTGAAAATTGCGTAGTGAATTGCGACGTGATACGTAACAAAATATTACCTACACAGGCCAACTAATTTTAATAAAAGTGCTTTAGTCACTAACGCTATATAGAAACAAACAGCCTAAATAATTGTGGTCAATGGCCAGTAGCCCAAACAAGGAATGGTGTCAGCATGTAACAGTGACTTGTCAGCTAGCCTGCTGAACTGCTTGGTGTGCAGTATTTTATCAGATAATAATAAATCTATTAAGTTGAATCTGAAAGCTCGACTTGATTGACGAGAAAACAAAATGACAGGAAAAGCTGGAGGTCGCTAGCCGTGTCAGTTAGTTTACATTGCAATTGTTCAGATGTAAAATTACTGTAATCTGGTGGATTTTGTTTTCGAATCTGTCAAATACCGAACACAACTCAAGGCAAATATGGTATATAAAATCAGGGACAGAATGATGTAGGGGTAATTACACCCCAAAGCTGTAAAAAAAACCCCACCCCAAAACACCCCATATGGATCTGCCCCGGATTGGGCCACTGACCTCCCAGAGACCGAAACCTGGGGCGGACATGCTTGAAACATTCGTGGTATATAAGCATGCCAAAGTATAACGCAATGCATATGGATATTTAGGCAAATAGGCTATATTAACTTTTATTTTTAAAATAAAAATTGGGCAGAAGTAATAGCAACGTTTCAGCCATTAAACTCAAGTAGATAAAAGGGTCCTTGCCCCCCCCCCCCATAAACAAATAACCCCTATTGTTGTTAAGTTTTCTTAAATTTCTATTATCTTTGAAACTTTAATAAAATGTTGATGTACATTAATTTTGAATTTGCTAGAAAAACCATGCATATAGACCTACCTGCATAAACTGCCTGTCTTATAAACGTCTTTCTAGATATGTATCTTCTACACAAAAATGTATTTATGAATGTAGAACTAGCTTCCATTTTTTTATGTGCCCATCTTTGATGGGTCATTTTATGGGTATGGGCATTGTCCATCTGTCTGTCAGTCCATCCATACTTAAACATTTAGTTTTTGGAGCTTTTTGTTTATGTCTCTTATCAATTCACACATGATCATAAAACCTTGCATGATCATCAAAAACATT
Source organism: Gigantopelta aegis (assembly GCF_016097555.1). Classification (NCBI taxonomy): domain Eukaryota; kingdom Metazoa; phylum Mollusca; class Gastropoda; order Neomphalida; family Peltospiridae; genus Gigantopelta; species Gigantopelta aegis. The sequence continues at coordinate 17,874,894 of NC_054700.1, read as the reverse complement.
ACTTGGTGATAAAAGATTTGTATTGCCCAGTACTTTCCATTACATCTGTAGAGCATTCATACAAATCCACATGTTTTCAAAATAGAGTGCGAAGCACCATCAACATTTATTACAAGAAAGGATGGAAGGAAGGAAGAAAATGTTTTATTTAAGGACACACTCAGCACATTTTATTTACGGTTATATAATAAACCGGTGTCAGACATATGGTTAAGGACCACACAGATATTGAGAGAGGAAACCTGCTGTCACCACTTCATGGGCTACTCTTTTCAATTAGCAGCAAGGGATCTTTTATATGCACCATCCCACAGACAGGGTAGTACATACCATGGCCTTTGTAACACCAGCTGTAGAGCATTGGTTGGAACGAGAAATAGCCCAATGGGTCCACCGACGGGGATCGATCTTAAACCAACCATGCATCAAGCGAACACTTTACCACTGGACCCCTCATCTATTAACCAACTAACAACTAACCCACTGTCCTGGACAGACTGGCCAGATAGCTGAGGTGTGTGCCCAGGAAAGCATGCTTGAACCTTAATTGGATACAGGCACAAAAATAAGTTGAAATGAAATAAATGCGGCAGCAGAATACATTAATGAAGTACTATATACCTGACCGCTCCATTTAGTGTGGTACCAGCCCTGGGCACACGATCCCATGTCACAGACTTCCTTGACCGCTGGTTTCCGCAGACCACAGCGTCGGTCACTAACGATGATTCCCTCAGTAGATATACAGGTAACTTTCCGCGATCTCTCACCCAGGCCGCAGTCGGTGGAACACTTAAATATTAAAAAAAAAACCCATAAAAAATTAAAATTTGTTTTGATCAACGACATCACTAGAGCACATTTATTAATCACTAGCTATTGGATATCTGACATTTGATAATTCTAATACACAGTCTTCAAAGAAAACCTGTACATTTTTCATTAGCATCAAGGGACTTTAATATACACTATACCACAGACAGGACAGTACGTACCATGGACTTTGATATACCAGTAGTTAGGGCACAGGTTGGGATGATGATAAATTTTAAGGTGATCAAAAGTTTGAGCATAATGATTTATTAATCATCGGCTGTTGGAGGTCAACCATTTGGTAATTTTGGTAGTCTTTAGAGAGGAAACCCGCTAATTTTTCCATTAGTAGCAAGCGATCTTTTATAATGCACCATCTCACAGACAGGATAGTATATACCACGGCCTTTGTTACACCAGTTGTGGAGTACTGGCTGGAACTAGAAATAGCACAATGGGTCCACCGACGGAAACTGATCTTAGACTGACTGTGCATCAGGCGGACGCTCTACAAGTGGGCTAGGTCCCGCCCTATTTTGAAAGATCTCATCTGTGTTACTACTGCCAACCCTGAGTAGTTTCACCCACCCCATACATAACACATATCTCTATATTTCTCCACTTACCTGTGACCAGTCGGTGAGTTTCCACTCCGCGCACGGCCTCACCTGACACATCTGCGTGACGGCCGGACGTGCGCTGTTGTTGCAGTGTGACGCCGACACGCTCACCGCGACCGTTGGCGAGATGCGTCGGCGACACTCCACGGTACGCGACTGTATCCCCATCCCACACGTCCTGCTGCACTCACCCCAGTCGGCCGGCTCCCAGCTGTGGATATATCAATTTTATTACATACCTATTCAGCCTTACTATAGTGATAAAGACATTTTTAAACCATGTAATAAATTTATCTTGTATCATGATTCATACATATGTGTGATCTAAAGAAAGAAATGTTTCATTTAACGACTCACTCAACACATTTTATTTACGGTTATATGGCGTCAGACATATGGTTAAGGACCACACAGATTTTGAGAGGATACCCGCTGTCGCCACTACATGGGCTACTCTTTCCGATTAGCAGCAAGGGATCTTTTATTTGCACATCCCACAGGCAGGATAGCATAAACAATGGCCTTTGTTGAACCAGTTATGGATCACTGGTCGGTGCAAGTGGTTTACACCTACCCACTGAGCCTTGCAGAGCACTCACTCAGAGTTTGGAGTCGGTATTTGGATTAAAAATCCCATGCCTCGACTGGGATCCGAACCCAGTACCTACCAGCCTGTAGACCGATGGCCTAACCACATATATGTGATCTTACCGGAACTTGTAAATGGGGAATTCCCTTTTAATTTTTACTGGAGATAGCACTGTTTTGTTACCGACGTCATGTATGATTTACAAATTACGTCACATCATATTGGAAACATTACACAAGATTGCCGCAGAGTACGATTCTTAACGTTAAGTAAATCCATGAGGAAAGATCACAGATTTAAGAAAGTGTATTTATGACATTAAATTAAAAAATCGATTTGTCAAAAGTAAAAGAAGGTATGTAATAAATACAGAACATCACATACGTTGTTTTCGATTCCTATTTATTGTACTCATTTATTTTGTGTAAGAACATACTTCGTGGTATATATATTCTTGTGCAAAATAAACTTGTGCAATAAATAGGAAGGGAAAACAACATACATGTATGTGAGGCTCTGTATATTTATACCTTTGCTTTGAAAATTGCGAGAAGAAATGAATATAAATACTGGGCTATGAAAATTGCAAGAACAAAACTATTGTTGTCTATAGCTTTCACTAAAAGTTGTTTTTGTTAATAATTTCAACATGGCTTGATAGTGTTTAAAAAAAACAGAAATGTATATGTGCAGTGTGTAAAAATATTAGTAAAGATATACCATAAATAAAACAATAAAATTTCATATAAATACTCAGCTACATGTACATTGCTGTGATAATTTTGAAAACATGGTATATTGTTGTTCATGTAGATCTATACCCTGTACGAAACCTTGCATGTTAATAACTGAGGGGAGTGATTAGCTGCTTCCCTAACTTTTATGCGGAGTCATTTAAAATAAATTGATACTACAGTGAAACCGGACCCTCTGTAAACCGGAATTCCCCCAAACCGGACATTTTTCATGGTCCTTTTCTAAAAATTGATACAGAACTTAACCTCTCTAAACCGGATACCTCTTAATACCAGACATTTTACTTGGTCCCAAGGGTGTCCGTTTTAGAGGGGTTTAACTGTATATACATTCACATGCTAAGGTGAGCTAACAATTACTCTCCTTGAACTAGTCGCATGGAAGTGAAGGTGAGTGAGAGTGATTTTCATTTCAACTTATTTTCGTGCTTACATGTACATGTATATCCAATTAAGGTTCAAGCACACTGTCCTAGGCAAACACCTCAGCTATCTGGGCTGGCTGTCCAAGACACTGAGTTAGTTGTTAATTGTTAGTAGTTAGTGAGAGAGAAAAGGGTGTAGTGGCCTTACACCTACCCACTGAGCCCTTAAGAAGTCACTCTGGGTTTGAGCAGGTACGACACTGCGAACACTGTACCTACCAGCCTGTAGTCTGATGGCTTAACCACTGTGCCAATGATTAACCTTCATTAAAAGTGTGGCGGTTTTTGTCAATAATTTCAGTCTGGTTTTATATTACAAAAAAAAAAAAAAAAAAAAAAAAAAAATGTTTTGGAAACAACAAAAAGGTCATATTTTATGTGCAATTTATAATAATACATGTATTGCTAAAGGTATAAATATAACAGCGATATATTCACCCATAGTGAAGAATGTTGTGTGCTCATGGATTTAAAAAAAAAAAATGCTACATACATGTACATACAAAATGGATCTCCAATTAGTATATAGAGATTAACAATTGAGTTTCGTAGGATAGGCTAATACAAAAATATATAATTTAAAACTGCTGAGTATTGCTGTTTTGTTCATATCTTGATCAACGTGTTTACAAATTTCACATACAAATGCATATAGAACATTTTTGTTGTTTTCAAAGCACTTTTTCTTTTTACATCAAGTCAAACTAAAACTACTGACCAAAAACATGTTTAATTGAATCTTCAAAAACATGTTTAACTGAATCTTCAAAAACATGTTTAACTGAATCTTCAAAAACATGTTTAATTGAATCTTCAAAAACATGTTTAATTGAATCTTCAAAAACATGTTTAATTGAATCTTGTATGGGATATAATTAAAGGCAACTCATTGTTTTTTTCATACATTACATTTAAGAAATCATTTACATGTACATGGTTATCATAGATTACACAAAAAGAAACCATGTTACCAGTGCATGAAATAAGCTGTAATCTATAAACGGTTAATGGAACTTTCTATTTTCAGAGGGTGGAGATGCGAACCCAATATATACCAGTCACAAGCAGGATGCATAGTACCAAAGTAGAGTTTTTCGCGTCAAAGTTTGAGGTGCACCGTCAAATATTTATGGAGTAAAAGCAGCTGTGGGTGTGATTGGTAGTAATATGTGACATTGATTATTTATGCAAATACTATTATCCATTGACAATAAATAAATACACTTTCATTTGATGTACAGTTGTTATGCAGTAGTATATACCAGAGGTTGAAACTAATGCGAGGTACCCCCAAAAATGGAACTGCAATTTTCAGCAAAAATGATGGTTGCTATTAAAAATATTAATTAAATCTTTTAAATGGTATGTGATCCCCCATTTTCTTGCAGGTAGATTAGATGTGAGGTGCCACACTTTTTATTGCTGTACTTCCTACGCTACTTATATCAGTTTTATTAGTAAACGTTAACATTATCAGCAATAGGAATTGATTTGGTCTATTAGAACCTGCAGCATTACAACAAATAGCATTACAACAAATAGCATCTCAACAAGTCAAAGTTCAAGGTGCACCCAACTTTTAGTATCACAGTTAACGCTACCAGTCCTGCCATTGCTGATAATATGAGAGTGTTTGTTGTCATAAAATGTGGCTTCATCTGGCCTGTAAATTCATGTAATTTAATTTGAACTTGTATCAGTGTACCTGAGCTACTATACATGTAATTGTGCCTGAAACATGTGCAGGGTCCTTGTGAAAATAGGATGATTAATTTTGTATGGAAGTAGGGTATTCAAAGACAGTTCCCGTTATGCCTGACTCTGAAATGAGCAGCTTAACACCCAAGGTTTTTTTTCTGATTTACTGTCAGGTCATTTTAATAGGTTTTAACATGCACATTCAGAACAAGCTGTTGTAGCACACGCCTGTCATGGGCGCAGGTGTCGTCTTTTTACTGGCTCCTCCGTCCAGGACAGTAAACTTTATGGTTAAAGGCAGGCAGTATTTATATCCATGCTGGTAGGTACAGGGTTCGCAGCCCAGTACCGGCTCCCACCCAGAGCAAGTTTTAATGACTCAATGGGTAGGTGTAAGGCCACTACACCCACTTCTTTCTTACTAACCACTAACAATTATTAACAACTAACCCACTGTCCTGAACAGACAGCCCAAATAGCAGAGGTGTGTGCCCAGGACAGCGTGCTTGAACCTTAATTGGATATAAGCACAAAAATAAGTTGAAATGAGAATGAAATATATCCATGGTGTACATGCTGATTGAAATGCTGAGTGTAGCAGTTTTAGTCATATGTTACCTATACTATTGTCATATATGGGATTTGTTAACGTAAGGTCATTACATAAATACATATTGTACAGGTGTTAAAACTCACTCGGGTGGACAGGGCTGCGTGTTACATGCCACAGTCTGTCTCCGTGGAATATTCGTTGGTTCACAGTTGTCCGCAGTAACCACCACCTGGGAGTTGCCCTTGACACAGACAATTTCAGTCACTTGGGAACCTAAAAAAAAAAAGGAGCAAAGATCCATGAAAAACAGTCAAAGTCAAAGTCTGTTTTTGTTTAACAACACCACTAGAGTACACTGATTTATTAATTATCACCTACTGGATGTAAAATATTTGGTCAGTATGACACATTAAAAAAAAACCCCATGCTACCTTTTTCCATTAGCAGCAAGGGATCTTTTATACACACTTGCATGCATATGTAATATATAAAAGAGGCAGAATGTAGCCTAGTGGTTAAGTACTCGCTTGATGTGCAGTTGGTCTAGGATTGATCCCAATGGGTGGGCCTATTGGGCTATTTCTCGTTTGAGCTAGAGAGGAAACTCGTTACATTTTTTCAAGGGATCTTTCATATGCACCATACCACAGGCAGGATAGCACACGCCATGACCTTTGATATACCAGTCATGGTGCACTGGCTGGAACAAGAAATAGCCCAATGGGCCCATCGATGGGGATAGATCCTAGACTGACCGTGCATCAAGTGATCACTTTACCACTGGGCTACGTCCCACCCCCTGCATTAATTAATTTTTCAGATTTAACCCATTCCTCATTATAATAAGCATTCATGCCCCCCCCCCCCCCCCCCCCCAAAAAAAAACAAAACCCACACAACTAAATCCTTTATTACACATGTCATGCTATCTGGCAATACAGGTATGTCTGCCAAGGTAGACCTGACCTACATTGATATGCTCTTGATAGTGATAATAAAAACGTCAAGGTAAAATCACAGAACATTTCACTTCAAGTCTCACTTTCAATGCAATCAGATTAAACAAGCTCAAGTGGATTTAAAAAAAAAAATGAATGCCATGATAACAATGTGACAGCACCAGTGATACATTTTGTGTCGCCATTGGTCAGTGGGGGCAGGATTTAGCTCAGTTGGTTGAGGGCTCGCTTGAGGTGCTTGAGTCACATAGGATCAAACCACCTCTGTGGATCCATTCAGCTGATTGGGGTTTTTTCTCGTTCCATCCAGTGCACCACAACTGGACAAAGCCCATGCATGGTATGTGTTTTCCTGTCTTGGGGAAAGTACATATAAAAGATCCCTTGTTGCATTAGAAAAAATGTAGAGGGTTACCAAATGTTTGACATCCAATAGCCGATTTTTTCTTCAATATCTATGATAGTTAACACAGTGATCATACTAAATAATACATTTTAAACCAGACAGACATGTGTAAGTGGTTGAAAGGTGTACGTATGTATGTATGTATGTATGGATGGATAAATAATAGATGAATGAATGGATGGATGGATAATAGATGGATGGATGGACAGATAGATGGATGAGTGGATGGAAGGTGGATTGTTGGACAGATGGATGGGTCGTGGGTGGATGGATGGGTGGATGGATGGGTGGATGGATGGATAGATGAGTGGGTGGGTATATGGATAGATGGATGGATGGATTGATAGATTGATGGATGGGTGGATGGGTGGATGGATAGATAGACAGATGGATGATTACATGGATGGACGGACGGATGGATGGATGATTACATGGATGGAAGGATGGATTATTGCTTGGATGGATGGATGGGTGGAAGGATGGATAGGTGGGTGCATGGGTGGATGGGAAGATGAATGGATGGAAGGTGAATGAAAGGACAGATGGATGAATGGATGGCTGGATGGATGATTGGATGGATTGACAGATGAATGGACAAATGGACAGATGGATGGATGGATGGATGGATGGATGGATGGACGGATGGACGGACGGATGGACGGACGGACAGGCGGATAGATGGATGGGTAGTGGTACGGACAGACAGATGGCTAATTGGTTGGTTGGATGGCTGACTGCTTTACTTGGGCAAATGGTTTCTTTGATGTTATCTAAAAATGTAAAACACATACATACTTTGTATTACAGTGCTGTTTAGATTAAACAACACACACACACACATACCTCAATCACCACAACTCAGGGAGACTAATGAGCAGACATCTCCACAGAGACAGACACATTCTTCAACCCTTACTGTCTTGTTGCCTTCAAACACACAACATTCCTCTGGCTTGTTTTTATTATCACGTTCAGATTAACTCGAGAAGCCAATATCTTCTCTACCCTTACCTTGAGACAGGTAGTGTTAATCTTTCGAATATACACACATAAATTTGCCAATGCCTACAGATAAATCTGGTTAAACATGTACTTATAAAGAAACCCTTGTTTTTTTTAAATTTTGTTTTGCATTTGTTGCCTTGCCAGTCAAGGTTCAAGTGTACTGTCCTGGGCACAGACTTCAGCTATCTGGGAAGCCTGATCAAATGGGGCTATTCTGGGTTTGTAACTATTTTAAAAAAAAATTCGGGGTTGTGTTTTTTTTTTTACATTATTAAAATTACAATTTACTTAAATTTTTTTGCTTAGAATATGATTATCTCTATAACCAATGCCTTTCTGAACAATGTTAATGTTTTATAGTATTTCAATATAGATTTAAAAAAAAATTTCTTCCCAACAGCCAAAGGAAATTTAAAATAAATTGGTCAAAGGTCATTCCAAAATGTTAATTAAGGTAAGATGGTGTTGTAAAAAAACAGGATGTGTTTATTTTGTTGGGGTTTTTTGCGGGGGTGGGGAGGAGACAAAAAGAAGTCTTGCTAGGGCTGAAAATTCAAGATATAGTCCCTTTACCTGTTAGATGTGGACGGATAGTAAGAGAGACATATTGCTGTAGTGGTCTTGCACCTTGAAACTTGCTCTGGGATGAAGTTGGTACTGAAGTGTCAACCTAGAGCCTAATTACCAGTAACAAGCCAAAAGCTGATGTTTTACTGGTATGCAGGGCCGTAGCTAGTAGGAGGGAGGGGGAGGGGGCAGGGGGAGGGGGGAGGGGGTGAGGGGTATTCCCCCCCCCCCCCGAAAAAATTCCGGAAAGCATTATAGAAACTTAAAGAAAATTCTCTTTTTAACTCTTTTAGGAGTTTTAGACCATTAACTACTCAGTTGGCCCCCTCAAAAAAAAAAATCCTAGCTACGGCCCTGGTATGTATAGCCATTACATCTGTAAAACCAATAAAGTAAAAGTAAAGTTTGTTTTTATTTAACGACGCCGCTAGAGCACATTGATTTTTTATCTTATCATCGGCTATTGGACGTCAAACATATGGTCATTCTGACACTGTTTTTAGAGGAAACCCGCTGTCGCCACATAGGCTACTCTTTTTACGACAGGCAGCAAGGGATCTTTTATTTGCGCTTCCCACAGGCAGGATAGCACAAACCATGGCCTTTGTTGAACCAGTTATGGATCACTGGTCGGTGCAAGTGGTTTACACCTACCCATTGAGCCTTGCAGAGCACTCACTCAGGGTTTGGAGTCGGTATCTGGATTGCCCCCCCCCCACCCCCCCCCCGAAAAAATTCCGGAAAGCATTATAGAAACTTAAAGAAAATTCTCTTTTTAACTCTTTTAGGAGTTTTAGACCATTAACTACTCAGTTGCCCCCTCAAAAAAAAAAATCCTAGCTACGGCCCTGGTATGTATAGCCATTATATCTGTAAAACCAATAAGTCTTGTGCTCTTCCACAATCTGTGATACTATGTTATCAGTTACGCCAATTTTTAAATTCTTGCGAACTGCCAACTGGTTAATATATGGTAAATCTTTACATTCTAAAATTGTAATTTTAGAACTTCAGGATCACCAGAACATTTTCATGAAGTAACAAAAATCCATGATTTCCATGAACTGATTTTTATTTTGCCATATGCGTGCCACCAGTTACATAATTTGGGCTGTGAGACATGTAGGAAAAACATAAATCGAATGTGTGGAACGTAATACAGTGGCATGATTTGGCATCCATGTTCAGACTGGAATTAAGATGGCGTAATGCTATTTTACTTTATTCCTTAGTAGTCTCATTACCATTTAATGTAAGTGTTGGGTACTCGGGTACGGGTCAAGTTTGACCCTCGAGTACTCAAGTCCAATATTTTGGACTCACGGAAGGAAGGAAGGAAATGTTTTATTTAACGACGCACTAAATAAAACATTTCCTTCCTTCCTTCCGTGTGTCCAAAATATTGGACTTGAGTACTCGAGGGTCAAACTCGACCCGTACCCGAGTACACAGATGTCCTATTCTGATGCCATATAACCATACATAAAAATGTGTTGGTGTGCAATGTCTTGGTAATAAAGATTTTTACTCATACAGGAGTGGATAACATACTGGAGACAATCCTATGTCACATGACACATTCAGAAAGCATTCTACCCCAAGTTACGTCCTGCAACCTAAATCCACATTAAATCATACATATTTACAACATACAGTGATTTTTCCAGGCATTCCGCAGTTCCAAATGCAAGTGACACCAAAAATTCCCACTTGATATTTGTGTAATTATGTGTGTAAATATAACAATTTAATAATGGTGCAAGATTTATTGGTTTCAAAAACGTTTGTTTTCTTTAATGACACCACTAGAGCACATTGATTAATTAATCATCGGCTACTGGATGTCAAACATTCGGTAATTCGGACACGTAGTCCTCTGAGGAAAGCAGCTACATTCTTCCTAATGCAGCAAGAGATCTTTTATATGCACTTTCCCACAGACAGGATAGCACATACCACGACTTTTGTCCAGTTGTGGTGCACTGGTTAGAAGGAGAAAAAATCCAATCAGCTGAATGATTCCACCGAGGTGGTTCGATCCTGTGATGCAAGCACCTCAAGCGAGCACTAAACCAATTGAGTTAAATCCTGCCCTACATACATCAAATCAAATGGAAAGAAGGAAATGTTTTTATTTAACGACACACTCAACACATTTTATTTACGGTTATATGGCGTCAGCCATATGGTTAAAGACCACACAGATACTGAGAGGAAACCTGCTGTCGCCACTTCATGGACTACTCTTTCCAATTTGCAGCAAGGGATCTTGTATATGAACTATCCCATAGACAGGATAACACATACCACAGCCTTTGATATACCAGTCGTGGTATACTGGCTGGAGCAAGTAATAGCCCAATCGGCCACCGATGGGGATTGATCCCAGACCGACCGCGCATCAAGCGAACACTTTTAAACTGGGCTACGTCCCGCCCCCACAAATCAAATGATAAAATCAAATCATATGGCAAAAATCACATTCAAGTCTATTAAGGAATGACAGTAAATCGTGGATAAATCCCCGACGTACTGTCGAATACGTACCTCCACCACACGTCGTGGAACACTCCGAGAACCCAGAGATCCTCCATGAGTAGATTCCATCCAAGGGAGAAGCATACACCGGCGACCGCAGATTAGCAGAGGTCTGAGTAATCGTGTTGTCGTAGCGATACGGCTTGTTGCTCAGCGACACGGCGTGCTGGTAATTCCTCTGAACCAGACGGTTCACGTCAGGCTGGGTGCCGTATGTGTGCTGTCTGTCCACGTATCCTCCTCCTGTCTGATACTGATTGGTGTGATAATACTGTCTCCCTGTTCCTCCTGAACCTCCTCCGAGAACCCTCCCACTACTCCCCAAGTGAGATGATGACCTAGAAGGTGTTTGCTGAACCGGAACCGCGGAATGTCTTTTAGCTGGCTGTACCCGAGCCTGCCTGCTGTAACTCTGTAACCGACTTCTCGAACGATGCCGCGGGTGAATTTGATGTCTCTTTGGATGTGGCTGTTTCTTGAAAACTTTCGATGGTTTTCTCTTACCAGTTATTTCAGCCTTTACCCCACCTTGTAGGTCTTGATACCTCCTGGCGTACAATCCCCGCACGGACTGCCTCGACTTGCGGAATCCGCTGTCTGAATATCTGTACGTCTGTGGTTTACTCGTCTTGTCTACCAGCTGAAGCTGCTGGTTACGAGTACGCGAAGGAATGTACTGTGGACTCTGTCCGTACTTGATATTCTGCAGACTGCGATCCACCCATCGCGGGGCCGGGATGATGTGTCGGTCCTTCTGGCTTTTTAACACATCCTCATCATTCTGCTGCTCAACAGATGGCGTTGGTGAGTCTTTCCCTTGAGTTGAGCGTTGTCTCCCCTGATTCAGAGTTGTCTCCCCTGATTTGAGAGTTGTCTCCCCTGGTTTGAGAGTTGTCTCCCCTGATTCGAGAGTTCTCTCGCCTGACTTGTGAGTTGTCTCCCCTGGTTTGATCTGCCATGTTTGTTATGGTGGCGAGTTGTCTCGTGCCTGGTTCTCGGATTCGGGTCTCGTCGATGGCCCTGTTTGCCGGAGTTTTCCACATTGTTGTCATCTTCAGCAATCATGTGCTTCATCACCGAACCCATCAGGTCCTTGGGTATGGTGAAGTGGTACATGATGCCTGGGTTTCTGTGGTAGTACAGAAGCTGAAAGAATAAGAATTTGTAATAATTTCTTTAAAAATTGTCATGGAAAAAAAAAGGTTATAAAGAGTTACATATTACAAATCTTATTTTGAGACTAATCACTAGAACTGCTTAGAATTCAATTTTTAGTATTTGCTTCCAGCTTAAAATTTGGGAAGGAAAGACTGCCTTCAACTCCACAAAATGAAATAGAATAGAAAGGGTGGGATCTAGCTCAGTTGGTACATCATTTGCCTGAGATGCTCAAGTCAGAGGATCGAACACCATCCGTGGATTAATTTTTTGATTAATGTTTTTTCCTATTTCAATTAGTACCCCATGACTGGTACAGTATATCAAAGGCCATGGTATGTGCTGTCCAGTTTGTGGCAAATCACATACAAAGATCCAGTGCTTGCTACTGATGGAACAATGTAGTGGGTTTACTCTGAAGACTATACATATCTGAGGCCCGTTCCACAAAGCGATCTTAGCCCTAAGATCACCTTAAGTGCATAGCTACCTTATGCACTAAGGTGATCTTAGTGCTAGGATCGCTTCATGGAACGGGGCGTTGGGGCCTAACTCACAAAGGTCTCTTAGGCTCTGCTAGACAACAAAGCATCCTCTTGGCAAGTCTTTTAGCATTGCACTGTGAGATCGCAAAGTTGCGAGAGTTTAGTGAATTAGGCCCCAGAATTACCAAATGTTTGACATCCAGTAACCAATGATTAATTAATCAAAGTCATCTAGTGTTGTTGTTAAGCAAAACAAACTTTTGCATACAGAATACTAAATGGGTTCCCATACGATATTGCTTATATCATACACCATAAGCAAAAGTGAGTCATGTACAACTGAAAATGTACAAGTTGTGTTATGAATGGGAAAGGAAATGTTTTATTTAACGACGCACTCAACACATTTTATTTGCAGTTATATGGCGTCAGACATATGGTTACGGACCACATAGATATTAAGGGAGGAAACCCGCTGTCGCCACTTCATGGCAGACTCTTTTTCGATTAGCAGCTAGGGATCTTTTATATGCACCATCCCATAGACAGGATAGCACATACCATGGTCTTTGATGTACCAGACTTGGTGCACTGGCTGGAGCAAGAAATAGCCCAATGGGTCCACCGACAGGGTGTTATGAATGGTGTCTTATGAGAATGAGCATACAGTATTTACTACAAAGTACTTCCTTCCAGCATAAGTTTGTTTTTGTTTAACAACACCACTACAGCACACCGACTAATTTATCATTGGCCATTGGATGTCCAACATTTGATAATTCTGACATGTAGTCTTCAGAGGAATTAACATTTGCATTCCTTTAACACACAAATCTCAATGAAATTTAATTATGCAATCAATATTTAAAGCGTCACAAAAATATTTTTTAGTTTACTGCATCATCTTGTCCGATATTTTTTCTGTTTAGTGAGATCATACAAATCTTAGTCATATCTTCAACCACAACCTCTGGGTTGAAGGAAGGATATATTTTATTTAACGATGCACTCAACACATTTTATTTACAGTTAAATGGCGTCAGACATATGGTTAAGGACCACACAGATATTGAGAGAGGAAACCCACTGTCGCCACTTCATGGGCTACTCTTTTCAGTTAGCAGCAAGGGATCTTTTATATGCACCATCCCACAGACAGGGTAGTACATACCACAGCCTTTGATATACCAGTGATGGTGCACTGGTTGGGACGAAAAATAGCCCAATGGTCCCACCGACGGGGATTGATCCCAAACCGATCGCGTATCAAGCGAGCGCTTTACCACTGAGCTACATCCTGCCATCTCCTGGATTGAATGTTTTTACCAAGACATCAGAATTATCCAACAGCTTCTTTAAACTTACAGGACTAGGACATTCAAATGTTAATTACCTCCACTATAACAGCCGTGTTTGTAGGCCCCTTGGCTTGGATGCATTCTCCAGGACACCGGTTATGTTTCCGCCGATGGTATTCGAATTCCGTTCCCGCACCATGGTAACTTCCTGTGGGGTGAAGTCTTCTGTTACCATTTAAAAAATATGACCCATCTTCTGTTTTCAACGCTGTGAAGGAGAACAAAAAACATAAATTAAAACTGGGATTGAAGACCACTATAATGACTTCTCATTATTCACTAACAATTAACCAATCACCAGGCAAGGCGGATTAAGGAGGGCTAGCCCCCCCCCCCCCCCCCCCAAATAATTCTGAATAAAAAATATTATTGATAATAAATCTTTTAGGCAGAGATGAATTTTACTTGTAGAATGTAGGAAATTTCATTTCAGAGTATCTAGTTTAAAACATTTTACAGAGGAGTATACCCTCGAACCCCACTAGAAACTTTGTTTTGCACTTTTGTTATCAGTCAACTTGCTTCCGCCATGCCTGATCACCCATTGCTTTTGACCGACAGCCCATATAGAAAAAGCTGGGTTTAAGCTGTCACTTGTCAAATCGCAAAGTGCAAATTAAAGTTGAATTTGGCAAATATATACTCAAAGGCAAAAGTTATTGTGATATGGATTGTTTGGAGTAATAAATTTGTGAATGGATTTATGGATGTAAACCAGAGAAAATGTGCATGAAACAGCTAAAAAAAATGCAACCAAGCAGTTGTTGCAGTGATTGCATGCTTTGTGCAAGAAACATGGAATATTCGGGAGAAATGCTGTCCAGTGTTCACTATAAAAAGCCAGACATTCAGTCGCAAATCATTGCCACTCTGTGCAGCCTTCAGAAGTCTAGAAGTAAGAAAAACACCATTAGTGAACTGTATGATGCAATTTCGTCATGCCACGCCTCACTGAAAATGGCAGATGGCGAGTCATAGGGATGCTTGAATCTGGGACCTCAGAAACACCATATGGCACTTATGGCAACAAAATCAACAAAACAACCAGGCCTGGGACCGTCCCCGTAGTGGCCGACCACCCGTGACAACCCCTCGCCAAGACACATGGATCTGAACCACACATCTGCGAAACAGGTTCCAACCAGTAACCCTCACGGCCCATACCATTTGTTTCTCCAGGGTTTAGTGGCCTCAATGTAACCATGGTGCCAGGCCAGTATCAATGCTCAAGGGTGGACACACTTGCCAAAATACTGACTGTGTGAACTTCGCTCTGGACTCACTCTAGTGATGTGGCTCATTTGCATATGGCAGGTGTGCCATTTTCAGGGACTATTGCACGTTTCCATACCTTCGGACATTTCCCTTTGCATGCTATAACGTTTCATATATGGCGGTAAAAACTTATCATCGATTATCTTTGTCTTTTGTGTGTCACAATAACTCTTGCCTTTTAGTATATTTCATTACAAATTTGAAGAAAAAAAAAACTAAAGAAAGAAATGTTTTATTTAACGACGCACTCAACACATTTTATTTACGGTTATATGGCATCAGACATATATGGTTAAGGACCACACAGATTTTGAGAGGAACAAACCATGGCCTTTGTTGAACCAGTTGTGGATCACTGGTCAGTGCAAGTGGTTTATACCTATCCATTGAGCCTTGCGGAGCACTCACTCAGGGTTTGGAATCGGTATCTGGATTAAAAATCCCATGTCTCAACTGGGATCCGAACCCAGTACCTACCAGCCTGTAGACCAATGGCCTAACCACGACACCACCGAGGCCGGTAAAAACTAATTAAATAAAAGTGTCTGTTGTTTATAGATGTATAGTCATTTTTGCTGTTAACTTGCTAAGTGAAACTTGAATTTGGCAGCTGATTTTCTTAGCTAATTCACCAAATTGCTAATATTTTATGGGCTTCAGTCTAAAACCTGCAAATTAAGGTATAGCTGGCCAGGAGAGCATGTTCAAACCTTAATTGGAAATAAGTAAGTCATTTAAGATTTGAAAATAAAATGAATATTATTTCTGATGCTAGAACCGTGAACAAACATTCAGTTACTTCTGACACGAAGCACAATAATAAATGAAACCAATATTTCAATGTCCGACTCTGTATAGTCTTAATACTGTAGGTAAAATCATGAAACAAAGAGTCTAAAATGACCTAAAATATTTACATGGCACTGATAACTTTAAAGGGACATACCCTAGTTTCAGATGCACGTGTGTTTTTAAAAATATGAGAAATGCATTTTATGATGTTAAAAACACCAGGATGACCAAATACACTTCGAATGTATGAAAATTTATAATCTAAATCATAAACTCTAAGTCAAAAATATGTCTCAGTGTTTAAAAACTAGGGTATGTTCCTTTAACAGACACAAAAATATGTCTCGGTGTTTAAAAACTAGGGCATGTTCCTTTAACAGACACAAAAATATGTCTCGGTGTTTAAAAACTAGGGCATGTT
The DNA here is from genome assembly GCF_016097555.1 of Gigantopelta aegis. NCBI lineage: Eukaryota > Metazoa > Mollusca > Gastropoda > Neomphalida > Peltospiridae > Gigantopelta > Gigantopelta aegis. Next base: position 17,858,477 of record NC_054700.1, on the reverse strand, counting down.
CCTTTAACAGACACAAAAATATGTCTCGGTGTTTAAAAACTAGGGCATGTTCCTTTAACAGACACAAAAATATGTCTCAGTGTTTAAAAAACTAGAGTATGTTCCTTTAAGAGACACAAAAAACTAATGGGATTTAAACTGAATAATGTTAAATAAATTGAAGAAAACTAAATTAATATAAATTTTGCAATTCTTTTGTTGTTCAGTGCATAATTTTGGTGACAAGTAAAAATACTTTACTACTGGTATATAACAATACAAACCAAAGGAACTAATTTAATTTTACTGATATGGAAAACACGGCTCAACAGTATACACATTATAAAATTTTAGTTAAACCAAATATGCCTTTTGGGAGTTATAGTAAACCCAGCAGGCACAAAATACTAAATACATTAATGCCTCTTGCCCCCTCCCCCTCCCCCTCCCCCTCCCCCCAATGTGATAAATTCTGTAAAGTCCTAAAATGATATAAATGTCAAGACATGCCAAGTCCATTTTCATGGACATGTAAAAACACTTGAAAACACTTGAAAGTAGAATGTTTTGGAAAATCCCTTTAATGTATATCAATTTGTACTAGGAATGAAATTTCAAATTAACACCCAGACTGTAACCAAATTAACTAATATACAAATATTCTGATATTGAATGTATACAGTGTTTCCAAAATCCCTTTAATGTAGCAATTTGTAAGTACTGGAAATGAAACTTCAAAAACTAATATCTACACAACTAGCTTTAACTCCAGATATTTTGATCTTCTTTTTCTCTCATTTTTTAATTTCTCGTTCTTCTTCTTTTTTAAAAATTATGTCTATAATATAAGCAGGGTAACAGCCTTTGATAACACCTGACTAAACATTTTGCCTATGTATGCAAACAGTTCTATATGTAGGTGCATTTTTTAAAATTACTTAAATCCTCCCACGACCGTCACCTAGAGTGGAATGAGGTGTGATGTAAACAGTTGTCATGGCCTTTCATTCTTTGATCTCGCTAACATGTTTATCTATGGAGCGGACGGCTAGTCGGGTGTTCTGTTTGCACACAGCGTGTGCCAGTGACAGCAGCAACATGACCCTGTGGTTCACTACCCGGGAGAAGTTATTGTACTTTTTTAGCAGTCCATAAACTGTTAGTGTTGACCCATGAGAACAAATAGAAATGTCTTTAGCTGTTTGATATATATACACATATTATAGAGGCTGGACTCTCTATAATATATGTTTTTCTCTTTTTTTTCCTTCTTTTTTTTAATTTCGTGGTCATCTATATAGTTTGAGAGTTAAATAAGGGTGGATTCAGAATGGATAGGGATTAAATTTGCACATTTAAATATTCAGAAAATGTAATTATAATCGTAAGTCAAAAAAACAAATAATTTTTCCCATTAAAACAATTGCACATTTAGCAATAACTTTTTCATTCATTACTTTGCATCACTGATGAATCCATCCATCGATTCATTGATTCATCGATTCATCCATCCATCCATCCATCCATCCATCCATCCATCCATCCATCCATCCATCCATCCATCCATCCATCCATCCATCCATCCATCCACACATCCATCCATCCACCCATCCATCCAATCAACCATCCATCCACCCACCCACCCATCCATCCAATCAACCATCCATCCATCCATCCACCCATCCATTCATCCACACATCTATCCATCCATTCATCCAATCAACCATCCATCCATCCATCCATCCATCCATCCACACATCCATCCATTCATTTCCACATATCAATTTAAGGTTCATGTATACTGTCTTTTAATACAAATATCATATCTGAATGAACTGGACATGGTAATGACCTGTTTTAAATTATATTTATTAACTACTATAGGTTGGGGATTGACAATGCCTATATTAAGGTCACTTCCAACATTTTACAAACATCATTTTTAACATACATTGACTTTGAAAGACATGTTGCAGTTTGACTATTCATGTTGGCTTCCCAACTGCAAAACCAAAAATCAGCTGATTTTATACAAGAAAGTTAGCAGAAAGATGCCACGGCTGTATAACAACAGCAGAGACAGAGACAGAGACAGAGACAGAGACAGAGACAGAGAGAGAGAGAGAGAGGAGAGAGGGAGAGAGAGAGAGAGAGAGGGGAGAGAGGGGAGAGAGAGAGAGAGAGAGAGAGAGAGAGAGAGAGAGAGAGAGAGAGAGAGAGAGAGAGAGAGAGAGAGAGAGAGAGAGCAACTGGCATGTTATAGGTTGGTGCAAAACTGGCACACACTGCAAGACTTTACCATGTGACATGGATCCTCATTTCTTTACTATGAAACAGATCTGTGATATGTCCAACACTGGCTTATTAGCCAAGATCTGGTAGACCCAGGTAACAATGCCTAGATGGGACAGATTCATCTGGTTATGTCATTTGCATGATTGGTTTAAATTACCATCTTGTACTACATCTGAGATCCCATGTCTGTGCTGCATAAGCTCCAGGGCCCCGTTCCACAAAGCGATCTTAGCACTAAGATCACCTTAAGTGCATATATTAGCTGTGCAGTTACGGTGATCTTAGGGCTAATATCGCAGGGATTCTAGATTATGGTAGCCCCACTCCCATGGCTAGTGATATTCAGTGTTGGGCTAGTAAATAATTACTATAACTAGCCCGATGGCTAGTGGGAAAAAAAACCCTTGTCAAATGCAGCATTTACATATTTTGTAAATATGAATATCCTGTCCCCTCTTTCCACCCCAATCTAAGGATTTTTAAGCTCAATCTCCCTCTTTAGGTGACATATTTAATTATTACTATTAGTAAAATTGTATTTATTTAAAGCAGGGCTAGTGAATAGTTAACCATGGCTAGTACATTTTTTAAAATCACTGATCCCATGGCTAGTGGATTTTTATAAAATTCTAGAAGCCCTGTAATTATTGCTTCGTGGAATAGGGCTTAGAACTGTACACTGTCATTTAGTCAAGGAAAGAAAGAAAGAAAGAAATGTTTTATTTAACGACGCACTCAACACATTTTATTTACAGTTATATGGCGTCAGACATATGGTTAACAACCACACAGATTTTGAGAGGAAACCCGCTGTCGCCACTACATGGGCTACTCTTCCTATTAGCAGCAAGGAATCTTTTATTTGCGCTTCCCACAGGCAGGATAGCACAAACCATGGCCTTTGTTGAACCAGTTATGGATCACTGGTCGGTGCAAGGGGTTTACACCTACCCACTGAGCCTTGCGGAGCACTCACTCAGCGTTTGGAGTCGGTATCTGGATTAAAAATCCCATGCCTCGACTGGGATCCGAACCCAGTACCTACCAGCCTGTAGACCGATGGCTTGCCACGCCGCCACCGAGGCCGGTTTAGTCAAGAAAAAACTATATGTATGCTCAAGATGACTATACCAACAGCTTATGTTTCAACTAACATCACTGCCAATGCAATGTCAATTACAATGGACAATTTGTGACTAGAAGTTAAAGGGACATTCCTGAATCATTGGAGATCCCTAGTCTGTGCTGCATAAGCTCCAGGGGCCTAATTCACCAAACTCTCACAACTTTGCGATCTCGCAGTGCAATGCTAAAAGACTTGCAAAGAGGATGCTCTGTTGTCTAGCAGAGCCTAAGAGACCTGTGTGAATTATGATCCAGGGGCCTAATTCATAAAGCTCTCGCAACTTTGCGATCTCGCAGTGCAATGCTAAAAGACTTGCAATGAGGATGCTTTGTTGTCTAGTAGAGCCTAAGAGATCTTTGTGGATTATGATCCAGAACTGTACACCATCATTTAGTCAAGGAAGAACTATATGTAGGCTCATGAAGACTATACCAAGAGCTTATATTCTAACTAACATCACTTGTAAAGCTGTCTAGAGTGGATACAATGTCAATTACAATGGACAATTTGTGACTGGAAGTTTAAATATTTCTTGCAATTTGCTGACAGACTTGAAGGTGATTTTTTGCCATATGATTTAATTTCTGGATATGTAATGAAGCCAATCAAATATCTTTAATACTTTAGACATATATAGACATGTATATTTACTGAATTTTAGACATGTATATTTACTGAATTTTATATTCATTCTTGTTTTATTTAATTAGCAACATACGTCATAACAATGTACATATATACTACATTCCATACATGTATATACAACTAAGTTTTAAAGAATAAGTTTTTTGTTCTCAGTTTCAACCATAAGAATCAGCTATAGCAGTGGCATGGTCAGGACATTGAACATTCAATAATAATTTGACTGGTATACGATTCTCTTCTATCACATCACATTTTTATAGTTTTTAAACACTAAGGCATATTTTTTTACTATTAGAGCCGTTTTTGGTAACTGAAATCATACTATACTTAGATTTTATTGTTCAGGTTATCCATTTCCGTACATTTGAAGTGTTTTTGGTCATCCTGGTGTTTTTAATATTACAAAATGCATTTCTCATATTTTTAAAAATGCATGTGCGTCTGAGAAGTAACAGTTATGGAGTCTAGTTTTACAGGGTATTACATCATTTCAAACTCACAGACTCATGTTTTACTCAATTGTAACTGGTTCCAAATGTGTAACAGGTTTGTAGATTAACTAAACACAGTGTGTATTTTCATGGGTTGAAACTAGGGTCTGTCCCTTTAACATTGATTTAAACATATTGTATTGCTTTTTAAAGAAATGGATTAGGCACAAGTTATACAACTTATTAGGCCTTCTCCATTAGCATGCTGCTGGTGTATCCTGCAACACCTTGGGGACTAATTTAAAATTTAAAACAGTGAGGTATAAAGCTGTCAAGAATAATGGCAGGACTCATGGGAGTTCCTGAACCTGTGACCGAACTACAAGACAAAACGTCAACACACGACGACTTTATTTACACGGGGTGTGACAGCCGACAATAACAGTGACACCGCAAGATCACCAGACATGATTATTCCACCATCAAACCATCAGAACAGACACAGACTCACAGAACACATCTGAAGATTAATTCATCATGATCATGACCTAAGCTTATAAATCTTCTAACACAAGTACATGTACAACAATGTAGTTATATAGAGGATTCGTCACAAGTGTTTTTTAATATGGAAAATATCAACCGAGTCTATGTTAATTGGTATTTGTTGAGGAACTGCCGAGACAAATACCGATTAACTAGACATGGTTGATATTTTACATATTAAAAAACACGAGTAGCGAATTCTATTTATCCTATAACACTTCTAAAATAACATTTTAATTAAAATTTTAGTAAATCACAGTACTAAAGTCGCCGCTATTGGTAATATGATGTCATCATGATTAGTGCAAATTACTATGACGTCACACATTTTAACTAAATATCTGAAAACGTTACACTCAGGTATACAGGTCTGGTTGGCTTGTAAGTACATAACCTATTCACAACAATACATTATCTGGAGACCTTGCAAATTTTCATACCATTATTAAATGGGTTAATAGACTAAATGATCTTATGGGTTTATGACATGGATATCATGGGTAAGTTATAGGATAAATATTATTATTATATGAAGTTGGCATGTCCTTAGAAAACGTCTAGATGTAGCCCAATGGTAGAGCACACATATGATGATGGATTCACAGAATGGATCTCTATTGGCCAATTGACAGATTTTAAAAACAATTGTTTTTATCTCAATTATAGTTCCCTATAGTTGGGATATTGCATGAAAATTGTCCAGTCTCCTTTTTTTCACTATACTGACATCCAAAAGAAACTTTACATGGCTTGAAATTATATTACAGAAAAAACCAACACACGGTATGGTGGAATATAAAAGTATCATGAAGTTGAACATCTAAACGTCACATACAAAGTATTTGTAAGGTGGTTTCTAAATTGGTTCTTTTCCATTAGCAACAATATTTATCAAATTATTCAAATTTGTTGTATGTAAAGTACAGATAAAGAAGACACCATATACTGTACCCTCATCCTTTTTTATGCCGATCATTTGATATTAAAGGGACATTACTGAGTTTACTGCATTGTAAGATGTTTCCAACTAATAAAATATTTCTACGATTAAACTTACATATTAAAGGAGACCGGACACCAAAAGACATGTAGTGTGTAATGGATTAAGTTAGCATCAAAGACCGCATTACTCTAACGCCCGGCTTGCTGCGAGGCACTGGTCAGCTGCGCATCTTAGGTTTGGGGTAAAAACAGAAGTGGGCGGGATTATGCATAGATCTGAACGAAAGCGAGGCAATACATCATTGGTGAGAGTTATCAAGAAATACTGGTACATGTGTTGATTCTTTGGTTGTGCCTTTTAGTCGTCTTTTTTTTTTTTTTTTGTCTCCAGGTTTATCGGAAATTTAATTTACAAGATAATTAGTGTTATTATATACTGTCGACGTAATTATATGATGGTTAACTGCGCAGTGTATAACTGCAACAGTAACAGCAATGCATCCCAAGAAATAGCCAACATCATGGTTTCGATTTCCAAAAAAACGAAAGTTGTTTTAAAACATGGACGCATTATTGTCGTCGAACGGGTTTTACACCAACTAAATAAAGCAGGTTATGGTACATTTACAATGTGAAAATTAAAACAAGTATGTACTTAAGATATACATTAAATAAAGGTATTGCAATTTGTTCACATACGAATATTTAAACTTCACATTTATTTACCTATAATTACCAAATTAATTTTCACTGACAGCCCATAACGACTCCATACTAACGTCTCTTGATCTAGTTGGTTTGTTAACCTTATAACAAAACACCTTCAAAACATGAATTATTACGTTAGTTAACAATGTTTATAGTCAGTTCAGTATATTGTCATTAAAATTAAAATGCTAACACTTTGGCAGGAACAACATATGTACTGTGGCCAGAAGGAATGATGGTTAATTAGTTTTAAAGCTAATGTCGATTATTAAAGCATAATAAAATTGTACTTTTTAATGCTTTCTGTATGTCATATTAAAAATACTCTACACCAAATAATTATTTTAATACCTCTGCCAGAGGGTGCGGAGGGTAAACTTACATGTATGTACTAAAAAAATCTCAGAAATTAATGTGTATATATATAATGTTTTATTTTTTTTGATAGATTATAGTAACATAATTGCTGTTTAAAATTTATAAAAGTGCATGAAATAAAATGTTCAATAAAAAAAACATTTCAAACCTACACACATGTATAACCACCCAATATACTCCAGTTTAGTTTTTACAGGCCCGCAGGAACGACTTGGGCACTGACGGACCGGGTATAAACTCTACATCAGATTTTGGTTACAATGGCAAAAATTAATGTGATAAAGAAAAGCTCACATGAATGATTAAAGAAAATAACACTGGATATATTGTAATTATTTTTATTTTATTTCAATATATAACAAATGTGTTTTATGTCAGTACGTGGAGCAAATTACCTGAAACAGTTGGTTTGAAATCATGATTACAAAATCCTAAGATAAAGGAACTGGTTCCTAACCTCACCCTCTACATAGTATCTACATTTGTATAGGCCTGTAGGAACGATATTTGAAGTGGGGGGAGGGGGGAGGGGGAATACAGTCTCTAGTGAGGAATACAAACTAGATATTTTTATCTTTATATCATCTTTATTTATGCAAAGTAGTGAAAACTTAAAACATACATTTTCATCCTAGAGTGTGTGATGGAGAACAAGCCCATAGGCCTGCCCCTCCCCAGTTCCTACGGGTCTGTTGTATTTTATATTAATAAATGCAAAGACTACATAATAATATTGTCGAATATTAGTTGTAAAGTGATTGTCAGTATGTGGCAGTATGTGGCAACAGTATAATATTTTCCAACATTTCTGTGTTTCTGTACCCGGCTGTGGACAGTTTCGGCAGACTCATAACACATTTTCTTAATAATTAAAAATACACGGTTTAACCAAACACATTAAAACTTGGAAGGTAACTAGTTAAGAAAACAAAGTTTTTTGTTAAATTATTATATCTTGCTTTGGTGAGGAGGGGATGCTTTTTGCAAATTTGCGAAATTGGCCTATGGAATATCCACTGACGTGTCATATTTACATCTATGCTGAACAAGATTTATGATGAAATATTATTAAATTTTGTGTGCTTTTCTTCTAATTAGGTCCATTTGCTTCAGTTTACATTAAAAATGTCATAAATAATTATGTTTTAAAAAATGCTTGTATGCTAGTCTATGACCGTGTGGCTTCCTTGTCTTCGTCGGCAGTTGATTCATCCGAATCTTCGTCTAAGACAACATTTCCAGGATTAGGGACAAAGTCTCTGATAAGTGGTTCAAACTGATATGGTTTGATGCCATTAGCACAAGCTGGACACAATTCTTCGTCACTCGAATCGCTAAGTTCGTCCATGCTGCTTGGTAGTTTCTTCAGTTTTCCTCTCATCGATGACGTCATGGGTCTAGCTCATCAATTGTCGACAGTTTCCAGCAAACATCGGAAATCGGCGGAAAAACACCCCAACCAAGACTGGCACGCTTAACTTAGTCAATAAGGGGAGCGCGGTAGTTGCGTGTTGTGGTTTATGACGGCAAACAATTCATTACGCCGTATATATGGTTTAGTGTCTGGTCTCCTTTAAATATATTTTCTTGTTTAGTATATCATTGTCTGTGTATTTAATGTATTTCTGGTCGTCTTAATATTTGTAAGAAGCCCAAACTGGATTTGCCTTCAAATAATTTCGTACATACAAAAAAACTTATTTTAGGAAATAAAATACAATTTAACCTAGTACAAATATTAGAACGATCAGAAACACGTTTAATATACAGCCACTAATATTTTATGCAGAAAAATATATTTAATATGTAATTACAATCATCAAAAAGTCTCCGTTAGTTGATAACAACTTAAACATTACATCATGCAAACTCAGGAATGTCCCTTTAACTATTCTGGTAGTTCATGGAGATGGTATTTCTAACATCTCTGAACTTCTGAGACAGGAATAGGACTACCTTAATGGGAGGAGGAAGTTCACAAAGTACAACAACTACACACATATATAAATACTTGTTTTCAAGTTCACATTTGCTTGAGACAAAATCTGCTGACTTGGTTTCCTGATTTAAGTGTTTGAGTGGAACAAGACTTAACAGGAGAGAAAAAAGGAAGAAGTTTATATTTGCTTAATATATACTACTCAAAAGAATTTAAGGGTAAAAAATTTATAACCAAATAAGTTTCAGAGTGTATTAGATTGATGATGTAAACTACACCAAAAATTTAATTTATTGTTCCATATTTACAAAAAACCACAAATAAACGTCACTGTATACAAGAAAGTCACATGACATGCTGTCAAAGTTGAAAGTTGTCAAACATGGATTTTACACATTAGAACATTCGTTTAATAGTGTGTGAATCCACCCCTGGCGCAAATACACTTGACACATCATTGCCTCATGCTGTTGATCAGACGTCTGAAGAACTCTTGGGGAATGGCCTGCCACTCTGCCATAAGAAGTTGACCCAGATCATGAAGGTTGGCCGGAGGGGCATGGTTATCCCGAACTCTCCTGCCTAATTCGTCCCAGGCGTGCTCTATTGGGGCCAAGTCAGGCGAATATGCTGGCCAATCCATCCTGGCGATACCTTGTTGTCTGAGAAAGTCCGTTACCACCCTGGCGCGGTGGGGTCTGGCATTGTCATCCTGCAGAACTGCCCCGCCGCCAATCTGCTGAAGGCCTGGGAGAACCAACGGCCGGATAATCCCATTCAGATAGCGGATTCCATTCAGATTGCCATCCACCACATAGAGGGGGGTCCTGTGGTGGATAGAGATGCTGCCCCACACCATGATGCTGCCACCACCGAACCAGTGACGTTGTCTAACGTTAACATCAGCGAAGCGCTTCCCAGGACGTCTGTAGACACGAACCCGACTGTCGTTGAACTGGAGACTAAACCTGGACTCATCAGTGAACATCACTCGACCCCACTGAACATGTTGCCACTGCAGATGAAGCGTGCACCAGTGACGTCTGGCCATTCTGTGACGTGGTAGGAGTGGTGGTCGAACAGCCTGGCGATGGCAGCGTAGATTATTGGCTCTCAGACAATTGCGTATGGTTTGATCAGACACTCGAGTTCCAGTCGCAGTCCGCAGATTGTCACGTAATCGGCGTGCAGTGGTTGTGCGTTGATGTAGAGCCATATTGGTGATGTAGCGGTCCTCTCTATTTGTAGTGCTTCGGGTCTGCCCGAACGTGGACGATTTCGAACAGAATTCGTTGCTTGGTACCGTTGCCACAGTCGGCCAACGACACTCTGACTGACACCAAGTCTCAGAGCAACATTTCTTTGCATATTGCCATCCTGAAGCCAAGCAATAGCCCTTCCTCGATCTTCGATAGTCAGTTGACGTCGTACCATTGTCGAATTTGGAGTGTGCACCGTACACGAACGCAAGCTCCAATTATACGGAAATTCAGCATTGGGAACATGGAATACACATGCAAAGCGTACAAATGAAGCGCTTTGTGAAAAAGCAAGTTATGGGCACTTAGGAGACCTTTCGCTTTCGCCCTAATTTACGTGCAAATGTAAGCATGTTTTCGCCATTAGAACTAGTCGACAGTGTCAATGACAGTGGATTTTAATTCATTTATGGGTTGCTTAGACCCACTTTCGTCAAAATGGAACAATACCATGCGTAACATTATGGTCTAGCTAATATAATTGACATTCAGAAAATAATGTCGAAAATATCGTCTGACCCTTAAATTCTTTTGAGTAGTATAGGTTGGTTTCACTCCAAGAAAATTTCTGAGCTGTGTCTTATCAGAGAATCTGTCATGAGTGCTGTCTAAGACTGGTCTGGGACAAAATCCGTTGGCACATTTTCCTGAATTAAGTGTCTGAGGAGAAAAAGCTACAAAAGCTACACATATAAATGAGTTTTTAACTTTTATACATTTCAACTTATTTTCATGCTTATATCCAATTAAGGTTCAAGCACATTGTCCTGGGCACACACCTTAGCTATTTGTCCAGGACAGTGGGTTAGTGTTGGTTAGTGAGTGAGAGAGAAGAGGGTGTAGTGGCCTTACACCTACCCATTGAGCCCTTAAGAACTCACTCTGGGTTGGAGCCGGTACTGGGCGGCGAACCCTGTACATACCAGCCTGTAGTCCGATGGCTTAACCACTGTGCCACCGAGGCTTAAGACAAAATCTGTTGGCACATTTTTCTGAATTAAGTGGTTGAGGAGGAAAAATACATAAGGTAGCCTACAAATGCTACACACATAGACGACAATTTTTTACTTTTACATTTGCTTAACACAAAATCTGTGGGCATATTTTCCTGAATTAAAATGTTTGAGTAGAGAAAGTGCATAAGGTACAAAAGCTACCCACATATAGATAACAGTCTTTAACTTTCTGATTTGCTTAAGACACAATCTGCCAGCGTGGTTTCCTAATTTAAGTGTGAAAAACCACTTCAAACAGCTGGTCAAAATGGCACTCTCTCCGATGTAATTACTATCACGTTCCATGGCCATTCTCTCCTCACACATTCACAAAGTAACAAACAAAAAATTATGTGAGGAAGACAAAATAGGTCAAGGAAATTTCAGCTCACCGACTTGATGACATTTTGTGTCAAAACCTAAAGTGATCTATTAAGTTGTGGTGTTTTTTCTTCCAGTAATATGGGCTGTATTACATGTATATCAATAAGAGTCATAAAAAAAATGCACGAGGTGCAGGTTTACTCAAACATGTTTTGACCAGCTATTCATACAATGAGGTATAAACACAATATTTATTATTAATTCAAGTATGTATGAGGCATTACTACACTACAATTTATATATTATTTGAATATTTGTACACATACATGTATGTATGTGCATGTGTGTGAGTGTGAGTGCGAGTGTGAGTGTGAGCGTGTGCGTATGCGAGTGCGAGTGAGTGTGAGTGTGTGTGTGTGTTGTGTATGTATGTGTGTGTGAATGTGTGCGCATGTGCGTGTATGTGTCAGTGTGAGTGTGTGAATGTGTGTGTGTGTGTGTGTGTGTGTGTGAGCGAGTGTGTATGAGTGTGAGTGTGTGTGTGTGAATGTGTGTGTGTGAATGTGTGTTTGTGTGTGTGTGAGCGAGTGTGTATGAGTGTGTGTTTGTGTGTGTGAATGTGTGTGAATGTGTGTGTGAATGTGTGTGTGTGAATGTGTGTGTGTGTGTGTGTGAGCGAGTGTGTATGAGTGTGTGTTTGTGTGTGTGAATGTGTGTGTGAATGTGTGTGTGAATGTGTTTGTGTGTGTGTGAGCGAGTGTGTATGAGTGTGAGTGTGTGTGTGTGTGAATGTGTGTGTGTGTGTGTGTGCGTGTGAATGTGTGTGTGAATGTGTGTGTGAATGTGTGTGTGAGTGTGTGTTTGTGAGCGAGTGTGTATGTGTGTGAGTGTATGTGTGTGTGTGTGAATGTGTGTGTGAATGTGTGTGTGTGAATGTGTGTGTGTGAATGTGTGTGTGAATGTGTGAATGTGTGTTTGTGTGTGTGCGTGTGCGTGTGCCTATTTTGTGTTGTTGTGTATTTGTGTTTTATATACCAGGTATGTTGGCTGTATGCACGTGCATGCATGTTTGCATGTGTATATTAAGGGATGTTAATCCTTTGATCTACTGTAACTCAGACGAATACTCTACCAATGACTACATTAAAGCTACATCCATTCCTGAACAGCAAAGGATTCCTCCCCTGCTCCCACCCCCTTACTCCCAACCTAAAAGCAAACCATTCCCAGCACTCACCGAGATAATTTCGACTTCGTGCTAGTTCTGTGATGTTAATGTTGCACGCTCCTGCGGGTATTGTCGTGATGGCGTTGTACCCGAAGTGTTTCAGGTGGGTTCGGGTGAAGATCCCAGAAATAATACGACATGACTTGTTGTCACCCCCACACACCCCACACTGGTCGACTTCAGTTCCAGAACCAGCGATACCGTCACACCCAACATCCTGGAAATAAATAAACGATGCAATACAGAGTGACTGATTTTCAAATCTGATTGACCATTAGCATATATTCAAAATTGGATCTTTCAGCTTCAAGCTATACTGATGAAAGGGGGAGAATCGTACAATTCTTCCTCCAAATAATTTAGATTTAGGGAGAAATGGAACATAATTTCTTTTTAAATTACATCTTTAACATTATTACAATATGATATACATGTAGGAACACTTCATGATGTAAGATACTAAACACTTTATTACAGGAAACTGAGAGTTGAAAATCTGCGGTTGCGCAGAAACAAATCCAGGTACATTGTAACCCATCATGGTGAAAATTTCAACTCTGGGACTCAGCAAAAAAGAAAGAAATGATTTATTTAATAACGCACTCAACACATTTTATTTACGGTATAATATGGCATCATACATATGGTTGAGGACCACACAGATATTATTAGAGGAAACCCACTGTCGCCACTTCATGGGCTACTCTTTTTGATTAGCAGCAAGGGATCTTTTATATGCACCATCCCACAGACAGGGTAGTACATACCACAGCCTTTGATATACCAGTCGTGGTGCACTGGCTTGGGACTCGGCAAGCCTGGTCCCGGGTTGAAATTTCCACACCTCGGGTGTACTTATTGATCTCACATGACCACATATGATGGAGTCCATTAATCTCTAGCCGTCACATCTGATGTGGATATATAATGGCAGATCACAGCTGTAGCGTCTTTATTAGAACAATTAATACAAGGAAGCAAACGTTTTATTTAACAACACACTCAACACATTTTACTTACAGTTATATGGCGTCAGACATATGGTTACGGCAATTAATACAATGCCCAAGTATGAACTTAAGTCCTTAAAGACTTTTCTTCCACATTTCAGAACAATATAAAGATAAAATTTGTTCTGTTTAATGACACCACTAGAACACATTGATTTATTAATCATCAGCTATTGGATGTCAAACATTTGGTAATTTTACATACAGTGTTAGAAAGGAAACCCACCACATTTTTCCATTAGTAGCAAGGGATCTTTTGCATACCACAACCTTCGGTATACCACTTGTGGTGCACTGGCTGGGACATGAAATATAGCCCAATTAATGGGTCATTCAATGGGGATCAAACGTAGAGTTAAAGTTTGTTTTGTTTACCAACACCACTAGAGCACATGGTTTTTATTAATCATTGGCTATTGGATGTCAAACATTTGGTAATTTTTTACACAGTCTTAAGAGACGAAACCTGCTACATGTTTCCATTAGTAGCAAGGGATCTTTTATATGCACCATCCCACAGTCAGGATAGCACATACCACAGCCTTTGATATACCAGTTGTGGTGTCGAGCCTAGAGTGACCGCGCATCAGGTGACCACTTTACCACTGGGCTACATTCTGCTACAAGGCACAATGGTAATATTAGACTGACGGAAATGTCAGCTGGGTAGCCTGGGTGTATTTCATCTACATGTATGTTGAGGATTTTAACTCACATAATAATACCATAGCACTCCATATCTATCAACTTAATTCAGCAGAACCAGTTTAATAGCATGTACAGGTTGAACCAAATGTATTCACTGAGCAATCATGATGAATGATTTGACAAAACAAAAGCACATGTATTATGTTAAATTCATGTTGTCATCATTCAAACTAGTAGACCCTACATGCATAAGAGCTCACAGTGCATATAGTGTATGTCTTGTAATATTAACCGACACAGCGCCCTCAATAGTTTAAGAAGTAGCAGGTTACAACAGTGATGATAGCAGGGGGCAAAGCAGGGGGTCTGGGGGCCCTCCCCGAGAAACATTTGAAAAATTTAACTTCTGAGATGCATTCTCATGGCCTCTGTTAGCGCAAATCAGTCACCATCCATTAAATGCAGCAACTGAACAATTTTAGGAGACTTTATTAAAGAAGAGAAAGCACTTTTTTTTTACCATCAACAAACAGTAGGCGGCGGCAAAAGCTGTTTCAGGATTTGCCGCCCGAGACAGGTACTTTTGAGGGCTCTGCCGACATATATATTACCACAAAATAGGGTTCTGGGTCCTAATTCAAAATGTTCTTTTAGGCAATGATAATTAAATTTCCGTTACATTCATTACACTATAACGTCATCCCATTACACTATAACGTCATCCCATTGGTCCAACCGTAGCAACAGGAGTTTGTTAATTTCCGTTAAATTCATTACACTATAACGTCATCCCATTACACTATAACGTCATCCCATTGGTCCAACCGTAGCAACAGGAGTTTGTTAATTTCCGTTACATTCATTACACTATAACGTCATCCCATTGGTCCAACCGTAGCAACAGGAGTTTGTTAATTTCCGTTACATTCATTACACTATAACGTCATCCCATTGGTCCAACCGTAGCAACACTATAACGTCATCCCATTGGTCCAACCATAGCAACAGGAGTTTGTTAATTTCCGTCATCATGGAACGTCATGTCATATCTGATGTCATTTTATATTGGTATATTGTCTTATGGAGCATTATTGTTTATGGACAAAAAATAATTCAAAATAAGGATACTTTCTTAGACTATAAAGATCATAGTTCTAGGTTCAGTTTGGCATCATGTGAATTCCAAACCCAAACCCAGGGACTAAAGGATTACTTCTCAAAAACTCTGATACAATATGATGAGAATCAACCCAAACCCAGACCCTAACGGATTGCTTCTCAGAAACTCTGATACAATTTGATGAGAATCAACCCAAACCCAAACCCTAACGGATTGCTTCTCAGAAACTCTGATACAATTTGATGAGAATCAACCCAAACCCAAACCCTAACGGATTGCTTCTCAGAAACTCTGATACAATTTGATGAGAATCAACCCAAACCCAAACCCTAACGGATTGCTTCTCAGAAACTCTGATACAATTTGATGAGAATCAACCCAAACCCAAAACCTGACGGACTGCTTCTCAGAAACTCTGATACAATTTGATGAGAATCAACCCAAACCCAAACTCTGACGGATTGCTTCTAAGAAACTCTGATACAATTTAATGAGAATCAACCCAAACCCAAACCCAAACCCTAACGGATTGCTTCTCAGAAACTATGATACAATATGATGAGTATTAACCCAAACCCAAACCCTAACGGATTGCTTCTCAGAAACTATGATACAATATGATGAGTATCAACCCAAACCCAAACCCTAACGGATTGCTTCTCAGAAACTATGATACAATATGATGAGTATCAACCCAAACCCAAACCCTAACGGATTGCTTCTAAGAAACTCTGATACAATTTAATGAGAATCAACCCAAACCCAAACCCTAACAGATTGCTTCTCAGAAACTCTGATACAATTTGATGAGAATCAACCCAAACCCAAACCCTGACGGATTGCTTCTCAGAAACTATGATACAATTTGATGAGAATCAACCCAAACCCAAACCCTAACAGATTGCTTCTCAGAAACTCTGATACAATTTGATGAGAATCAACCCAAACCCAAACCCTAACAGATTGCTTCTCAGAAACTCTGATACAATTTGATGAGAATCAACCCAAACCCAAACCCTAACAGATTGCTTCTCAGAAACTGATGAGTATTAACCCAAATCAAAAGGTTCTCTTCAAAGATCAAGAAAACAAACCATTGCTGAAAATCAAAAGCAATGGAAATGGCTTGCTCAAACTAGGATTGCAATGCTAAATTCTAAGAAATAAAGAAACAAGAAGTTTCATTTTATAAAGAAATGTTAACAGCCATAATTTCAAACAATGGCCAAAGACTAAAAGATTTTCTGCCATGATCAAGAGCACACACATCATGGTTGAAAATCAAATGTAAAAGAAAGGAAGAAAGAAATGTTTTATTTAAAGGGACACTGCTAAGTTTACAACCATTGTAAAATGTTTCCGACCAATAGAGCCTTTTTGATGACGCAACATACAAATTAAATAAATTTTCTTATCTAGAATATCAGTATCTGTATTTACAAGGTGTTTGTTGTTGTCCTAATGTTTGTAGAAGCCCAAACTGGATTTTACCTCCCAATAATTTCTTATGTATATATATATATATATATATCACAAATTAAAGTAAACATGGAATGCTACAAACATTAGTATACCACCGCAAACACATTTGATAGATAGACACTGGTATTCTAAACAAGAATTTATAAAAAAAATTGATTAATGACACCACTAGAGCACATTGATTTATTAATCACCAAACAAGCAAAAAATGTATTTAGTATGAAATAGTAGTTGCCACCATGGCCGTGTTATCGCTGCAATGGCTACAAACTCAGGACTGTCCCTTTAACAAAAAAAGAAAGAAATCTTTTATTTAACGACGCACTCAACACATTTTATTTAGGGTTATATGGCATCAGACATATGGTTAAGGACCATATAGATATTGAGAGAGGAAACCCACTCTTGCTGGGTTCTTTTATATGCACCATCCTACAGACAGGGCAGTATATACCATAAGCTTTGATGTAACAGTCATGGTGCACTGGCTGGAAGAAGAAAAAGCCCAATCGGCCCACCGAAGAGGATCGATACCAAACCGACTGCTTTACCACTGGGATACGTCCCACCCCATCCCTTTAACAATGCATTCAACACATTTTATCGACAGTTACATGTATATAACATTAGACAAATGTAGGGGGCAAGACGTAGCCCAGCTTGATGCGCGGTCGGTTTGGGATTGATCCCCGTCAGTGGGCCCATTGGGCTATTTCTCGCTTCAGCCAGTACACCACGACTGGTACATCAAAGGCTGTGGTTTGTGCTATCCTGTCTATGGGATGGTGCATATAAAAAATCCTTTGCTGCTAATCGAAAAGAGCAGTCCATGAAATGGCGACAGCAGGTTTCCTGCCTCAATATCTGTGTGGTCCGTAACCATATGTCTGACGCCATATAACCATAAATAAAATGTGTTGAGTGCGTCGTTAAATAAAACATTTCCTTCCTTCCTTCCAAACAAATGTAATAAAAGTTGCCTACTCAGACTACTGGTAAGACTAATGCTTAAGATTCCAAAACCAATGGTTTAGTTTTACATCAAAATGTTAATAGCTAATTTCAAACTACAGTCAGTGCAACTCAAACACAAAGACTATTAAGATATTTGTTTGTACAATCATTAAAAGCACACATCACAGTTTTGACAATCAGGAGTAACAGAAACTTAAATTCTAGCTCAAATTACGACCACACAGTTTAAGACTCTGAAAACCATGGCTTAGTTTTACATCAAAATGTTAATTGCACTATAATTGCCTGGGTGTTTGCAGTGGCATCAAGAATCTGACTGACACAAAGCCAGGGACAGATAACATACCAGAGATGACTGGGGTCACACCAGACATGTTTACAGCACTTACAGGGTATGTTGTGTTTTCACAACAAGAACCTTCAAACAGGTATAGTTTGACACCACACACAATTAGAATTAAAAGCATATTGTCACAGACCACTGACCTATTTAATGGTCTAACAAAGTATTACCTGAATAAATATAATTTGATTTGTCCCTAAATGTACTTTATTCAACCATCTTCATAACCACCACACTCCATTTATTAACGACATTTTGTAAAAAATAATTGAATTACGGCAATGGTCCATAATTAAAAAACTATTATTGCCGAGAGGAATGACATGGATTTGGTTTCCAGCAATTAATAAATTTTTATTTATTATCCATTTTTAGAGAAATAAGGTCCTTAAATCTGTGACAGTATGCCTTTAAGAGAGACCATTCTTATATCATTAAAAAATGTCTGCATTTATACTATTTCCTCAATTCTGATTGGATGACTGAATATGGTGTTTCCAGGTGCTTGTGCATACATTTTAGAAGAGGGAGGGGGGCATGGAAAGGAGGCTAGAAGCTGATTTATAGGTAGTGTAACTAAATATGGTGTGTTCAGGCACTTGTGTATACATTATAGGAGAGGCTAAACTGTGGCTAGTGAAATTTATGAGGGGTTAAGACAGACTTCACCGGAAAAGTACTGAAACAAAGAGAACATTTGCTTGATCAAGGTGAGGGTTTGACTGCCATAACCCACCCTCTGCACAAGCTCCTGTCTTTGCAATTATATAAAATCTGTTTGTAATTTATTTTTTTATTGAATTTATCGATGTACAACTGTCGCAAACTGCATAAAATTGTATAGCGAAGTGAAGGATTTTAAACTATAAACACCTCAGAAAATGGCGTCATTATGTCAAAGGGGACGTCATTACGTAAAGCAGATCATGGGAAGAACGTTGGAAACTGATTGATGAATTATGTGTAGTTTTAACTAAATAAGTTGTGCTTTTTGTAATTATAAGAATTGTTCGTAATGTTTTGAGAATTTATGGATGCATAACAGTCACAAATTTAGTATAAAATGACAACGCTAAACTGTGCGATTTTATACAATTTGTGATTGTTTATACATCGATAAATTCACAAAATATGACAAATAATTCTTATATAACAAGAATTCTGTGGTATTAAATGTCTCACCTACCATAAATTTATTCATTGTTGCTGACAATTGCATCCACAGATGTTCATTTTAATGCATGTTTTAAAAACAATTAAACTTTTAAAAAAATGTCTCACAAAAATTGTAATAACGATCCATACAACAGAAGGAAGGAAAAGTTTTATTTAACAACACACTCAACACATTTTATTTATGGTTATATGGCATCAGACATTGATAGAGGAAACCCGTTGTTGCCACTACATAGGCTACTCTTTTTGATTTGCAGTAATGGATCTTTGATATGCACCATCCCACAGACATGATAGTACATACCACGCCCTTTGTTACACCAGTTGTGAAGCACTGGCTGGAATGAGAAATAGCCTAATGGGTCCACTGACCACTCAATATCTGTGTAGTCCTTAACCATATGTCTGACTCCATATAACCATAAAATAAAATGTGTTGAGTGTGTCGTTAAATAAAACATTCCCTTCCTTCCTTCCTTCCTTCCTTTCTTCCATCTTAAGATGTCAGCTTTATCATGCTCAGGTCAAATGGTGAATGCCACGAGGCTCTGCCAAGCTGATATTAACTATTCTACCCTTTGCAGGATAAAGCCGATATATATCTTAAGACAGCAAGTAAAGAAAGAAATATTTTAGTTAACAACGCACTCAACACATTTTATTTAGTTATATAGCGTCAGACAGACAGGGTAGTATATACCACGACCTTTGATATACCAGCCGTGGTGCACTGGCTGGAATGAAAAATAGCCCAATGGGCCCACTGACGGGGATCGATCCCACAATGACAGCACATCGAGCGAGTGCCTTACCACTGGGCTACGCCCCGCCCCTAAAGACCGTAAGTAACCAGTTATATTAAACTGTATCAGCTGAAGCTATTTTGCACTGCCTAATACCGAGGGTCAATGCACTGAGGTGAATAATTCGTGGGAGATGGTGTTAATGTTTGCTGTGACAATATAGGTACAGAGCAGCTAGAGTTGAAAGATAACATATTGTGACTGCATAACATTAACTGTCATGTGAGACCATCTTTACATTAAAAAGAATTAAATGGATTCTGACCACTAACAACTCACTGTCCTGCATGGACAGACAGCCCAGATAGCTGAGGTGAGTGCCCATGAAAGCATACTTGAACTTTAATTGGATATAAGCACGAAAATAAGTTGAAATAAAAAATAAATGGATTTAGGTATACCGCCCCTGATAAAATTCACGATTAATCCAATTCTTTTTCTTTTCTTTTTAAATCTTAACTTTTTCTTTCTACCAATAAATGACAGTATTTAGTTGTAATTTTTAATGGGCATGTTGTGAAAAGTAAGTATTATCATTACAATTTAAAACAAAATTAATAAACGAGAAATAGGACAAGTTCTAATTGGTACGACTCCGACACAACTTGGATCTTCTCACAGTACGATTTGACAGGGCGGGACGTAGCCCAGTGGTAAAGCATTTGCCTGATGCACGGTCAGTCCAGGATCGATCCCCGTCAGTGGACACATTGGGCTATTTCTTATTCCAGCCAGTGCTCCACAACTGGTGTAACAAAAGCCGTGGTATGTGCTATCCTGCCTGTGGGATGGTGCATATAAAAGACCCCTTGCTGCCAATCTAAAAAATAGTGCATGAAGTGGAGACAGCAGATTTCCTTTCTCAATATCTGTGTGGTCCTTAACCATATGTCTGATGCCATATAACTAAATAAAATGTGTTGAATGCGTCGTTAAATAATAAAAAAAAAATCTTTTTTTTTCTTTCACAATATGATTCGATAGCATGCAACATGTTGGTGTGACTAATCACATAATTCAAACAGCCCTTTAACAAGCTTTATATATTTGGTAACAGTTTTATACTCTGAGATGACCCATATCACTGAATTTGTAATACCGGTACTAGCTCCAAGCTCAACGTGCCGCTATCAGACTCCCTTGTAATCTGTAACTTAATACGTAAGATTGGGGACATGGAAAGGCACAGAAAAAGTGGACAGATGCATGAACAAACAAATAGCCATGATTAAATGCATGCACCATGATTCCTCTTCAAAGACGCTGAAATACGTCAAACCATTATAGGGTTTATGGGGGAAAAGCCAAACATGATCCCCCAGAACTGCACCTGACAAATTGGCCCTTTGCTCCATCGACAGCGTGTGTAACAAAACCCCCGTAAAATAATGGGAGATGTCAATAAGGCTGTTGGCAGTAAAAAGATGTGCACGTTTTTACACAATGCAATCAGTCTTTGATCATAGTGTATTACTGCGGATCTGCACTTGCAGACCACACGCTGGGCTTTGATCTGTCATCTTGTAACGGTCTGCTGTCACATCATTGTGTGACCCTCAATAAGTCGTCCCCAATTAGGACAACTTGGGAGATTTTTTTTTTTTTTTTTTTTTTTCAGCAAACTGATTCTTTAAAAATGTTGTTCTGGGGGTGTTTTAAACATTCCTTCATTCCTTCATTATTCATTCCTTCTTTCATTCTTTAAATATGTTTAGAGAGGAAATGCATTTTTGTTTACATTGTCAGGTTGGTTTGGGAAGTGAGTGGGACAGTGGGTCAGTGAATCACAGAGTGGGTCAATTGAGTCAGTGGGTGGGTTAGAGAGTCATTAGTGTCATTAGTTATTAGTGTGTCAATGAACCTACGAGTGGGTCAATTAAGTCAATGGGTGGGTTAGTGAGTGGGACAGTGGGTCAATGAAGTGGTCTACGAGTGTGGTGGGACAGTCAGTTCTAATTCAAATTCAGTGGGTGGGTTAGTGAGTGAGTCATCAGTGGGTCAATAATTAAGTCAGTGGGTGGGTAGTGAATGAGTCAGTGAGTAGGGGTATAGTCAGTCAGTGGTCTATAAGTCAGTGAGTAGATCAATTAGTCAGTGAGTAGGTCAATAAGTGAGTGGGTGAATGTCGGTAAATGAGTCAATGCATCAGTAAGAGGTTCAATGAGATGGTGAGAGGGTCATCGAGACAATGAGTGGATCAATGAGTCAGTGGGTCAGTGAGTCAGTCCATGAGTCAGTGAGAGGGTCAATGTGTCAGCGAGTGGGTCAATGAATTAGTGAGTCAGCGAGTGGGTCAATTAGTCAGTGAGCGGGTCAAAGAGTCAGCGAGCAGGTCAATGAGTCAGTGACTGGGTCAATGAGACATTGGATGGGTTAGTCAGTCAATGAGAGGCTGATTCATTAAGTTGGTGGTTCAGTCAGCAAATGCACACAGAAAATATATTACACAGAGAAAAGAAAAATACAGATGAAGAAATTCTGGGTACAAAAAGAAAGTGGGCTGGTGTGATTTTGTAGAGTTGGTCCATATTCCAGCAGCAATTTATTTTTCACAGCTGCATGGCCTTGTCTGGGAGTGAGATTGTGTGACCTCTCAATTATCCTCCAGTTTCCTTTAAGTTGAACTTTATGTTTAGTCTGTAGCTTATGGCAATGAGACAAAGAATGTGGATATCTTATTGATATTTTAAGATTATTTTAATAGCAATAAATAAATTCTCTAATGCAGAACTTGCCAGAATAATTTCAGTAAAGTTTATTTTTCCTCTATTTGACACACAAAACACACACACGCACGCACATACACACACACACAAATGGAAATAGTTAAATGTATGTATCAAAGTCCTGTATTCTATTAAGTATCATTAATATATTGGTTGCAAATGCCTCTTAACAATGCCAGAAGTAACCATTGAAACTTCTTCAAACTGGTCAGACTAAGCCCACCGCTAAAGCTAATGGGAACTGGCAAGTTTGTGGCCTAGCTAGGTGGTCACAAGAGACAGGCACCTGTCGTGGATAGAGACAAGGAGGTGCCGTGGATAGAGACAAGGACTGGGATGTGGTGGTGGACAGTGAAAGAAGTTTAAAGAAAGGACGAGCTGCCAGATAGCAGGAAAAAAATGAAATTGAAAGGAGAGAATGGAAAGCAGGGGAGAGGAGGAAGTATCTTTTAAATACAGGCCCGTTGTCCATTTAATACAGATATCTTTTGATATATTTGTATTATAAACATGTATATTTGTATAATAAAATTTAATGTATTTTTGAACAACACAGGCATCTTTGTACAATACAGGCATCTGAATAGCTAGAACAAGTATATTTGTATGATACAGGTATTTTGTATAATACAGGTAATTTTGGATAATACAGGTAATTTTGGATAATACAGGTAACTTTGGATAATACAAATATCTTTGTATAATACAGGTATCTTTGGATAATACAGGTATCTTTGTATAATACAGACATCTTTGTATAATGCAGGTATCTTTATATAATACAGGTAACTTTGGATAATACAGATATCTTTGTATAATACAGGTATCTTTGTATAATACAGGTAACTTTGTATAATACAGGTAAATTTGGATAATACAGATATCTTTGTATAATACAGATATCTTTGTATAATACAGATATCTTTGTATAACACAGGTAACTTTGGATAATGCAGATATCTTTGTATAATACAGGTAACTTTGGATAATACAGATATCTTTGTATAATACATACATTTTTGTTTAATTCAGGTATCTTATATAATACAGGTTTCATTGTATAATACAGACGACTTTGTAACAGGGCTTCTGTTTAATACAGGTGGCCACTTTAACAGGTATGACTGTAGAGTCAGCTATGAGAAATGCAGCCCACAGTTCAGACATTGTAAATTTGTGCAAGGTAACTTTCGAGAAATGGTGTTTGAACAAGCTGCCATCCAATTTAATTAACAGGTTTAGTTTCCATTGCGCACGGTTTAGTGTCAGCCCGTTAAGCTAGAGTTGGTTCACTATCTTTTCACAACCTCGTTCACCATTGAGAACAAAACATTGGCGCTTTTCTCCCGCTGAATACAAAGTGTTTTTGTTTACAACAAAACATTTGACAAAAGACCATTCACACCACCTGCCTATTGTGGAGTCTGTTATACAGTTTTCTTTTTCTCAGTAAATTACTAATTCCCACTTACCAGTGACGTTTCATCAGAGGTTATTGAAAAGGATGAAAAAACACCCACCCTATAAATATTGGTATTCAACACCTAAATTTGTATGCTCTGTATACATGTAGGTGTTAAAAATATAACATATCCTTTGCAAGTCTTATATAGTTATATGTCTGGTCTATCAAAAGCTGTGGTATGTGTTGTCCTGTCTGTGGGAAAGTGCATATAAAAGATCTCTTGCCGCTAATGGAACAATGTAGAGTAGCCCCCCTTTTTATTTTATATAAGGTATGGGATATCGCTGCTTACCCAAGATACATTGGGTCAAATACATGTAGCATTGATCACCCTCAAAGGATTCTTTCTCAAAGATCCTGAGATATACTGTCCAGTTTATGGAAAAAAGGTTTGTTTTGTTTTGACACCTCATTGCTTTATTAAACAGGCTATCGGATGTCAAACATTTGGTAATTTTTACATATACATGTAATATTAGAGAGGAAGACCGGCCTCGGTGGCGTTGTGGCAGGCCATCGGTCTACAGGCTGGTAGGTACTGGGTTCGGATCCCAGTCGAGGCATGGGATTTTTAATCCAGATACCGACTCCAAACCCTGAGTGAGTGCTCCACAAGGCTCAATGGGTAGGTGTAAACCACTTGCACCGACCAGTGATCCATAACTGGTTCAACAAAGGCCATGGTTTGTGCTATCCTGCCTGTGGGAAGCGCAAATAAAAGATCCCTTGCTGCCTGTCGTAAAAAAGAGTAGTCTATGTGGCGACAGTGGGTTTCCTCTAA
Organism: Gigantopelta aegis; assembly: GCF_016097555.1. NCBI lineage: Eukaryota > Metazoa > Mollusca > Gastropoda > Neomphalida > Peltospiridae > Gigantopelta > Gigantopelta aegis. The sequence continues at coordinate 17,833,153 of NC_054700.1, read as the reverse complement.
AAAAATATGTGTGGTCCTTAACCATATGTCTGATGCCATATAACTGTAAATAAAATGTGTTGAGTGCGTCGTTAAATAAAACACTTCTTTCTTTTTTTATTAGAGAGGAAATTGAAAGAAAGAAATGTTTTATTTAACGACGCACTCAACACATTTTATTTACGGTTATATGGCATCAGACATATGGTTAAGGACCACACAGATTTTGAGAGGAAACCCGCTGTCGCCACATAGGCTACTCTTTTACGACAGGCAGCAAGGGATCTTTTATTTGCGCTTCCCACAGGCAGGATAGCACAAACCATGGCCTTTGTTGAACCAGTTATGGATCACTAGTCGGTGCAAGTGGTTTACACCTACCCATTGAGCCTTGTCGAGCACTCACTCAGGGTTTAGAGAGGAAATTGCTACATTTCATCATTAATAGCAAGGGATCTTTTATATGCACCATTCCACAGGCAGGATAGCACATACAGTACCACGATCTTTGATATACCAGTTGTGGTACACTGGCTGGAACAAGAAATAGCCCAATGGGCCACCAATGGGGATTGATCCTAAACTAACCACGCATCAGGCAAGAACTTTAACACTGGGCTACATCCTACCCCATTTTTATAATAAAAGGTCCATTGGTGCCTTTTAGTAAAAGTAGTAGGAATAATAGCTTATATAGCTAACAACTAACAACTAACCCACTTTCCTGGACAGACAGCACAGATAGTTCAGGTGTGTGCCCAGGACAGCATGCTTGAACCTTAATTGAATATAAGCACGGAAATAAGTTAAGATGAAATGAAATATAGCAGAAATGGGTTTCCAGAACTCTATCAGTCTATAACTGTGGCATAAACTTGTAGTTAAAAGTATTTTTACTTTCTTTAATTGATGCCTCATTTGCTAAATACATGTAATGATGATGTAAAACCTATATGTTTCCTGTTAAAACCATCCTTTAAAAAACCAGAAGCAAATTTGAATGGTTTCATTAGTAAAGTTCTGACTTTTATCATATATCTTACGTTTTCAATGCAATCAAAGTATGTGATATTTTTCAGATCACATACTTTAAGAATTTGATAACTTTGCAAATTAGATGTAAATTAGTCGAGGTCTCGGCACTAGGTTTAGTGACATTTAAGCAAACGTATTTGGGTGACACTCCATGATTGACGGATGCATTCATAGTCATCAAATAAAAACATTTCAATGGCAATTTGACACTGAAAGCTGTCCAGCGTTCAGAAAACAAAAAACGTTAGGCATAACTTTATTTTGATGTAAGGACATCCAAAATGACATCATTCGAGTTTGACGTCATTTCCATTCAAAAATACACTGTGCCACATATTCTTATGACATTTGAATATCTAGTAATGGCGGACTGGAATTAAAGTTGCATGTACAGTTCACAAAAACACGTTGTATTAAGCTTGAGCTTATATGATAAAGAGATTATTACCCTCGTGTATTTCGGTATCGTCAATATCATATATTAGGAATAAAAATAATGTATTATGCTCGCCAGAGGCTTGCATAATACAATTTTTATTCCTAATATATGATATTGATGATACCGAAAAACACTCTGGTAATAATCTCTATATATCCACATGAAAAGAAAATGAAACTGGTAATACAAAAAAGACAAAAACAAACAAATTACATTCTGATTAATATTACAACAGCACTAATAGTGTTCACATACAAACAAAAATCAAATCAAAACTTTTAAAACTTAACAATTAAACAAAAAACATCAACCATTGTCAATTGTTTTCAATTGAAATATCCGCTATTCCTGCATGCTCCATTTTAAGAGGAGATATACACAATCCCATGCCGATACTTTGTAAATGCCCCACAAAGATGTCAGACACCATATTTACTCATGTGACTGTGCAAATATTTCCGGGATTAAATGCTGTAACCAAAAATCCTTTGATACGTGCCTCCAAGTGGAACCCTTTACGAGAAACATTACACAAAACATTGCTCTTATAGAACGCAGCATTATTGTTCTTAGATGAAAGCAAAAACAAGGAAAACGAGAAATATTATACAAAATGCAGCTCAAATAGAATTGGGCATTATTGTTCTTCGATGAAAATGAGAAAAAGAGAAATATATTATACAAACTGCAGCTCAAATAGAATTCGGCATTATTGTTCTTCGATGAAAATGAGAAAACAAGAAATATATTATACAAAATGCAGCTCAAATAGAATTCGGCATTATTGTTCTTAGATGAAAATGAAAACTCAAAATTTTTAAATTTTGTTTGCTATAATTTTGTAAAACATAACCCACAATTAATATTGAATAATTTTAATATATTAATTTATTTATATGCTTATATCCAAGTATGGTTCAAGCATACTATCCTGGGCTCTCTGGTATGTCTATCCAAGACACATTAATAATATTTTAATAATATTTTGATGTAAACAGACTATAATTAAATTTCCCTTATAATCATTACAGTTTAAAAAATATCTCATTGATTTAGCCATACATGTAGCTATTAAGCAAGTTTGGTAATTTTCTTGATGAATGTAAAAATTGTATTACAGGATGCATCACATCTGATGACATCACTTTATATTGAAACTGTATTATTGATGAATGTAAAAAAAAAAAAAATCATAATTAAATTTGAATATTTTGTAATCAAAACACAAGACGTATTTTATTGTTCAAGAGCCAAAGAAAAATTCAAAATAAAATAATAATAACTAAACTAAATTTTGTTTGTGTTTTCAAATTTAATTATATTGACTGTCTATGTTCATGTAAATTAAAATTAAAATACCCTTGCAGCTAATCAACTTAACCATCCAATATTTATAAAACCCCCAAAATTAGAATTAAAATCCTGCATATAGCACACCATTGCTAAAATATATGACAATAAATTATAACAAAAACAATGGTTTTATCATGATATACTTTAAATTTGGAGATAATTAATAACTTAATAGATTGATATTTATAAAGGTTAAATTTGTTAAATGACACCATTACAGAACACTGACTTATTTAACATCAGTTTTACTGGATGTCATTTGTAATTTTGACACATATTTTTTTAGGAAACCCACTACATTTTTTATTAACAGGGAAGGAATATTTTATATGTACTTCCCTAACTGACAGGACACCCACATACCACAATCTTTGATATCCTAGTCATGGGGATAATATTTATAAAAATAAAAACATCACAAATATTTATACCAATAGTTGCTTTTGAAACTGAAAAAACCACCCCCACCAACCCAGTTTCTATCAGCCAAATAAATCGGTTCAATTATGAACACAGTAACATTAATATATATTTTAAAAAAAGTTAGTTTGCTTTGTTTAACAACACCATCATTAACAATGATTATTAAGCATCGGCTATTGGATGTCAAAAAAAAAAAAAAAAAAAAATATATATATATATATATATATATATATATACAACACCAATATTTACTGTTGTTTTTTAAAATTGAAAACAGTTTCTACTCACCAAGTAAATAGAGCAATTATTAACCCATTAGCAGTTCCCATTATTTAAGAACATTAATAAAATAAAACACCAATATTTGTTTTGTTTTTTTTATAAAAATTGAAAACAGTTTCTACTCACCAAGTAAATACAGCAATTATTAACCCAATAGCTGTTCTCATTATTTAATAACATTAATAAAATATACCTGTAACACCAATATTTGTTTCTTTTTTAAAAATTGAAAACAGTTTCTACTCACCAAGTAAATGAGAGCAATTATTAACCCAACAGCAGTTCTCATTCTGGATATTAAAAATATATATATGTGCACAGCAAAAAAACCAAAACCAGCAAACAGAATAGAAAATGGTTAATCAGCCGATTTGAACACAGTTGGAGTCCACTCGACGAGCAACAGGTAGCCTGAGTGGTGCGAAGTCTGTAGGAGACCAAGTCAACATGTCTCTGCAATGTGCATTCATTTGTTTTTCGTCATCATCGACAAGCGGCTGTCTGTCAAGGGTAAACCCATTGGCTGAGTGAATGATCCCCCCCCCCCCCCCCCCCGATAGGTATACTACTGTCGCCGACGACAGTGCCTACTGATAGCATTCACCTCGTGTGACAGGCCACCTCCATCAATAAGAGACAAGCGGTAGATAATGAGGTATAAAACGCGGACCCCTTGTTCCCTCTGTCTCCCTGTCTGCCATTAATCTGGTGTTGCCACAAAGATCCGTTGACATGTCTTATTTGCTCCTAGGTCTGAATGGCGGAGGTGGGGGGGGGGGGGGGGGGGGGGCGGGGGGATGGGGGGCAGGTGGGCAGGCGGCCTAGTGGTTAGCACTGTAACAACACTACAGAAAGAAGAACTTACAATACAGGTTCTGTTAAAAGACTGGAGGGTGCAGTGGTTAAGCCCTTGGACATAAGCTTGGTAGGTACTGAGTTCGCCTTCCGGTATTGGCTCCCAGGTCTAGGTCTGAGTGGTAGGTAGGCTGGCCTGGTGGTTATAGCATTGTAGCAACACCACAGAAAGAAGAACTTACAGAGGTTCTGTTAAAAGACTAGAGGGTGTAGTGGTTAAGCCCTTGGACATAAGGCTGGTAGATACTAGGTTCACCTCTCGATACCGACTCCCAGGACTGAGTGGCAGGCGAGCCTGGTGGTTATAGCACTGTAGCAACACCACAGACAGCAGAACTTACAGAGGTTCTGTTAAAAGACTGGAGGGTGTCGTGGTTAAAGCCACTGGACATAGAGCTGGTATAGGTACTGGGTTTGCCTCTCGATACTATACTGACTCCCAGGTCTGAAACACACCCCACCCCTTGTCCCCGGTGGTTTGCACTGTAGCAACACCACAGACAGCAATTTCAGAGGCTCTGTTAAAAGTCTTGGCCATGCCAGCAATAAAAAGGAAAAATATTTGTTATCAAAACAGGCAGACTCATCCCCTTTCCCACAGTGAAAATCTATGCTACACTGTATGTGCAAATTGTCTTTTGTATAGTAACACCATCCACAAATTAACATTTTAAATGCAGTATTTTTATCTCGCGTTATTGACATTCAAAGATGCCAGCTGTCAACAGGAAGGGTCAATAATGTATTAATTCATCTTCCAATTGGGGGGTGGGGGGGGGGGGAGAGGAAATGTATTAACTTCAGAGTTTGGGTGCAGTTTCCCCTCCCGTTCCCCACTTCTGACACCCATATTACATGATCAATTGTAATACAGCAATGACTCAGCCTGATGCAATACAACTCGACAAACTACATGTAGCTAGGACTCAAGATCACTGTAACTGGGTTGTATTTTATAAACTACGTTTTTCAAAAATCACTTCACTTCAATTTATGTTTGTGCTTATATAACCACTTTTTTCTCTGTGTGCATAGCAGTGTTACACAGAAAATATATGAATAAAAAAATGTATTTTATGGTTATCCATATTTGTGGTAACCATGCCCGCACCATATCAAAAACTGCATACATGACAACGAGCCTTTAACACTGGTTTTTATTTATTAAAGGGACAGACCCTAGTTTTTAAACCTATGTTCACCTAGACCCTAGTTTTTAAACCTATGTTCACCTAGACCCTAGTTTCAACTCATAAAAATGTACACTAATTTTGGTTAATTTACAAACCTGTAACAAATTTGTATAAAAAAGAGTAAAACAAGAGTCTGTGACATTGAAATACCCTTAAAAATAGACTAAAATGCGACTCCATAATCATTACTTCTCAGACGCACATGCGTTTTTAAAAATATGAAAAATGCATTTTGTGGTATTAGAAACACCAGGATGACCAGAAACACTTCGGTTGTATGGAAATGAATAATCTAAAGAATAAACTATAAGTAAGGTTTGATTTCAGTGATCATAAACAGCTCTAATAGTGAGAAATATGCTTTAGTGTTTAAAAACTAGGGTCGGTCCCTTTAAGAGGTATCAACTAAATAGACTGTCCATTATTTACAGATATCCACTGAACAGGCTGTCCAGTATTTAGAGGTTTCCTTTATTTAGAGGCCTCAACAATATAGGCTGTTCATTAGTTACAGCTGTCCACTAAGGTGATATGTCCATTATTTAAAGGTGACCATGCATAAGGACAGGTTTTCCTTTATTTAGAGATGTCAACTAAATAGGCTGTCCAGTACTTAAACCCGCGCTTGCGGTGGGTCCTACCGACAATAATATGGGCGGAGCTTCAAGCCAGAGATAATGATCACATGATCTAAGTCTAGCGACAAGGTCACAGTCTATGAGTTATAATTAAACAAATACACGTGGCCTCAGAGAAAGAAAGCTGTACTCACGCAACGTTAGACACCTGTAAAGGCATTATTATTAAATGTATTTTGCAAATAACACGTTTGCTACCTTGCAAGTGAGGGGCAAAAATACTATTATTCCACGTGCGCCTTGTTACTCATGGTTGTCATGTGACATAAACAAGCTACGTCACATGTCCATATACGACTATTCAATTCTACGCTTCGGAGTTATAAGTTCCAGTTTACCTCTAATTACAATAGCTTTGTATAGAAATTAAAAGCATTCTTTATTTCTCTTACATTTATCTACAAGCGGATCAAATTTGGAGTTATAATATGTTCTAATTGTTCCATAAATATTAAAAATGTACCCCCAATAAAGCTGTGTCTTCAAACTGTCAAACTTTCAAAAATTTTGGATTTAAGCTCCGCCCACTCCTATTTATATCGACGGCGCCGGTTTAAACGTATCCATTAAAAGAAGCTGTCCATTTACACATTTACTAGTTTAACTTATGTCTTCATTGAAAGGAAAATAAGTATGGTAACTAAGGATCACAACCTGTTTTTCTTGTTCTGAATTTCTAAGAAATTCCAAATAATTTTTTTTCTCTTTAATTCTAGTATTTTCATTAAAAGAAAAAAAAAACCCACCCCAAAAACCCAACCTCACATCCCAATTTAAAAAAAAAAAAAATCCCTTTTAAATATTCTAAGAAATTCCACAATTCTATTTCTTCCCTATAATATTTATCTTGGGTCAATATTTTCAGTTAGATTTTTAAACATTGCAGCGGTTAAATTTATCTCCAGTACCACAGCCAACGTTAACAGCCTATTTGAACGGGATTAGATTTAGTCTAAGGCCAGTGCCTGTGTCAACAGCTGTGACACAAGACAGGCTGGGGTGATATAATTCATTCATTAATTTATTTATATCCAATTAAAGGTACACTTTAAAGTACACTGTCCTTGGCATACATGTACATACTTGGTGAGCTATCTCGAGCTGTCTGGTCAGGACAAGGGGTTAATGGTTTATAGCACAGAAGTCTGCATGGTGACCTTGTGGTTTCAAACATCTGGAAAGTGATATCAAGGTCAGGCCATCACTTCATTTTAATGAAAGGAAGGAAGGAAGTGGGGGGGGGGGGTAGAGGAGAAGGTGGCATGTACTACCCCCCACTTTTCAGATATTTTGCTTTATATTTGCTTTATAATGGTGTAAAAGTGTGTAAATATAAAAGTGTGCGACCCTCCACACTTTTTAGCACCTTCCTATGCCACTGGGAAGGAAGGTAGGTTATAGTTTGTTTTGTTTAACGACACCAGTAGAGCACATTGACTTAGAAGGAAGGAATGTTTTATTTAACTATGTACGGAACACATTTTAATTATGGCTATAAGTTTGTTTTTGTTTAACACCACCACTGGAGCACATTGATTTATTAATCATTGACTATTGGATGTCAAACATTTGGTAATTTTGACATATAGTCTTAGAGAGGAAACCCGCTACATTATTCCAATAGTAGCAAGGAGTATCTTTTATATGCACCATCCCACAGACAGGATAGCAAATATCACGGCCTATGATACAAATTATGATTATATGACATTACGTATGTGATTAAGGACTACACAGATAAAAGAAAAAACCTGCTGTTCCCACGCAATAGGCTACTTTTTTATATGCAGGATTCCATAGACAAGATAGTACATACCACAGCCTTTGTTACACCAGCTGCCCTTTAGGTGAACACTAAACCACATACTGCCATTGGTTTCTTAGAGCACTTTTAATCATGGCAACATACAATAGGGTTTAAGCAGTCATTCGCCAAGCTAAACTTGAATCAGGTGAATATATTTCATCATTAAAGGGACATTCCTGAGTTTGCTGCATTGTAAGATGTTTCCGACTAATCAAATATTTCTATGATTAAACTTACATATTAAATATATTTTCTTGTTTAGAGTATCAGTATCTGTATATTCAATGTGTTTCTGGTCATCTTCATATTTGTAAGAAGCCAAAACTGGATTTTTCCTTCAAATAATTCCGTATGTACGAAAAAAACATATTTTAGGAAATAAAATGAAATTTAACCTAATACAAATATTAGAACGACCAGAAACACATTTAATGTACAGCTACTAATATTTTATGCAGAAAAATGTATTTGATATATAATTACAATCGTTAAAAAGTCTCTGTTAGTCGATAACATCTTAAAAATGGCAGAAAACTCAGGAATGTCCCTTTAATTCAACAAAATGTTAATTTGAAAACTGGCTTATATTTCTTTATCTACGGCCATTTTGCTTCTTTGGCTAATATGGATTCGGCAAATATATTTCAATGTCAACCCACCAAAACGTTACTATAAAAATCAGCTTTTCAGTTTTAAATCTAGAGCTACAGGCTGTCTGACCAAATCTGCCAAATTACTAACAGCTTTTGGTGTCCAGCTTAAACCCTGATACACATTAAAAAAAAAAAATATATATATAAATCGAAAGAAAGTTTGGCAACTGCAAGTGTCCATACTTTCTCTCTAGATAACTGAACATCCCAACAACATTCTAATGTAATCTATTAGAATTACTGACAATAAATTGAAGAAATGACCGACTGCGATTATTTATGTAGCGCACAGCAAACCTGATAGCACCCGTTGTGGACCCTGGGATTAGGGGAATAAGTCCCCTCAGTTGACATCAATAGAGGCTCAGAAACTGAATACGGGTGGGCTAACACGAGAATTACATGGATAATGTAGAAAATGGAGACCTCTGCATCATGCGGTAGTCGGATCCTGGTAATAACAACAGGCCCGCAAC